>NC_080179.1:22316279-22622529 GCF_950295315.1 Erinaceus europaeus | reverse complement strand
GTGCCATTATGTAAAAGGCACTGGAGAGCTGCCTTCAGTGTTATACCATGTGAGTACACTGTAAAAAAAGATCAGTGTGTTTCTAAGAAGAATGACCTCACCACACACCAAATCTGCTAGCATCCTGATCTTGAACTTCCCAGTTTCCAGCATCAGCAGAAATAAATTTCTGTTGTGAAAAGCCAATAACTCTATGGTATTTTATTATGGGAATTTAAAAGGACTAAGGCAGAATTTTTGTAAACAGCTTACATACAAACAGATTGTTCTCCATTGGTATTTTTTTTAACTCTATATATGAATTTGTTTTCTTGCTAAGTGAGTGGTGTGATTCAGGTTCAAACAACACCTGCTTTGAGGCATTCAGAGACTGGTCGAAGAGTTAAGAGTTGTTTATGTACAGAAATAAGTTACTTCTTCCAGTTTCTTATTGGAACAGCAAAGTTGGGTCACAATAAATGCTTTGTTGGATAACAATCTAAAATCAAAGGGATGATATTTGTTGCAAAATATTTGTGTAGCTTTCTAGTCTTGCAGAATAAGAAGTTTGCGTTTATAGGATGCAAAGGTGTAGCTACTTGTAACAGGTTAATTTATAAATGGTAAGCATAAAGTTCCTTGCTTTGAGCACTGCCTTAGAAGCTTATCCATTACTTGCTATGAGCACTGCCTTAGAAGCTTATCCATTACTTGTTATGAGCACTGCCTTAGAATTATTATTTTTTTATCTTTTTAAAAAAATTTCTTTATTGGGGAATTAATGTTTTACATTCAACAGTAAATACAATAGGTTGTACATACATACCATTCTGTCTGGATGATCTGTCAAGTTGAGAGTGGGGTGTTGAAGTCCCTTACTATTGCTGTGTTGCTGTTAATATATTGCTGTAGCTCTTTCAGTAGATGTTTGATGTATTTAGATGGCCTCTCATTGGGTGCATAGATGTTAATTATTATTAAATCCTCTTTTCTGACTGATTCTCTCAGCATTAAGTAATGTATCCCTATATTTTAAAATTTCATTTATTTTAAGGTCTGCTGTACCAGATATGAGAATAGCTGTTCCTGCTCCTTTCTGTGGTCCATTGGCTTGTATGATAGTTTTCCATCCTTTAACTTTGAGTCTGTGTTTGTGTTGAGTTATGTGGGTTTCCTGTAGACAGCATATTGTTGGGTTATGTTTTTTGATCCATCTTACTATTATGTGGCTTTGCATAGGTAAATTCAAGCCATTGACATTTATTGATATTATAAACTGAAGATATGAAGATATTTTTATGCCATTATTGTAGATTTTCAGAGTGTTCTGATATATGGCATATTTATGGTGATATCATTGTTCATAGGAGACCTTTCAGAACTTCTTTCAGGGGAGGCTTGGTGATAGTTGATTTTTTTCAACTGTTTCTTGTCTGAGAAGGTTTTGATGCCTCCATCTAGTTTGAATGACAGTCTAGCAGGATACAGTAGTCTTGCTTGAAAGCCTTTCTCATTGAGCACTTGATAGATATCTTTCCATTCCCTTTTGGCCTTTAGTGTATGTGAGGAGAAATCTGTGGCTAATCTTATGAGTTTTCTTCTTTAGGGGACCCTTTGTTTTTCTCTTGCAGCTTTCAGGATCCCTTGTTTATTCTTATTCCTTTTAATTCTAAATATGATGTCTTGGTGTCTTGAAGTCTGGTTTAATTCTATTTGGGACCCTCTGGGGTTCTTGAACCTTTTTGTCTTTGATGTTGCCTAGACTAGTGAAATTCTCACATATTATGTCCTGTAGAATGCTTTCTTCTGTTTCCTCTCTGGTAGGCCCATAATGCATACATATTTCTACTGAAGTCATCCCACATGTCTCTGCTGTTGTTTTGAGTATCTCTTAATCTCTTTTTGAAATCTCCTATTTTTAGTTGTTTCTAATCTTGATAATTCTGTTTTCAGCCTCATTTATTCTATTCTCTCTCCCCTATTATATCTTCTGTAGCTCATTTATTTTGTTTCTGTGTTCTGATGCTGTATTAGTTTGTTCAGCTAGTTGTGTTCTTAGGTATTTCAGCTTTCAGCTCTCTAATTACCTCGAGATACTTAATGTTTTCTTTCAGAGTCTCATTTGTTGTTTCCCCATTTCTGATGACTTTACTTTCAAACTCTTTCCTCACTTCTGTGACTAATTCCTCAATTAGAATTTGGATGTTGTCCTCATTGTCCTGTGTTTCTACCTTTGGGGGGGCTTTTATCTGGGCTTTTGTCCTGGCTCATTTCTCCCATGTTTCTTCTTGGTTTAACCATTGTAGATAGTGTTTTATGAGGTCCCTCTCTCAGTACCTTTCAATTTACTGATCATTCTTGTCTGGATTGACTGGTGTGTAAGTAAGGTAATTAGAGAGTTCATAGTTGTGAAAATTGACAGTTGTATCATTGTTATTTCAATCCTAGAGTTGAAGCACACTGGCCATTAAAGTCTCTTTTGTTCTTTTTCTTCTCTCTAGGCCGTGGTAGCCTAAGAGCTTTTTAACTATAAATGGGATTTTTAGCTTAATAACTAAATCCTATGCAAGAGAGAAATCAGGGTGGGGGAGGGATAATAATTGGTTATAAAAAGACACTCCCATGCCCTGAGGATCCAAAGCCCGGAGCTCAATTTAGCTGCTCTGCCAGCTGCCAATGCCAAGCTGGCAGCACTGTGAGCTTCCCAAAAAATCCAGTTTATACTCTGTGGTTTCTGTGTCAGTTATTCACTGTGCCTCCCAATTCATCAGAACAGTGTGGAAAGGCTCCCCACCTCTATTCTACCATGGTGCAGATCTTTTCCTGAGTTTCCAGGCCAGTTCTCTAGATGTCATCACTGGACCTCCCTGTTGCTGCTCCAGTCTTCGAGGGGAAATAGCAATGGAGACTTGCAGTCGCATTTGGTGATCCTTAGGGGAGTCCTCTCCTCTTCAGCAGTTTTTTGTTGGTAAAACAGACTGGAGGTGCCTCAACTGGCAAACTGTCTGACTGTTACCACCCACTTGGGAGTAGATACAGGTTTCAGCCCCTGGAATCCCTCCTTAGGGCTCCTCTCTGTCCAGGAGCCACATGTGTTTGCACTCATCAGTGATTTGGTGGGTTCCCAAAGTGGTTTTAGTCCTGTCTTGTTGTGGTCCCAGGATATCTCCTTTGATATTCTTGTTGAATGGGGACAGGAGAGCTGTGGTTTACATTCTTTTTTATTAGTGATTTAATAATGATTCATAAGACTGTAGGATAAAAGGGGTGCAGTTCCATACAGTTCCCTCCACCAGAGTTCTTTATCCCATCTTAATTGAAAGTTTCCCTATTCTTTATCCCTCTGGGAGTATAGACTAAAGATCTTTGTGGGGTGCAGAAGGTGGAAGGTCTAGCTTTTGTAATTGTTTCTCCGATGGACGCGATGGTCACGGATGTTCATCGGTTGATCCATTCCCCAACTTGTTTCTATCTTTCCCTGATGGTACAGGCCTCTGGGGAGATGAGGTGGCAGGACACATAGGTGAGGACATCTGTCTAGGGAAGTTAGTTTGGCATCATGGTAGCATTTGCAACTTGGTGGCTGAAAGGCAGTAAGATATAAAGCAGAACAAATTATTTGATAATCAGGAACCTAAGGTAGGAATAGAGCAGATGGGACTAAGGGTCTTGTTGTCAGAAGAAGCTAGGAAGTCTATTTTAGTTTCCAAGGGGCCTATGAATTTACTAATTTCTTCTGAGCCTGACAGCTAACATGCAGGTGAGCTAAAAGTATTGTCTAGGAAGATGGTGTCAGAGTTGCGAATAGGACTAGAAATCTGGATAAGGGCAGAGAGTAGCTTCCAAGTAAGGAGAAAGTATATAAATCTGCAGCTGAGACACATCACCTCTGGGCCTGAATTTTAGCAACAAAAATACTATTAAAAAGAAAAGAAATAACCTAAAAACTCAACAATTTATAACTGTGACTTCCCATGTCTCCATTTTGTTGTCTCACAGAGGTTGGAGTTAGCCGGAGGGAGACCCTATATTGAATCAAGGTCAAAGAACTGGTCTCATGACTCAGGATAAAAATCCCCCTCCCCCACCAAGATATACAAATAGGGAAACTGAACACATTAGCCATAGGGGGCACACCTAAAATCCACACTAAATGAGGAAACTGTGAAATACAGAGACAGCGATGACAAGAAACCCCAAATAATCAGACAGACTCAGATCTAGAAAATACGACAGATAAAGTTCAGAAAACTCATTATGAAATCAGTTTGAGAAACTAAAATTAAGATTAAAAAAAGCTCAGTGATCACTTTACCAAAGAAGTACTACCTACAGAAAAGAAAATCTCCAAACAGAACTGCAGGGTTTAAAGGACACTTTGAATGAAGTTCAGGTTGAGGTAAGAGGTCTCAGAGTGAGAAACAAAAAAATAAATAAAAAAGTGGAAGAAACAAAAAAAGGGAAATTCGGGGTGCTGGAAGATTGTTTATCATATAGAATGCACACTTTATACCATGGATGAGGAACTGTGTTTAAACCACCAGTCATCACACATGGGGGCACCATGCAGAGCGGAAGGTTCATGATTGGTCGAGCCATACTACAATATCTGTCCTCTTTCTCTCTATCGATCTCTCACTTTGTACCTGAAAAAATGAAAAAGAAAAATCAGTTCACTGGAAGCAGTAGAATTATGCAGGTGCAGGGCTCCTGCAGCCATAAAAATGGGTAAATTTTATGATGCATTCATTTTACCACAACTGAAAGTAATAATAAAGAAAATAATAAAAAAGTAAAGAAGATTCACTGATTTTTTTTTAAGTCCCTTACTAAAAATAACTGGTTTCATTTTCTAGTCAGGAACAAATACCCCAGTTCTCATGCTATCGGTTCTATTAAACTAGGTTTGTTTTACGGTATATAGTCTCCTTGTGACTTTAGAGAGTCCCAGCATAGAATTTTCTGTCATTTGTTGGTGGGAGATGAAGGGTAATGGAAGGAAGGCTGAAGTCTAAAGGGTTCTGACATACCGTGGAGTTTTATGGAGATTAAGAGAATTAAGGGCTTTGATTTCAACCAACCTGCTTCTTTTAGTTTGTTTACTAATATGGAAATTTAATAGTAGTAAATTAGCACACAGCAAAGTGAAGCCATTACTTTTTTAGAAAAGCACACTTTAGTTTCAGAGGATCCTGGGATTCCATTAAAGGGACCCTAGGGAATTCACAAATCCATTAATAGCAAATTAGGATGATAAGATTAAAATCACAAATCCATTAATAGCAAATTAGGATGATAGGATTACAATTAGGATGATAGCCTATAAGAAATATTTTCTGTGAGAGAAGACCAGATCTGACTTGTCCTTTTAAATGTTTTTATTGAGGTAACATCGTTTTATACAACTCTTAATGTCCTGGGGTGGGAGGGTACCTTTACACAAATGCCATATACTACAAGGCAATTACGTAGTTTTCAAAGATTGTACTAATGTTTGGTCATTATTCAAAGAATTGCTTTATATAATTAATCAACAAGAATACTTTGAGCATATTTAAAAAAATATTAGTGATTAGCAAGATTGTAAGATAACAGGGCTACAATTCTACATAGTTCCAACCACCAGTGTTCTGTGTCCCATCCTCTCCATTGGAAGCTTCCCTATTCTTTATCCCATCCCTTTTGGAAAATGGACAAAAGTTCTTTATGGGATGCGGAAGGTGTAAGGTCTGGCTTCTGTATTGCTTCTCTGCAAGACTTGGACACTGGCAGGTCGATCCATACCCCCAGCCTATTTCTATCTTTCTTTAGTGGGGTAGGGCTCTATAGAGGTGTGGTTCCAGGACACATTGGTGAGGTTGTCTGTTGGGCAGATTTTTGTTTAGAGAAGTTTTGTTTATTTTGCTTTTTTTTCCTTTCCTTATTATTAGTCTTCAAAATGTATTACTATTCTGCCATAATTGATTTCTCTGCCTACATTTCCTTTTTTTTTTGTCACTGCTGCTGAAGTTACATACATTGCTATGGGGTGACTTTTTTTTTCTCCCCCAGATAAAAACAGCGGGAGAATGGGACAGATTCCAGAGCATCAGTTTTCTGTGTGTGGTCTAGGTCAGACTTGAACCTGGCAAAGCAAGCTGCTTCCCATGTGAACTATCTTCCTGGCCATCATACTTTCGTTTTTTTATGAGTTCAGAGGTGAATTGTGGAGATTTGTGTTGGCAGGGATGGAGTTGGTGGTGTACATTATTTTTGTTGTTGTTTTGCTTGTTTGTTTTTTGTTTTCAGAGCATGCATTTCTTCTAGGTAGCCTTTCTCATGCAATGACCTTGGAATAACATTTGAGACTTGCCAACATCTACATAAAAGTCACATCTTATCTTTGAGGTTTTCAGGTTACAAAGCTAGTATATTGGATTCTCTCTAATGAGAAATAATATTCTGGTATGTTGTACGGTATATTGACTATTAAGATGGGGTTTTGGCAGGGTGAAATAGGTGCTTGTAAAGGCAATAGCAACTGCATAGTTAATCCTGAGGACTAACTTGCTCTGTTGAAGAATAAATGTTTATAGAGTTTTTTTTTATTGTTGTTATTGATGTTGTTGTTGTTGGATAGGACAGAGAAATGGAGAGAGGAGGGGAAGACAGAGAGGGGGAGAGAAAGACAACTGCAGACCTGCAACTGCTCCCTACAGGTGGGGAGCGTGGGGCTTGAACCTGGATCCTTATGCCAGTCTTTGTGCTTTGTGCCATGTGCGCTTAACCTGCTGCACTACCGCCAGACTCCCGTTTATAGAGTTTTATACAGGTGTAGAAACCACAGTTTCATCAGCATAATGACAGTTCAGGGAGTCATTTTTTCTCAGCTGTTAATAGTGATGTGTAGATGATCAGAAGGGATGATCAGAAGTAATGATGAGAAGTGATGAACAGAAGTGATGTGTAGATGATCAGAAGGGATGATCAGAAGTAATGATGAGAAGTGATGAACAGAAGTGATGTGTAGATGATCAGAAGGGAAAACACTAAGCAGAACTTGGACTGGAGTTGGTACATTGTGCCAAAGTAAAAGACTCTGGGGTGGTGGGGGAGGTTTCAGGTCCTGGACCATGGTGGCAGAGGAGGACCTAGTGGGGTTGTATTGTTATGCGGAAATCTTATGCATGTACAAACTATTATATTTTACTGTGGACTGTAAAGCATTAATCCCCCAATAAAGAAATAAAAATAAATAAAAGAAAAGAAAAATTCCTTAAAAATAGTAGTGTTTATAGTAGACTTACCTGTGTTTGGTGGCAGAATACAATTTCTAATGATGAGATTATGTACTACTTAGAGTTTGAAGCTGTCTCAGAAGGCTGTGCCGGTGGAGAGAGCCCAGGAATATATGGACTTCCATGGGATGAAGTTTCCTCTGGATGCTGCCTTTCATACTTTATACAAATATCCTGATCCAGCTCCCACTTCCCTTTTAGGCTCCTTTTCTATGGTGTACAGTATCAAGGGAAAATTGGTCAGGTATTTAACCACTAGTAGTGGCAAACATCAAATTCCCTTTCCGTTGATTTAAGATCTGAGCTGAATTCTGACCTTGTCACCAGATCCAAGAGAAAATGATTTAATCTCTTTGCTCAGATTCCATGTGAGAACTCATAGGGTCGTTGTGAGGACTAACTGAGATAATGCTGCATTGTGTTAGGGGAATGCCTGGTTCATGGAAGTAGGGATTGCTTGCTTTTCAGGTTTATTCAAGACATACATAGACACTCAATCACTTTCTAAGTGTTTGTTGGAACACTGAATTTTATAACTGAGACTTTTTTGTTAGATCTCTGAAACCCTTTATTGGCATAGCATTTACTTCATGAATATTTGTTAGGCCTCATTTCTGCTTGAGTTGCCAGTCTGGTTATTTGAGTTATACTTTCTTTATTATCTTTTATTCCTTTTTCTCGTCTGCTCCCTTCGTCTATTCATCCTCCCTCTTGGGAAAACTTTGATTCTTTCCAACCACTTTCCCTCCCCTCCACAAAATATTAAAAATGTATATTTAATGTCTTTACAGTCATTTGGTTATTTAAGTAATCTTGAATTAGAACATTAAGTATTGGGTGCATATCACTGAAAATGAACATAACATGTATGCTATATTAAGCTATTACTGAAGACCTGACGAGTTCTGTCTTTGGATATATATATCAAATATATATATATGCATATATATATATATATATTTCTCCCCTTTGTCATGATTTAATCACTTTTTGACCCCATTTTTTCTGGTGGCCACTAATTGAACTTATAGTTTAAATGTTTATTTTTATTTAGTACATCTACTTATTTCCTCTGTGTACCATATGAGTGAAAGTCAGACAGTGTTTGTTTTTATGTCTGACTTATTTCACTAAGGATAATATTCTTTAGGTTCATTTATGTTCAAAATGGAAAATTCTGACTCTCACAATGATATTGTAGTCAGCAGAATATAACTGGGCTTTGTCCACATCACATTCCAATAATGCACTTGCTGAGATGGTACATTAGTAGTTAGATAGAACAAAGCTATTTTTTTTTTTCTAATTAAGACCTCCCAGAAAAAGGAAGCTCTGAAGATGACATTTACTGATTGCTTTTAGAATTTTGGGATAATATCACCCCTATTTTTATTAATTATTTAGTAGTGTTTTTAAAGTGATACGATTTCTAGGAACACTGCATTGAAGGGAGCTTGGGTGCTGTGGTCTCTTTCATTCTTTCTCTGCCTCTCATTCAAAAAAAGAAAGAAAAGAAAAGAAGAGGAAAGGAAAGGAAGGAAGAAAGGAGAGAAGGAAGAAAGGAAAAGAAGGAAAGAAACCATAGAGATAAAACCATTCAGGCTCAGGGAGTCAGGCGGTAGCGCAGCGGGTTAAGCGCACATGGTGCAAATTGCAAGGGCTGACGTAAGGATCCCAGTTGGAGCCCCCGGGTCCCCTCCTGTAGGAGGTGGCTTCACAAGCGGTGAAGCAGGTCTACAGGTGTCTGGTGTCTGTCTTTCTCTCCCCTTCTCTACCTTCCCCTTCCCTCTCCATTTCTCTCTGTCCTATCCAACAACAACAGCTATGACAACAATAACAACTATAACAAGTACAACAAGGGCAACAAAATGGGAAAAATAGCCTCTAGGAGCAGTGGATTTGTAGTGCAGGCACCGAGCCCCAGCAATAACCCTGGAGGGAAAAAAAATCATGCTCAGGAGGTAGCACAGTGGCTTTTTATTTTTTAAATATTTATTTATAAATGATAGAGAGGTACAGAGAAAGCAAGAGATCAAAACACTGCTCAGGTCTGACTTATGGCGGTGCTGGGGATGAAAGTTGGGACCTCCAGAGACCCAGGCTGGAACAGATGTAACCATTCCAAATTAGTTTTAAGTAATATTTTATATTATTGAAATAATATATATATGTTAAAAAATGCACTCTCACATTTGAACTTTCATTGGTGTAAAGGTGGTAAACCTGGTTTGATTGAGTTTGTTCAGAACCAATTTGAAGCCTGCTCTCAGCTATTTGCACTTTCTAACTCTGGCCAATTTAGTTCATAAGTAGTTTGCCATGTGTAAACCTCACCAGGCTATTAATTTTATTACTATTATTATGATTGATGATTTTCAGTCAACAGTAAATATAGTTCCTGGTACATGTGTAAAACTTCTCAACTTCTGCAAAACACTCTAATCTCCCACCTAGGTCCTTCTCCACCATCGTCTGCCCCTTACCCACACCAGAGTACTTTATTCTGGTGAAATACACCAAGCCCTGTCCAAATTATTCTTTGTGATTCCCTTTCTGTTCTTGTTTCTTAAATTCTGCCCATGAGTGAGGTCATCCCATATTCATTCTTCTCTTTCTGGCTTATCCCACTGAACACGATTCCTTCAAGCTCCATCCAAGATGAGGTGGAGAAGGTGAATTGATCATTCTTAATAGTTGTTGGACACCTGGGTTGCTTCCAGCTATTGGCTATTACAAATTGTGTTGCTATGAACAGAGGTACACACAGATCTTCTTGAATGGGTGTGTTTGGTTCCCCAGGAGACGAATTGCAGGGTCATAGGGTTCTTCTTCTAGCGTTTGCCCTTCTTCCGTAGCCAGTCAACAGGTCAGGTTGAAAGCTGTCAGGAGCTGCTTGTTGCTGGCTTTGAAAGTGACTGGGATCCATGTGGATTCAGTCGTCTAGGAAGGATCGTCAGTTTCCCCAATGAATGGGTACTCACGGGATGCACCACGAGAAGGTCGATCATAGGGTAGGTCCATTTCTCATGCTGTTAATTTTTAAGACATTGATGGAGATTATCTTAAGATAACCAAGTATGATTTTTTCCCGTTTCAGAATCACTTTATTGAAGGAGGATTAATGGTTTACAGGAAAGTTTCTGGGGGCTGGCTGTTGGCACACCTGCTAGAGCATCACACATGTATAGGACCCCTGCTTTTACTAGCCATATCAACTCTCCTTCTCCCTGTGCCCACCTCTTGGAATATAAGGGCAAATAGTCTTTTAGGACATTTTAGGATCAGAAGGTCACAGCTAAAAGTCTCCACATCCCATTTTATATATCAGGACACCAAAGTCAGCAGAGAGGAAGTGACTTGCAGCTATGAAATCCCTGAGGTACCATCATAGAGTGACCGGCTATTCCTACTGTATCTGAGATTGTTCCAGAAAAATACCTCAAGATAAGGTAAAAGGAATTTGGTCACCTCTCCAGATTGTTCGTCCTTTAAACCCTGTTGGTCTGCTCACAGGGTGTATTTTCACAGTAAAAATGACTGCCCTGCCTCTTCCCAAGGATGAGTGACACTGGTTCTGGGAAGAAGCTTCTCTGATGAGAGAGGTATTGCCTTCCTCAGGTCACCGTTCCATTTTTTATACTTTTCTTTTTTTTTTCTTCTAATGATTAAAAGCTTCTTCAACTATGTGTGGATTGAAGCTGGTGATGACACAACCTCACTTTCCGGGTGAGTTTTCAGGGCCAGTACTTGGAGCAGTGATTCTGCTGCCTGAGCATGCTTATCCTATATTACTGGGGCCTTACATACGGTTTTGTTCCTACCCACTCCACCCCAGTCATCCCCTCCCCCATCAGTCCTAGCGTGTGTTGAGCATCCACACTTAAACGACGGCTTTCAGAGCTGTAAAGGGCTGTGCAAAGAACAGAAATAGATAGAGACAGGTGCTGGTTGTTAACCAGCAGTTATTTCTAAGGCATGTTCAGGCAGTCAAGTGGTTTTCTGTATCTTTGTTTTTTGTGCTCATGTTTTTTTTTTTTTCCTTTTGCAATGTGTAAAGTGTCCATTTACCAGTGTTAGGTACCTGTGGATTATTTCAAAGAATGTGGCTCCTAAAATGAATATGAAGTTGGAACTGTACATTAGGCTTGAGTGAGGGGTGTCCTGGAAATTGCAGCAGCTTGGAAATCACCTCCCTTTGAGGCAGGCTTTAGCTACAAGTTCCTCCACAGGCAAACACAGCCTTGTCACTGTCAGTACCTGTGCATATACCCTGCCTAGTCTTTTCACTCCTTAGCACAGATCAGGTGTACAAGCTTGGAGTAAGGGCAGATAGTTACCAATTTAAGCCAAGTTAGTGTATCACTGCTTTGAACAGCTGGGTCCTTTGTGTGTCGCCTTTCCATATTTTATGTATCCTTCTCCCTCCTGCCAGGAACTCACTTTGTCTTCCCAGCCAAGGGAGGCTGGATAAATGGAATCTCTTCATTGGTTGACTTCCTTGTCTCTTAGTCATATCATGATACTTGCTGTTAAGTTATTGTTCTTACTTCTTTTTTTTAAATATATATTTTAAATTTATTTTCTTTTGTTGCCCCTGTTGTTTTATTGTTGTAGTTACTAATGTCGTCATTGTTGAATAGGACAGAGAGAAATGGAGAGAGGAGGGGAAGACAGAGAGGAGGAGAGAAAGATAGACACCTGCAGACGTGCTTCACCGCTTGTGAAGCGACTCCCTTGTAGGTGGGAAGCTGGGGGCTTGAACCGGTATCCTTAGGCGGGTCCTTGTGTTTTGCACCATGTGCATTTAACCTGCTGTACTACCGCCTGACTCCCTTGTTCTTATTTCTCAGCAGACCAAATACATTAGAAGGATATTTGATAAGATTATTACCTTAAGTGCTGTCTTGTACTTTTTGTTGAAGAAATGTCTTTAATAAATAATATATGGTACTCTTCTTGTCTTTAAAGATGCCTTTGTGTTATACTTTTCTCCTGTAATAAATAAATAAAATTTAGTTTACTATGTTGTACAGTTTTAAAAATAATAATTTATTATTTGACAAGTCAGTTTCTCCGTTCTCAGAGTCGAGGATAAGACAAAATGTCACATTAAAAATAGAATCAAATGTGATTGGCCTTTTATCATCAACCCCCTATTCCACTTCTTAGCCAATATCTACTTCTCAACTTAGGGATCAAATCTAGGAAATTTCAGTCTTTTCCAAGTTGGATGCTAGAAACATACCACTAGTAAAGAATACACACACACACACACACACACACACACACATACACACCCTTACCCAAGAGTCTACAACATGGGAATTACCAAAGGAAATAGAATTTAATACATTGGAAAATTGACACAAGCCATACTTTTCTTTGCAAGTGAAAATGCGCATGATTTTTTTCTCCTGAAACTCAGTGAGAGAGGAGAGGGAAACAGTGAGCAAGACTGATTCTCTGCCATGTGTATACAACAAAAAGGAGTTAAGAACCCTAGCTTTGTCTTAAAATTTTGATCTTGGAGGAAATATAATTCAACTTATACCTTAGTGGGCAGTGGGCAGTTGCTATTAACGCAATCTTTATAAACATTCATATGCCATTATTAGAAGTTCTTCCATGGGCTGGGGAGATAACATAATGCTTATGCAAAGTGCCTTGGCCGCTTGAAACTGTGAGGTCCCAAATTCAATTCCCTGCACCATCATAAGCCAGAGCAGAGAAGTGCTGTGGTATAAACACACACACACACACACACACACACACACACACACACACAGAAAAACAGGTCTTTATCTCCTTTTACTTAAAATGAAAAGCATTACTTAGTATTTGTCTGTAATCTTGTTGTTATATTCCTAATATAGACTTAAAAACCAACACTTTTTCCTTTTCACTGCTTTCTCTAATTCTTCAGTTGTGACCAGTTTTAGCAGTTAATATACAGGTTTCCTTTGCTACTCAAAAATTGAATGTTCCTATTTGGTATGATTTAGTAGGAGTTTTTTTGGATCTTGGAACACAAACTTTTTTTCCATGTAAATTAATGGTAAGGGCTGGCAAGATAGCTCACCTGGATCACATGCCTGCTTTGCCATGCACATGGTTTAGGGTTGAGTCCAGTCCCAACTACACTAGAAACAGCTTGGGTCCTATGGTGTCTTTCCTCCTCTTCCAATCTCTTTCCGTCTGAAAAAAATCACTTTGAAGCAGTGAAGCTGCCGCAGCAGCAACAACAACAAATAAACTAATGGTAATAGTATTCACACACACACACACACACACACACACACACACACACACACACACACACACACACACACGTTGAAGGAGAGAGAAAGAGAGAGTGCGAGGGAGATAGTTTGTTAAAGGCATGAATGCTATACTTTGTTATAAAACTCTCCCCCACCTAACATTATGTCTTGAAAATTTTCCAATGTAAGAGAAACTAATTCTTTTTAATATCATGGGATAGCTTCTCATTTGGGGTTGTTCAAAGATTTATTATTTAACTGTTTCTCAAGGAATTCAGACAGTGCTGTAGCATCAGTCTTGTATAAAGATTTTTGTTCTGATGTATATTTTTCTAGAATATAGAAGGAAAATTCCTTGATCAAATGCTATATTAATATAAACTTTTATATTTTTTAATATTTTACTTATTTATTGGGTATAGACAGAAATTGAGAGGAAAAGGGGAGACAGAGGAGCACTAATTCACCTCTTGTTAGTAGGATGAACTTTTATTATATGTTGCCAAAATTTTTCAAGAAAATTTTAGCAATTCATCTTGTCTTGCTTACCCACCCCAAACAGTACCTGAGAAAACCTTTTTTACCTTGACTTAACCTGATACAAATTTTGTGTGGTTTTCATAAGCTCTCCTAGTCTATAATGAAAACTTCTATTTAACATGGTGATTTGTCCAAGGAAGAGCAGAGGGCCTTCTGTTAGGAAGCAAATTTAATAGTGTCCTTTGTGAAAAGACATTTGCTACCTTTCTTTTTACCTGAGAATTGGAAATAATAATGATGGTAATGTAATAATGATAATGATAGTAATAATAATAATAATAAATACGGGATACCTATTGAACATCAGTATTGAACTTTGTGATATCTACTGCAGCTATTTATTTAACAAACATTTTTATATATTTCCACTCTTGCTAATGCATTCCCTTAGGCTTATTTGAATTGTAGGAATGGGGATGTTTTATTATCTCTATTAAAAATATGTTATTTATTTATTTTGGATAGAGACGGAGGGAAATTGAGAAGGAAAGGGATATATAGAGATACCTGGAACATTGCTTTACCACTAGTGAAGCATCGCCCTGCAGGTGGGAACCAGGGGTTTGAATCTGGGTCTTGTGTACTATAATGTGTGTACTCAACCAGGTGCACCACCACCTAGCCCCCCATTATGCTTTTTTTTTACATGAAATGGAAAAATCATCCCTTATATTATTATTATTATTATCTTCAGTATGAAATTGTGAATGAAGGCAGTCTCTCCTTGCATCAGCGTTCCTAGTATTTTTTATTTAAATAGTTATTCATGACTATTTAAGTAGGGCTAAGCAATTAGGAGGATAAAAAAGTTGTACTCAACAAGTCACTAAGTTACAAGTTATTAAGATTAAATATCTAATCAAAAATCTAGAATTCAAAATAAAAGTTTGAATTTAGTACCAGATTATTCAGTCCAGCCAGCGGCCTGTGTCATTGTACCTCCTGTTCATTATACTCTCTCATTGTCTTTTCTGTTTTGGGAAAAGTTATGTTCTTATTATTCCTGCAGAATGACACCATTAGTGGTTTACTGTACTAAAATGTTTAAAAACACAAACATGCAAAAACAATGTCATGAAATTTTGTATTCTTATCACCTTATTTTAGTAACTGTAGGCATTTTTGTCATAGTTTTTGTTTCTTATTGTCTTATAGATGATGCAAAATGAATTCCAAAATTTTATGACATATTACTTGTAAGGCCATTAACAAGTATCTGTTGCCTAAAATCAAAGGCATGCTAAAGTGGCATATTTATTAAAGATTACTTTTAAGATTTGATGTGAGTGCACAGGAACTTTAGTGCTGGGTACCAGGAGTTAGATACACATATGTGTACCTATGTGAATCTATACACAGTCTTAGAACATTGTAAACCAATGTGAAATTAATACATTAAAATATTTTCCCCCTTTGTTTATCGTTGTTGTTATTATTATTGTTGTTGTTGTCATAGTTGTTGGATAGGACAGAGAGAAATGGAGAGAGGAGGGGAAGACAGAGGGGGGAGAGAAAGATAGACACCTGCAGACCTGCTTCAGCGCCTGTGAAGCGACTTCCTTGCAGGTGGGGATGCGGGGGCTGGAGACGGGATCCTTACTCTGGCCCTTGCGCTTTGCGCCGTGTGCCCTTAACCCGCTGCGCCACTGCCTGGCTCCCAAATTAATACATTTTTGAGAAAATTCTCTCTTTAATTTTTTAATGAAATGATACAGGTTTATAACATCATGTAGGTTTTAGGTATATAGCATTATAACTCAACATCTATAACAATTTTAGTACGATTGCCAAAAGATTAAAATTTCCACCAGCCACTGTGTAATTGATTCCATTCACCGTATTTACCTACTTCTGCTCTTCCATTCTATAACCTTCATTTTATTTTTGTAGTAATAGAGTTATTTTCTGCTGGCTTTGGCTTCTTCATTTTCTACAAGTGAAATCATATGACATTTGTCTTTCTTTTGCTCATCTACTTTATTCATCATTTTCTTATAGCTGAGTATTCCTTTGTATATATACCGCATCTTCTTTTATTTATTGGATAAAGACAGAGAGGAACTGAGATGGATGGAGGATGTAGAGGGGGTGGGTGGAGAAAGAGTTACCTGCAGCACTGCTTCACTGCTTGTGAAATTTCCCTACTGTATCTGGGGACCAGAGGATTGAACCCTGGTTCCTTGTCCATGGTAACATGTGCTCAACCAGGTGTGTTACCACTTGGCCCCTTCTATACCACATCTTTATTCCTTTATCTCTTTCTAAACAATTACATTGTTTTAGATCTTTGCTGTTGTACGTACTGCTGCAGTGAACATATGTGTTTATATATATTTTCAAATTAGTGGTACTAAATCCTTTTAATAAATAGCCCAAGTGTTTTTTTTTATTATAGGCAGTTCTATGCTTAGTTTATAAAGGAATCTCCCACCAATAGTGCATACAGATATTCCTTTAAGATTTTTAAAAATATTTATTTATTCCCTTTTGTTGCCCTTGTTTTATTGTTGTAGTTATTGCTATTGTTGTTGTTGGATAGGATAGAGAGAGAAGGGGAAGACAGGGGTAGGAGAAAGACACCTGTAGACCTGCTCCACCACCTGTGAAGCGACTCCCTTGCAGGTGGGGAGGTGGGGGCTTGAACTGGGATCTTTACACAAGTCCTTGCGCTTTGCGCCATGTGCACTTAACCCGACGCGCTACCACCTGACTCCCCAGATATCCCTTTTTATCCACATCCTTACCACTATTTTTTTTTTACTTTTTTGTTAATAATTATTCTTACATATGAAGTGATTTGTTTTTGTGGTTTTGATTTGCATTTTAGAGGGGGACTTTTAAAAATAACTCTTTAAAAATGAAATTATAATATGGAATTTTTTTTCCTGTTTAAAGTGTATTGCTTTAAAGATGTCAAAACTTATGTTTATGAATTTGGTAGAACCAGAGGGTGAGAGAAGACCACAAGTTTCAGGTTAAATGACCAGATTTAGTGAACGTAAACATCAAAGTAGGAGTGACACTTTTGTATCACAGTGTGATCTGGGCTGAATTACTGAACAACTGTGGGCCTCATTTTCACATCTATAAATGGAAGTAAAAGTCTTGCTAACTTCAGAGAGTTCTTGTGGTGATGATTAAGTAAAATAATGTGTGTTTGGCTCTAAGAAGGGCACCGGGGTAAAGGTTAGCCAAAAATACTGATCTTCACACCCCCATCTCTGCAGCCTTTGTGCCACTACAGCTCCAGCTACTTGCTCTGCCAATACTACAGCCTGTTGTGTGTTGGGCATTAAAGAAAAAAAAAAAGTCCGTTAATGTTTTCCTTTACTCCTGCCTTAAGAATGTTTAGACTGTTCAAATTATCTTATGTTGAGTATTTATAATATGGACAGGATGCACCATCTATATAATAGGTTTACAGTAGATTAAATCTTTAAAAAAAACCCTCATAACAGGTGAATAGATTTGTTTTTTTAGCAGCGATTTGATTATTAACCTTTTTTTTTGTTTTACTTCTATTTCAATTTAAAGATCAACTCTTTCAAAGGCAAGCCAGATAATTATGTCAAAAGTAGACATTTTTCATCCCAGAGAATTTTTTTTTGAGATTCAAGGAAAAATAAAAGGCTTACTTATTAAGGCTGCAAATTAAAAAGCTGGCTTTAGCTCCTTACAGTAAACTGATCACAGATAGTCTCCAGTTTTATCTATGACAAACAGAAACTCTTCTCTGCAAATCTTTCCATATATATATATATATATATATATATATATATATATATACCTGATTACAATCCTTTGAAGTTGTACACAGCTGAGATAAGATTTTTGCATGAGTTATGCATGACAATGAGCAGAAGAAAGAACAATTAGAATATGATTCATCATCTGAGAAAGCTAAAAGCATACTTTGTGCTATATATTTTGTTGGAAACCAATATCCCTGCACGGTGAGATTATTTCAGTTACTGCAGGTGCTCATATTCAGTGCCGAGCTTACATTACAATAAAATCTACATTCACAATAAAGTTCATGACTTCAGTAGTTGCTCAGATAGACCATTTTGAATATTGATGACTTTTAAAATACTTTATGATTTAACATTGATTTATAACATTATATGTTTCAAGTGTGCCTCATAATTTGATTTCTGTGTTCACTATGTCATGATCACTAACACCTCTACACTTTCTACCCTTAGCATACATTTGACTTCCTTCTTTGGTAACTTGCTTACTGAATCATTACGTCTAAGTCTAATCACAGCAAACTAATAAGAACTTTTACTTTGAGGTATATAGTTGCCCTTAATATATAAATGCTTGTATACACGTACACATTCCCCTAGGCCCTAGCCTATATCTAGGGCCTGTAACTGTTAGCTAGTGTGCCATTTGAAATGGAGCTAGGTACTTTTGGGGGGAGAATTTATTGTCACCTATTTTTTCAAGGCAAATCTTTATGTAAGATAGTTTTTCTGTTTTTCTGCTTTTCATATAAGAACAGAGGCTATAGGCCCCTTTAAAATAAAAATTCTTGGGATTGCTCAGTGGGGCACTTGGTTAAGCCACACATAGTTCTAAGTGCAAGGACCCATGCAAGGATCCAGGTTGGAGCTTCTATTCCCCACCTGCAGGGGAACGCTTCACAAGAGTTGAAGCAGGTCTGCATGTGTCTATCTTTCTCTCTCCCTCTCTATCTCCCCCTACTATTTTTTTAAATTCATTATCTTTATTTATTTATTGGATAGAGATAACCAGAAATAGAGAGGAAGGGGGAGATACAGAGGGAAGAAACAGAGAGACACCTACAACATTGCTTCACCACTTGCAAAGCTTTCCCCCTGCAGGTGGGGACTGGGGACTCAAACCTGTGTCCTTGTGCATTGTAGCATGTGTGCTTAACCAGGTGTGCCACCACCTGGCCCCTCCCCCCCACCTCTCTCAATTTCTTTCTTATCCAATAAAATGGAATAAAAATAAAAATTCTGTCTTTTGAGGCATGTAACATTTAAGGTCTTACATGTTGACATTTCTAGCCATGTAGAGTCATCAGAATCTGCCCTGGTTCCTGCATTAAAGGGATAGATGAAGAGAAGGGCTAGTTCATACAGAATCATCCTTGGGGGTCGAAATAATGTCTCCTGAGCACCCACAGTGGAATTGAATACATTCTCTCAACACCTTGGCATGTTGGAAGTTAATGAGAAAAGGTGTAGAAAATAATACGCAGGGTCTCATTAGGTGGTTTTCTGTTTCAGGGATATGCTTCACAATACATTTCTGGCTTAGGAAATTGAAATATCCTTTGGTGTTGCCTCATAAGCAAGGAACAAAACCAAAGAAAGGTAACATATTGCCTTGCTTTAAAAGAAAATCTGTTTTATTCTCCTTTTCAAAAATGCAATTTGTTTTTCTTTCTTTTAAATGTATATATATTTATTATATATACATTTATTTTACATATATTTATTCATTAATGAAAGAGATGCAGAGAGAAAGAGAGACCAGATCACTACTCAACTCATGCTTATTGTGGTGCTGGGGATTGAACATGAAACTACAGAATCTCGGGCATGAAAGTCATTTTTCAGAACTATTATGCTATCTTCAACCCAATAGATTTTATTCTGTTGAGTGTATTTACAAGAAAAATGAACTGTCAGCATAGAACTCCTGCATATCAGTCACCTCATCTCCATTTCTATCTCTTGCAATTTCCCTGTTTTATGCTAACATCTTAGAATGGAACCAGTGCCAGCACATTGTTAACTCCGGTTCATATTCTACATTAGGATCCACTGTTTTGTATATTCTAAGCATTTTGTTGTATGTATAATGAAATTTATAATACAGAATAATCTCACTGCCATAAAAATCCCGTGTTCAATCTGTTCATTCATTCCTTCTCCTGAAACTCTGAAATCACAGATCTCTCTCTCTCTCTTTCTGTTTTTTTGTTTTGAGCTTGACTTTTTTTGACAATGTTACGTAGTTCTTCTTCTTCTAGTGTTTGCCCTTCTTCCATAGTCAGTCAACAGCATCAGGTTGAGCCTGATGTAAAGTTTCGAGACCTCCTTTGAACCTGGAGAGGTGGCAGTTGTTGACTATGTGGGTCATTGTCTGTAGCTGCAGGGGCAGTTCGGGTCGTCTCTGGCTCCCCAGCGGTGGAACATAGCGGCGCACCGGCCATGGCCTGTTCGATAGCAATTGAGGAGGGCCCAATCATAACGTGCTAGGTCAAAGCTGGGTTGACGCTTGCAGGGGTCTGTGAGAGTAATACACTCATATAGCAATATATATTTAAGATTCTTCCTTTTTGATAAACTTAAAATTACTTTATATTTAGAAAAGAAATTTCAAGACAAGAAAAGTTATGATTACAACAAAAAGAACACCTGTATACTTCTCATCCAGGTTCACCTACATTTTGTTTCATTTGCTTCTTTGCCTTGATCTTTCTTCCATTACAAAAATATTGTGTTTCTAACCCACCTTGTATTCACCTTTGAAGAATAAAGACACTCTTGGGCAAAAAATAGAGCCTTCATATCTATACAACCCATTTTCTTTGAACTAAGACCACACTGTCCTTAATACAGTTCTCCTTCTTCATTGCAATTTATAGGTTAGGGAAATTTACTAATTTTATTTATTTTAGCTCTGCTTTTTTTTTGCCAGACACTTGACATATAACATGTACATTTAAGATAAAGTAAGTGATTATCTGATGTATAAATTATCAAACAACTACCACAAGAAATTTAATTATTTTATTTTATTTATTATTAGATAGATAGTTAGATAGCAATTGGGGGGAGGATAGGGAGAGGGAAAAAGAGAGACTCCTGCAGCACTGCTTTACCACTTGTGAAGCTTTCCCTCTGCAGGTGGGGACCAGAAGTTTGAACCTGGGTCCTCAGGCACTGTAATTTTTGTGCCTAACCAGTTGTGCCACTGCCTGGCCCCTCACAAGAAATTAATCATGTCCAACTCCATGTTTTTTTGTGCTTTTTATTTTTTTTTCATTTTTGAATACTATCCCATATTTACATGTGCCAGAGTTTATTTATTCATTTACCTATAGGAGAGTATCTTGAGTGCTTACCAATTCTAGTAGTTGTCAATAAAGCTGCTGCTAGCATTCATATGTAGGTGTTTATACAGTAAAAAAAAAAAGTTTTCCTTTGGGCAAGTATCATGGTTGCTGAATAGTACGAGTTTACTTTTTTAAAAAAAGTACCAAACTTTTTCCAAGAGACAGTACCATTTTGTAGTTCTACTAATGGCAGACTAATATTATCAAATCCTTATTAGCATTAGCATCACAAGTGCTGTTAGCCTTTTGGGTTCTAGCCATTCTAATAGATATCTGGTATTATTTAGTTGTTTTAATTTACAATTTTTTTCAATGCATAATGTTGATAGAAGCTAGTCTCTGCAAGGAATGTGTTCTGCTGTTCAGTGATTACCTCCCTGGTCAAAATTTAAACATTTTATTGACAATCCATCTTGCATATCTTTTTTTTTCTTTTTCTTTTGGTGAGTTTTCTGTTCAAATCCTTGATTTTCATTAATTGGGTTGTTTTTTTATTATTGAAATTATTCTGTATAAAATATACTGTTATTTAATGTGACTTTATAATTCTAGTCATTTTTATTACTTTTAACCAGCATTAAAATCATATTAAATGGGAGTTGGGTGGTAGTGCAGTGGGTTAAGTGCAGGTGGCATGAAGCATAGGACTGGCTTAAGGATCCTGGTTCGAGCCCCCAGCTCCCCATCTGCAGGGGAGTCGCTTCATAGGCAGTGAAGCAGGTCTGCAAGTCTCTTTCTCTCCCCCACTCTGTCTTTCCCTCTTCTCTCCACTTCTCTCTGTCCTATCCAACAATGAAGACATCAATAACAACAACAATAAAACAAGGGGAACAAAAGAGAATAAATAACTCTTTATAAGAAAAAATAGTTTAAAAAAATCCTGTTAAATGACCTAAGAGTGATTTCAACAATATTCTTCTCCCAATAAAAGAAACAAGCAAACTCCTTAAAAGCCTTTCACAGTTTTCAATCTCTTGAAAGCCAATTACCAGATAGTTTCACTTATATGGGGAATATAGAGATTTGATACATGACCTTAAAAACAAACTAGAAACAAGTAAACTGTTGGTAAGACTTGTGACAACTATGGTGCTTGTCATTGGGAGCTGGGAGGGTGGATATACTGAACTCTGGTGGTGGGTGTAGTGTGGAACTGAACACAGTCTTGTAACCTAACAGCCAACCTGACTTCATCAGGCAGATGACCTCACCAATGTACCCTGGAACGCCACCTCTCCAGAGCCATGCCCCACTTCTTCTCCTTCTAGCGTTTGCCCTTCTTCCGTAGCCAGTCGACAGCGTCAGGTTGAGCCTGATGTAAAGTTTCGAGACCTCCTTTGAATCTGGAGAGGTGGCAGTCGTTGACTCTGTGGGTCATAGTCTGTCTGTAGCCGCAGGGGCAGTTTGGGTCATCTCTGGCTCCCCAGCATGCCCCACTAGGGAAAGATAGAAACAGGTTGGGAGTATGGATCGACCTGTCAAGGCCCATGTTCAGTGGAGAAGCAATTACAGAAGCCAGAACTCCCACCTTCTGCATCCCACAATGACCCTGGGTCCATACTCCCAGAGGGATAAAGAACAGGAAAGCTTCCAATGGAGGGGCTGGGTTATGGAACTCTCATAGTGGGAATTGTACCCTTCTTATCCTATGGTCTTGTTGATCATTATTAAATCAATAAATTGAAAAAAAATAGTAAGAAACAAATCAGTTCCACAGCCTCTCAGGTCAATTTTATCTGAGACATCTAGTCTCTACTAGCCAGTTGTATAAGGTAACATGAAACCATGTAGACTTTCGGTCCTTGAAATGAAGTAATTAAATAAATGTTTATTCTTTTGCCTCCTACATCCTTAACTCTTTCATTTATTTATTTACTTATTTTATTTTTAAATCTACTTTTTAACTTTATTTATTTGATAGAGCAGAGAGGAATTTAGAAGGAAGAGAGATAGATTGGAAGAGAGTCAAAGAGTCACCTGCAGCCTGGCTTCACTGCTATAGGAAGCTTTCCCTCTGCAGGTGGGAACGCAGGGCTTGAAGTGAGGTCCTTGTGCACTGCAATATATGTGCTTCGCCAGGTGCGCCACCACATTGCCTCCATCCTTAACTCTTTTTTTAATTTTTAAATATTTATTTATTTCCCCTTTTGTTGCCCTTGTTTTTATTGTTGTTGCAGTTATTGTTGTTGTTATTGATGTCGTCGTTAGGACAGAGAGAAATGGAGAGAGGAGGGGAAGACAGAGAGAGGGAGAGAAAGATAGACACCTGCAGACCTGCTTCAATGTCGGCGAAGCAACTCCCTTGCAGGTGGGGAGCCGGGGAGCTCAAACCAGGATCCCAGCGCTGGGCCTTGCTCTTTGCACCATGTGCGCTTAACCCACTGCGCTACTGCCTGACTCCCCATCCTTTACTCTTTATAACGTTGCTGGTACGAGGGCAGAGCAGCTGCAGATCCATAGTGAACGCCCTCAGTTTGTGATGAGTGCCATACCTCATCAATCTTACAGCCATTCAGTAAGCAGAGTGCATGGTATTAAATTACTATAGTGAAGGTGGTAAGAAAAGGCACTCCAGTTGACAAGACACCCAACCTAAATATTTAAACCACTCTCAGTTTCACATAGAGAGAAGATCAAATATATATATATGTGAACACAAACTGTGGGAAGGATGTAGAAGAAAGTCAAGTGTACTGCCAACAACTGTGCTTGTGGTAGGCTTGCTGAAAATGACGTCTGACCTTCATTCTTCATCTTGGAGCCAGAACTGCTTCATCTCTACAATGAGTATGCTATTAGTTATTTTCATACTTTTGTGGGGAATCACAGTTTAGTAAGCATTATAATTATTTATCCTCCGATGCTGTGACAGTTTTACTTTTTTAGTGTGCTTTTCGACTGTGGCAATTAAATTATCACATATGGTTTCCTCTTTATCATCCCTACTCCCCAGTGGGAAGAGTGGGCCCATCTTGCTTCCCAGTAGATTCCTAGTACTTAACTAACCTTTGTGCCTTGTGAAATCCAGTGGTTTAGAGTCTGAATTCTGGGGCCAGGCGGTGGTGCCCTTGGTTAAGTGCACACACCACAGTGCACAGGGGCTTGAAGCCCCTGGTCCCCACTTGCAGGGTGGTGCAGTAGGGCTGCAGGTGTCTCTGTCTCTGTCCCTCGCTATCTCAACTCCCCCTCTCAATTTCTCTTCGTCTCTGTCCAATAAGTAATAGTAGTAATAATCATAACAACAACAATAAACATTTAGAGTCTGAATTCTGGACCTAGGTTGACAGTCTTCACATTTATTAGCGTTTAGGTAAGGGGTGGGGAATGAGCAGCCTGAGAAATCATTTTGTCTGGCCCTGCCATGGTAACCACAGGTAGGACTTGAAATTCTTTAGTTCCAGGAACTTTTTTTCAAAGGACATTATAGGCTGTTTTTTTTTAAATTTTTTATTTAAGAAAGGATTAATGAACAAAAACATAAGGTAGGAGGTACAACTCCACACAATTCCCACCACCCAATCTCCATTACCCACCCCCTCCCATGATAGCTTTCCCATTCTCTAGCCCTCTGGGAGCATGGACCCAGGGTCGTTGAGGGTTGCAGAAGGTAGAAGGTCTGGCTTCTGTAATTGCTTCCCCGCTGAACATGGGCGTTGACTGGTCAGTCCATACTCCCAGTCTGCCTCTCTCTTTCCCTAGTAAGGTGTGTCTCTGGGGAAGCTGAGCTCCAGGACACATTGGTGGGGTCTTCAATCCAGGGAAGCCTGGCCAGCATCCTGGTGGCATCTGGAACCTGGTGATTGAGAAGAGAGTTAACATACGAAGCCAAACAATTTGTTGAGCAATCATGGATCCCAAGCTTGGAATAGTGGAGAGGAAGTGTTAGGGAGGTACTCACTGCAAACTCTAGTGTACTTCTGCTTCAGGTATATATTTTGCAATAGTTTATGGGTACGTGTGAACATAAGCTCTCTCTCACAGAAACTGGTGTATATCTAGGTTATGGGACTTTGTTAGAAAGTGAACTACCTGAGATGAAATTAGAGTGTACTATAAAAGGAAAGGTCTCACCCGAGTAATGAAGCTGAAGGGTTGTCATTCCACACGTGAAGTCTCCGGACACAGTCTGAGGTGAAGCATGTTGAGATGGCAATCGTTGCGTTGGTTAGGTTGTGATCGGCGGATGCAATATTATTTGGTTTGGATTGGGAGATGCATATGGGAAAGTGGGCCCTATCCAAGGGTTCCAGGACTGGGGGAAGTAGGGGCTCTATAGTGGAGATGTGAGGTTCCTGCTGTCTTAGGGTTCAAAAAGACAATCGATAGTTAATGTTATCACATTATTTGTTAATTGGGTTAACTTTGAAAAGTCCTTTTGTTATGGTTTGCTGTACAGTATCCAGTATCTTGTATATAGCTGTGCTATTGGATGCTTCTAATCTGCTTGGTCTAGGCTTTTGAGAGAGTCTGCATATCAGATACACAGCCTATATATTAAAAAGATTCAGTTTGTGTTTTGAGAAACTTTGAGACATACAATTGATTTTCCCCCTCATATTGATTAACTACTTATTTATATGTCTACATTTTGCTAGGAGTGTACATAAACACCATTCCCACCACCAAAGGACTGTGACCCATTCCTCCCACCCACTCCCACCCCCCACTGGCCCAGGAAGCTGCATGTCTACCCATCACCACTGGGTTTTTACTTTGGTGCCCTACTTGCAATTTGATCCGGTCCTGCTTTTAGTTTCCCTTTCAGATCTTAGTCAACTTCTGTTGATGAGTGGGATCATCCCATACTCATCTTTATCTTTCTGACTTAGCTCACTTAACATAATTCCTTCTAGCTCTGTCCAAGATGGGTCAGAGAAGGTGGGTTCATTGTTCTTGATAGCTGCATAGTATTCCATTGTGTATATATACCACAGCTTTCTCAGACACTCATCTGTTGTTGGGCTCCTGGGTTGCTTCCAGGTTTTAGCTATTCTGAATTGTGCTGCTATGAACATAGGAGTACACACCTCTTTTTGGTTGGGTGTTATGGAGTCCTTGGGGTATAAGCCCAGGAGAGGAATTACTGGATCATATGGAAGGTCCATGTCTAGCCTTCTGAGAGCTTTCCAGACTGCTCTCCACAGAGGCTGGACCAATTTACATTCCTACCAGCAATGTAAAAGGGTTCCTCTGTCCCCACATCCTTTCCAGCATTTGTTGCTGCTGTCCTTTTTGATGTATGCCATTCTTACAGGAGTGAGGTGGTATCTTAGTGTTGTCTTAATTTGCATTTCTCTGACAATCAGTGACCTAGAGCAGTTTTTCATATGTTTGTTAGCCTTTTGGATCTCCTCTGAGGTGAATGTTTTGTTCATTTCCTCTGCCCATTTTTGGATGGGGTCATTTGCTTTTTTGGTGCTAAGTTTGCTGAGCTCTTTGTATATTTTGGTGATTAATTTCTTGTCTGATGTCTGGCATGTGAAGATCTTCTCCCATTCTGTGAGGGGTCTCTCTGTTTGTTTAATAGTTTCTTTGGATGTGCAGAAGTTTTTCAATTTGATGTAGTCCCATTGGTTTGTTTCTGCTTTAGTCTTCCTTGCAGTTGGGTTTGATTCATCAAAGATGTCCTTGAGGTGTATGTGGGAAAGTGTTTTACCAATGTTTTCCTCTAAGTATTTGATTGTTTCTGGTCTGACATCTAGGTCTTTGATCCATTTGGAGTTGATTTTTGTTTCTGGTGAGATAAAGTGGTTCAATTTCATTCTTCTGCATGTTTCAACCCAGTTTTCCCAGCACCATTTATTGAAGAGAGCTTCCTTTTTCCATTTAATCCTTTGGGCCCCCTTATCAAAGATTAGATGCCCATAGGTGTTGGGATTTACTTCTGGGCTTTCAATTCTGTTCCACTGGTCTGTGTGCCTATTTTTGTTCCAGTGCCATGCTGTTTTGATAATGATGGCTTTATAATATAGTTTCAGGTCTGGGAGTGTGATGCTTCCATTTCTGTTTCTTTTCCTTAAGATGGTTTTGGCAATTCTAGGTGTTTTCAGGTTCCAGATAAATGATTGTAGTGTTTGTTTTATTCTTTTAAAGACGCTTGATGGAACTTTGATGGGTATTGCATTAAATTTGTATATGGCTCTGGGGAGAATATTCATTTTGATGATATTTATTCTTCCAATCCATGAGCATGGGATATCTTTCCATTTCTTGGTATCAGTTTCTATTTCCTTGAGTAGCGACTCATAGTTTTCAGCATACAAGTCTTTCACTTCTTTGGTCAACTTTATTCCTAGGTATTTGATTGATTTTGCTGAAACAGTAAATGGGAGTGATTTCTGGATGTCTTCTTCTTCAGATTTAGTGTTTGCATAAAGAAATGCCACTGATTTTTGTACATTGATTTTGTAGCCTGATACCTTGCTATATTGCCTAATAACTTCCAGTAGTTTTCTACTGGATTCTTTAGGTCTTTCTATGTATACTATCATATCATCTGCAAATAGTGAGAGCTTGACTTCTTCCCTTCCAATCTATATCCCTTTGATTTCTTTCTCTTGCCTGATTGCTATGGCAAGAACTTCCAATACTATGTTGAAGAGTAACGGTGACAGTGGACAGCCCTGTCTAGTCCCCGATCTGAGGGGGAATGCTTTCAGCTTCTGTCCATTGAGTATGATGTTGGCTGTAGGTTTGCTATATATAGACTCCACTATCTTGAAGAATTTCCCCTCTATTCCCATTTTTTGTAGAGTTTTGAGCATGAATGGGTGTTGGATTTTGTCAAAGGCTTTCTCTGCATCTATTGAGATAATCATGTGGTTTTTGGCTTTGCTTTTATTGATGTGGTGAATGACATTGATTAACTTACGGATGTTGAACCAGCCTTGCATTCCTGGGATGAATCCCACTTGGTCATGATGAACAATCTTTTTGATGTGTTGCTTATCTGGTTGGCCAAGATCTTGTTTAATATTTTGGCATCTATGTTCATCAGAGATATTGGTCTGTAGTTTTCCTTTTTTGTTCTGTCCCTATCAGCTTTTGGTATCAGGGTGATGTTGGCTTCATAAAAGGTGGAAGGGAGTATTCCTGTTTCTTCAATCTTATGGAATAGCTTAAGAAGTATGGGTATTAACTGTTTCCTGAAAGTTTTGTAGAATTCGTTTGTGAAGCCATCTGGTCCAGGACTTTTGTTGTTGGGGAGATTCTTAATAACGGTTTCAATTTCTTTGTCTGTGATTTGTGCTATAGGCTGTTTTTTAAAATTTTTATGGCCCATAATTGATATTATAATTTTTCTATTAACCCTTGTCAGGGTGAAAAAAAAAAAGATTCACCACCACTGGTTTATATTCTGTGCTAACTACAAACCTACATTGGTTGATTCATCTTTAAGCTGGGGACAAAATTAAGATCAGAAACCGTAAACCACATGGGAAAACTTATAGGCAAATCATTCCATGATACTGGATTCAGTTAGGTCTTTAGGGATTCGGTTCCAGCAGCAAGGGAAACAGAAGCAAAAATAAACAATTGTGACAAACTAAAAAGCTTCTACAGAGCAAAAGACACTATTGCCAAAGATGAAAACATATCCTACTGAAAGGGAGAAAATACACACACCTCCTTACATCAGGTGAGGGGCTAGTGTACAAGACAAATGAGTGTTACATACAGCAGATAGATGTTGTTCAGTTTGTGCTCACTAAAAGAATGGTCCCCCCTTTATTAGGGGGATTAATAGTTTACAGTTGACAGTGCAATACAGTAATTGGCACATGTGTAACTTCTCACACAACACTCTAACCTTCCCAGCTTAGGTCTCCCTCCACCATAATGTTGCAGGTCCTGAACCCTCCTCCCCACCCCAGAGTCTCTTTTACTTTGGTGCAATATACCAAACCCAGTCCAAGTTCTGCTTTGTGCTTTCCCTTCTTTATAAATGATTTTTATCTGCCATCCAGGGTGACCTGAGTGGAAGTTGTGTTTGCAGACTGTTTTCCTCTGGAATATCATTATTTGCTTAAATACCGCCACTGCTTCGGTACATGGGATGCCAGAACATTTACGAATAAAATGTCCTCATTTGGAATAAACTAACCAAGGACTGTAGCCATATTAATTATTATTATTTACTAGAGCATTTCTAAGTCTCAGCTTATGTTGGTGCTGGGGATTGAACCTGAGACCTTTGTCATCTCAGGAATGAAAATCTTTTCGCATAACCATTATGCCTTCGCCCCAGCCCCATAGACTCTTTACGGTCTTTCTTGGATTTCTGAATTATATTTAGTCAAAGACAATTCTGTCACTGTACTGATAGAATAATAGTAAGAAAAAGCAGCCCCTCGCTCTATCCCTCTCTACCTTTAGTCAAAATGTGCTGAAGATTTGCCAGAATGTAAAACTCATTTCCTAGTTTATCCGCAGCCTCGTCAAGTTGAGTGATATTTCTTTTCCATTTTTTAAACACCTTATTTTATTTAATAAGGCGAATTTTGGTAGGACAGAAATTGAAAGGTGAGAGATAAAGAGAGACACCTGCAACATTGCTTCATGGCAATGCTCCCCTTTGTATTGAGGGACTGGGGGCTTGAACCGAGCGCATGTTAATGTACCCGTTCAGCCAAATGTGCACCTGTCCCCCTCTTTTCCATTCCTAATACACCCTTTGCCTCTCCTCTTAAGAACTCTTTTTTTGACTGTGATTCTGTAGATCTTTATGTCATCCTGATGCTGTGTCTTTATTCCTTCCTTTATTCTTGACCCTCAGTGTGTTTAGTCATCAAAGTCAAGCCATCTGCCTCCCCCTCTACTCTTCTTTCTAAGGACAGTCTTGTTGAACTCATTGCCTCTTCACTTTAAACCTCTTTTAGTAGAGGGTACAGCACCCCACCTCCAGCTCTGGCACTCCAACAGTGTTGATCTATATTTTGCTCAAATTGACTTCCTGTTGCCACTTCTCTTATTAGTGCTTCCATTCATCTTGTCTCAAAATAGATTAGCTACACTTCCTAAGCTCCATTCCCCCCCCCCCCAATCTGTTTTCGAATCTTATGGATTCTTTTTTTGGAGTGTCTTTCAGGTTTATATTTTGTTCTCTCAGAAAAGCTTTCTGTCTTCTTGTTGGAATCTAACCACAGTCTTTATGTGTCTTATTTGGCTTCAAGCCTCCCTCTTCTCTTGTTTTACGGACATAACAGTGGCAAAAGCTTTCAGCACATATTTACTGAGCATTTATTGCTTGGTGGGTATAAAACTGGCTCCATTTTACCATCAATAGCATACATGCTGGAAAGAGGAACAGATAGGTGAACAAAAGAAGTAGGAAAATAGGTATGCTTGGTGGTACGGGTTCTAGGAGGGGAGAGGAGGAGAAGCGATAGAGTCCAATTAGTCAGTTTTAACTTAATTTTTTTTTATCAAAACAGCTTTTATTTAACATTGGTTAACATCATTATAATGTTTTGAAGAAAGTTTCACACCTAATTATGTATGTAATGCATATAGATATATTTCACTTGGAATGTCTTCAAGACAGTTTTTTTTTTTGCTGTAGTATATTTCAAAATTTCATCTCTTTGTTAACATTTTCCTGTATTTGTCTATTTTCTTTATCATTTTATTGGGAAGTTAGTGGTATATAGTATGGTTGTTGATACATGGGTAAAATGTTCATTTCCCCATGATAGATATTTGCAGAACACTCTTACCTCCAATGTTTCCACCAGCCTGCACCAGTACCCCAGTGCCTGCTCCACTCCCTTTCTCCCACTCTTTCCCAGTGTCCTTTGCTTTGCTGTAAAACATCATAGCCAGTCCACGTTTTTATTTAAACTAGTACAAACATCAAACTTAACAGAAGACTGTCCAAAATAAACATGCAATGTGAACTAGCAGAGGATGAAATTACCTATTTTTAAGGCTAAATAAAATGTTGTTATGTTATATACTATATTTTGCTTATTCTTCTGTTGATGGGCATTTACCAACTACTGAGTCGCCTTCCCAGTCCATTTTTAAAAAATGTTTATTTATTTATTTTCCCTTTTGTTGTCCTTGTTTTTTTATTGTTGTTGTAGTTGTTATTGATGTTGTCATTGTTAGATAGAACAGAGAGAAATGGAGAGAGGAGGGGAAGACAGAGAGGGGGAGAGAAAGACAGACACCTGCAGACCTGCTTCACTGGCTGTGAAGCGACTCCCCTGCAGGTGGGGAGCCAGGGGCTTGAACCGGGATCCTTAAGCTGGTCCTTGCGCTTCATGCCACGTGCACTTAACCTGCTGCGCTACCGCCTGACTCCCTGTCCATTTTTTAAAAAAATATACCTCCAAGAGAGAAGAAGAAGGAGAAGGAGAAGAAGACGAAGAGAGACTAGAGAGAAAATAGAGAAGAGATACCAAAATACCTTCTACTATCTGTAGAGCTCCACTTGTTTTGTCTTGTTTCTTTGTGGTGCCAGAGATGAAGGCCAAGGTCTCATGCAAGGAAGGGATACACTCTACCCACTAAATCAGGCATCTCTTGCCCTGAGTTCTTACTAGTCTCGGTTGTCATTGAGCCCATGTCTATTTCCATTTATTTTCAAATGGAGTATAAGAGCAGTTTTCATTTTGGTTTTATTTCTCTAATTAGATGATGACACTAGGTCAAGGGCAATGTATTACAATGTTTTAGAGCTCTTGTAATAGTAGTATGGTTCTGAGAAGTATTTGCATAATAAGCCCTCCCTCTATAACACAGGATAAGCCAGGATGCCTACGTTGCACTCGATAATAAATGACTGTGGACAGGTTTATTGTGTACTTACTTGTTGGTGGGCATGGTAATTTAGACAGGTGATAAAATTAAATTGATGGCAATCACATCTGTTTCACTAGAGTTCTCGATCAGCAGTTTTAAAACTGAAATCTAAATGACTTTTATTCGCTATGCAATTAAAAAAAAATTGGCTCTCCGTTGCAGAATCTGAAGCATTCCAGCTAAATAGTTATCCAATTATTAGAGCTTCAGAGAAAAGCAATGGATTAGGAAGTTCTTCATTTTCATTTTATGAGTTACTTGGGAAAGTTAACAGCTGGTAAAAATTTAAAACAATTTAAATCAAGTACATTCTTACGTCAAAGATTCTAGGAGCTCAGTTCAGTGTGAGGTCTCTGCTTGTGCATGTTAACATACAGTTTCTAACCAGACAGCCAAGACTAACTTTCTGTCCTAGGTATGAGCTGTTACTTTTTTTTTTTAAGTTTTCTTTTTTAAATTTTAATGTCAGTCTTTTTTTTTTTTTACAGAGAGAAATGGAGAGGGGAGGGGAAGACAGAAAAGGGGAGAGAAAGATAGACACCTGCAGACCTGCTTCACTGCCTGTGAAGCGACTCCCTTGCAGGTGGGGAGCCGGGGGCTCGAACTGGGATCCTTTCACCGGTCCTTGTGCTTTGTGCCTCCTGTACTTAACCCGCTGCACTACCGCCTGACTCCTGAGCTGTTACTTTTTATTTTTGCTTTCCTGTAGTGAAATAGTTCATGTGATTGTAGACTCTGAAAAGCACCAGGATCTGCAGTTGGCAAGATGGAGGCCCAGAGAGCTGATGGTATATGCTGTAGTCTGAGTGCAAGCATTAGTGTGGAAGATGTCCCAATTGGAAGATTGGTGGAGAGAGTTTACATAATTGGTACAGTTATCACTGATAACCTGCTTTTCTGAAGCATACTTGAGTATGGATCTAAGTTCTTTGGGAGTTGACTATAGTTATATAGGCCATGTATCATACATGGCTATGTATACTTAGGTATATAAACTGTTTATAGGTAACTTTGGTATCTAGGCCAGGTTCATTATTGCTTTGTTATTGTTTCTGTCCACAGATTCAAGAAGAATACAAGATTTTTCAAATCTCCTTTATTTTCCTTGCCACCCTCTAATCACTTGTCCCAGTCTAGACTAACTTACTTACTAGGATTGCTACACAGCTTTCTTTCTTTAAATTTTTTTAAAAAATATTTATTTCCTTTTGTTGCCCTTGTTGTTGTATTGCTGTTGTTATTGATGTCGTTGTTGTGGTGCCTGGCTGAGAGCACATGTTACAATGTGCAAGGACCTGGGTTCGAACCCCCACTTCCCACCTGTAGAGGGAAAACTTTGTGAGTGGTGAAGCAGGGCTGCAGGTGTCTCTCTCTCTCTCTTTCCCTAGCTCCCCCTTCCCTCTCAATTTCTGACTGTCTCTATTCAGTAAATAGATAAAGATAATAAAAAAATCAAAAAAACCAAAATTTCAGGTGGCGCAAAGCACAAGGACCGGCATAAGGATTCCGGTTCGAACCCCGGCTCCCCACCTGCAGGGGAGTCGCTTCACAGGCGGTGAAGCAAGTCTGCAGGTGTCTATCTTTCTCTCCTCCTCTCTGTCTTCCCCTCCTCTCTCCATTTCTCTCTGTCCTATCCAACAACGACAACAACAATAATAACTACAACAATAAAACAACAAGGGCAACAAAAGGGAATAAATAAATAAAATAAATATTTAAAAAAAAACAAAATTTTACAAAGTTAGAAAAATGTTGCCTTTGCTTTCCAATATGTTCATCTTTGGGGGGGCTTAAAACCTGACTCTTTAGCACCTTTAACTCTATTCAACATCCACTGTCATATCTTTGAAAACATTTTCCTCTGATAGTGGTAATTCTCTTTTCTAGGGATAAAACTCTTGTTTGTTAGAGCTTTGAATACTTCTCAGTGTTTTCTTTTAACATTTAAATTGTAATAAATATTTATATATCATTTTATTAATTATTTTACAGTATTTTATACAATTATAAGATTTGAGGGGGGTATAATTTCATGTTCATAAGTAGTGTATTTAAGCCATCACGCCTTTCATGAAAGCTCTTTTTTATTGAATTTATTTATAAAATAAAAAAATAGAAAATATCAACAAAACCATAGGATAAGAGAGATAAAATTCCACACAATTCCCACTATCAGGGTTTCCATATCCAATCCCCTCCACTGGAAGCTTTCCTATTCTTGGGAGTATGGACCCAGGGTCATTATAGGGTGCAGAAGGTGGAAGGGTCTGACTTTTGTAATTGCTTCTCCTCTGAACATGGGCACTGTCAGGTTGATCCATACTCCCAGCCTGTTTCTATCTTTCCCTAGTGGGGCAGGGGTCTGGAGAGATGGGGTTTCAGGGTACATTGGTGAGATCACCTGCCTGGGGCAGTACCAGTGTTAGAAATAGGACTAGAAAAGTGGATCAGGGAAGACAGTAGCTTCCAAATCTGGGAAAAGCCAGACAAGTTTTGGTTGAAAACATCCAGTGATAAGTGCTCTAGTTAGATGGTTTTCTCTTAGTGGTTTAAAAGAAAAATTGATCATTATGCCCCATGAACACAGACTTGAAAGACTTATCTGGGGGTCTGGGTGGTAGCACAGTGGGTTAAACGCACATGGCCTGAAGTTCACGGACCTGAGTAAGGATCCCTGTTCCAACCCCCAGCTCTCCACCGGCCGGGGGGGGGGGGTCACTTAACAAGCGGTGAAGCAGGTCTGCAGGTGTCTTTCTCCCATCTCTGTCTTCCCCATCTCTCTCAGTTTCTTTCTGTCTTACCCAGCAATGACAATAATAATAACAATAACCACAACAACAATAAACAAGGGCAACAAAAAGGAAAATATGGCCTCCTGGAGCAGTGGATTCATAGTGTAGGCACTGAGCCCCAGAAATAACCCTGGAGGCAAAAGAAAGAAAGAAAGACTTATCTGGGCAGTTCTTGGATAGGATCCTTCAAATAGGTGGATTTTGTAGAAGTACATGATTGGAGATAGCTGTTGAGGCAACTCTCTGTATGGTCTCCAGTGACCATCTAGGGCATTTTCACATCAATAACCTTATTATTGTTGTCTTGTTTGTATCTTTCTCTCTCTCTCTTTCTTTTGGAAGCATACTTGAATATGGATCTAAGTTATTTGGGAGTTGACTATAGTTATATAAGCCATGTATTATATTATACATGGCTATATATACTTAGGTATATAAACTGTTTATAGATAACTTTGGTATCTAGGCCTCCCTCTCTTCTCTCTCTCTCTCTCTCCTCTCCCTCTCTCCTCTCCCTCTCTTTCCCTCTCTTCTTTATTATTTCATTGGGGGAAGTAATGGTTTACCAGGACATTTTTAACACATGGATATACTTTCTTATCTTCCTGTGATAGGTGTCTGCACCATTCCCAGTACCCACCCAGGTCCATCTTCAGTATGTCTAGAAATTTTTGTTTGTTTTAGTCATGTAAGTGGGTTGGGGTAGATAGCATAATAGTTATGCAATGAGGCACTCATACCGGATGCTCCAAAATCCCAGGTTCATCCTCCAGCATCACCATAAACCAGAGGTGAGCAATGCTCGGGTAAAAAAGTCTAAAAAAAAAAACTTAGAGTCACATGGGGTCGGGCAGTAGAGCAGCGGGTTAAGTGCATGTGGTGCGAAGCGCAAAGACCGGCAGAAGGATCCCTGTTTGAACCCCTGGCTCCCCACCTGCAGGGGAGTCTTTCTCTCCTCCTCTCTGTCTTCCCCTCCTCTCTCCATTTTTCTCTCTGCCCTATCCAACAATGACGGCATCAATAACAGCAACAACAATAACTACAACAACAATAAAACAAGCTCAACAACAGGGGGGGAAAAAGCAAATTAAAAAAAATTATAGTCACTTAAAATTTGTATACTTTTCCACATTTATAATTAAAGGCCAGGGCCTAAGATTATGCTGTCATTATGATGGGGAAAAAATTCCGTGATTCATGACAAAACATGAAACTCATCATTTTTTTTCCATATCATTTTCTTGGGATGTGGTTAATGGTTTATAATAAAGTTGTTAGGTACAGTTACTCATTTCTTTGTGATAGGTGTCTGTGAAACACGCTTACTCCCAACTTTAGTCCTTTTCTACCATCTATATCTGCAACTCCTTCCATTTCCTCCTTCTCCAGAGTCCTTTACTTTGGAGCAATCTACCATTTTTAGTCCAAGTCTTACTTTGTGTTTTACATTTATATCCTTGAAACCCATATTTCTGAGGAGGGGAATACTTACTGTATGTCCTGTGCACAGAATTCATAGCTCTCTGGACAGATTTGTTCCCCCTTACTGTGTCAAAAAAAGAAGCTAAGGTGTTAATAATCTCAACCCTCAGATTAATGTTGATAAGTTACATTTTAGTTATTTTTCCTGAAACTAACATTATACTAAATTCAACTAGTTTGTTTTTGTTTCTGGTCTTCCTATGAAGACCATATGTGTTTGTTTTTTCTCACATTTTTGTACTTACATTTTCAGGCTCTATAGTTAAGAATGTCCATTACTTAGACATGTTTTAGTTCAGACATTTTCTTAGAATATGGACTGCATGAAGAGACAGTTATATCACTGTTACTATTACTCTAAAGCCATTGCTGAAAGCTGATCTTTGAGTGTTCTTTGTAGAAATGGCTCTCTGTAATTTCTGCCTTATGCATACTGATGGTGGCTGCTGAAAAATGCAGCTGCTGCTGTCAGTCCTCTCCAGAGGAAGAGATCAAGAAAATTGCTACGTGAACTTGGAGGTAATGCTTTTATGCCTGTCCCCTGTAAGTAGAAACTTCCTGCACTGTAATTTTGTGGACTTTCCATTAAGCAATACTACTATATTAAGACTCACTTTGAAGTTGAAAGGCTTTTGTTTAAAATCTCGGCTCTACCTTTGGCAAACTATATTCTTTGAGCTCATCTTTTTCTCTTTTGGAACTTTGGGTTAATTGTTCTTAGTTTCTTACCACATGAATGTTGTAAGATAATCTGTGTGAAGAATCCAAAGTAATATTTGACTTTCCCTAAGTAGTACCAGATTGTATGATTACAGTTAAATAGTTGCAGTTTGATGTTGTTAATTTTCTTCTGGAGAGGGGAAACTCTGACTTCAGATATGTCTTGAGTGGAGTTCCACCTGAGCTAGTTAGTTGCATGCTGTGCCTTCATTGGCAATGGTTTTCATCTCCCAGGCTGCAGTTTTCAAAATATGAAATGGAGATGAATATGCATGTATTCCAATGGGGTCAAGATACTTTTGCTGGAATGACCTAGCCTAGTAACTATGATAACTTTAAAATCATTGCTAACGATGTAGTTTCCGTTATCTTTCATTCTTTTTCCTTTACCATCCTTTGTTTCTTCTCCTTGTGTCTGTTTGCCCTTCTCTCTTTATTACTGACACCTTAAGAGCTTGGATATGAGGTGGAGCTGAACTAGCAATTGGGCAGTGAGGAGAAGAATAGTTGAATAGATATTACTCTACTATCATTACCTAGTTTTGATTTCTCTTCCTCCCTGTTCCACTGCTCCTTAAATAAGTGCTAGCCCCATAACACCAACTGAGAAAAACCTATGCTTGCTAATGTATTGTTACTCTCAATCACGTTATTAGGAATAAAGAGAAAGGGTATCAACTTCTAGTATTGCCATTTGTCATTTTTCACGTTGACCAGGTGTTTTGAAGACTCCAGAAAAACTGTAAATGTTTTTCTAAAAGCTTTTTGGCTTTTTAACTGCTAGCAGACATATTCTATCAGGATATCTTTTAAAAGTGTATTTGTTCCCTCTTCAAAGTTTTGCAAAAAAAATGTAAGCCATCCAAATAATCCTAGGAAGATAGAATTGCTTGCTTGTATAGCCCTTTTTTCTTAATATGATAGAGTGTCTCTTAAGAAAAAAACATTATGGAGGAGATGTTCCACAAACTGCTGCTGTCATAAGGGCACAGTTTCACACCTCCCCACAACATCATCACACCTCACCTCCCATCAAAATGCCGTTTCCTTCCAACAGAAGGAGCTGGGCCTCCAGTCCCTTCACTGCTTTTCATTTTCTGTTTCAACTGTTATGAGATACTCTTTATCTTTCACATGGCATGCTTTCCCTAAACTTGTTCAGATTAAACCACTTAAAATTTACTAGTGATTTCATATTTATTTACAGAATTATGATATAACAGGGATAATTCCACACCTTTCCTGCCCCCATTTTTTCATTGGAAATTGCATTCAGTTCTCCCAAGATCACAGATAAGGGTTGGCTATCATATATCTATCTATCTATCTATCTATATATATATATATATATATATGGATATATATATATATATATCCATTTTCCTATAGTATTGCCCCTTCTCTTCCTTTCTAAATATGAACCAGAAATCTTTTTGGGGCACAAAAGGTGGAAGGTCTGGCTTCTATAATTGCTTCTCTGCTGGACATGGGCATTGGCAGGTTGATCCATACTCCCAGCCTGTTTCTGTCTTTCCCTAGTGGAGATCACACCATTAATACTAGCTCTCTCTTATCAGTTAATTACATGTGACTCAGGATTGGGAAAAGCAAAAAATGCAGAAGTGAAATATTTACTATTTAGTACTGGGTCACTGGAACACATACACTCTCTTTTGTCATTTTAAACTGTGGCATATCGTCGTTGCAATTTTAAAAAAGTTTTGGTCTCTAGTAATGGATGTATGTCACCACATCTATGAGAACTATGAAAAAATAAATTTCTGGGGGCCAGGTGGTGGTATATCTGGTCAACCACACATAGTACTATGCACAAGGATCCAGGCAAGGATCCTGGTTTGAGCCTCCCGCTCCCTACCTACAAAAGGGATGCTTCACAAGCAGTGAAGCAAGTCTGCAGGTAACTGTCTTTCTCTCCTTCTCTCTATCTCCTCCTCCTCTCTTAATTTCTCTCCGTTTTATCCAATGAAATAGAATATATTTTTTTTAAAAGAGGAGACAGCCACCAGGAACTGTGTGGCTTCATAGTGCCAAGTGTAGACCCTGAAGGTTAAAAAACAAACAAACAAAAAACTCACAAGAAAAACTTCACAATTGATTTCTGACATTGAACAATAAAAATAAAATGAGATATCTTAGATTTTCTTCTTTTTATTTTTAAGTTAGAGACAGAGAGGCAGAGAGACAGAAGTGAAAGAGACCACATCACCAAAACTTTCTTTAGTGCGGGGGGGGACTAGGCTTGAACCTGGGTCTCACACATGGCAAAGCAACACACTGAATGAGCTATTTCACTGACACCTTAGCTTTTTGTGGAATAACCTTTAAAACTGTTATGTTGCGCCAAGGGCAAGGACCAGCGGAAGGATCCCTGTTTGAGCCCCCGGCTCCCCACCTGCAGGGACGTCGCTTCACAGGTGGTGAAGCAGGTCTGCAGGTGTCTGTCTTTCTCTCCCCCTTTGTCTTGCCCTTCTCTCTCCATTTCTCTCTGTCCTATCCAATAATGATGACATCAATGGCAACAACAATAATAACTGCAACAATAAAACAACAAGAACAACAAAAGGGAAAGTAAATACTAAAAATTCTTACTGTTCATGGAGTCATTTAGCTCATTTACTGAGTAGTTCAGCTGTCTGTATCTAACATGGGAGGGAGAGTATATTTCCACCATCTAATAGATAAAAATGGTGACTATATTTTTGACATTTTTTTCTTTTCTTTATTTTTATTTTAGCAAAATAACTTCCTTTTTATTGTTATTAATTTATTTATAAAAGAAAAAATATCAACAAGACCACAGGTTAAGAGGGGTACAGTTCCACACAATTCCCAACACCAGAACTGCCTATCTCATCCCCTTCTCTGATAGCTTTCCTATTCTTTATCCCTCTGGGAGTATGCACCCAGGGGCATTATAGGATGCAGAAGGTGGGAGGTAATTGCTTCTCCGCTGAACATGGGTGTTGATAGGCTGATCCATAGTCCCAGCCTGTCTCTGTCTTTCCCAAATGGGGCAGGGCTCTGTTTTGTCCAAGCCTAACATACCCATAATAAAGATAAATTTTGATTTTTCTCATTAACTGCAATTTTTAATATTTGTTTTGATAATTAAACCATGTGGTCAATGTGGGAGAAAACTTTACTATGTGAAAATTATTTTAAAGTTAAAGATTATCCCTTGCCAACAGCTTTTAAAGCATGAGAATTTTTATCGTTAAGGGGCCATTGATGAGGAAAATGGGAATTTCTTAAATTTATTGTTAAAAATGCCAATAAAATAAGCAATGGTGGACTCTTTCTTTTTTTAGGACCTTGGGTTCTCATATCTTTGTCTCAGGAGGAAAGTAACTGACCCTGTCAAACAGACAACTTGGAAAATAATTCTAAGAGACATTCTTTGATGATTACTGACAACAGAAGGAATGCAGTATTTTAGAAGCCAGGATCAGTAGGTTCCAACATGCTTGTGAAACTGGGCTACTATTTTTAAAAGTACAAGTTGTGCCAGGAAGAGAATCTGTATGTAACTAGGCAATTTTGTTGGAGAAATTTCACTGTAGCCTACATTACTGTCTAGTTTTCAGAGAGCCTATCTCTAATGACTTTTTCGTGAAACACTAGCTCTAAAGATGTCTTTGCCTTGCAGTATAAAGTAACTAAAAGTAAGTCAAGAATTCATTTATATCTTGTTGAACTGTCTCCAGAGTTAAAACTTCAGAAGCCAGCCATTGTTTTGTATTGACAATTTAAGCTGTATCTCAAAAATAATTAAACAGTGGTCAAAGCCTCTCATTTTAAGTAGTTTAGTCTTCATCATTCAGGTTATCAAATATATTTTTTTAATTTTTTATTTAAGAAAGGATTAGTGAACAAAAGCATAAGGTAGGAGGGGTACATCTCCACACAATTCCCACCACCCAATCCCCATAACCCACCCCCTCCCATGGTAGCTTTCCCATTCTCTATCCCTCTGGGAGCATGGACCCAGGGTCGTTGAGGGTTGCAGAAGGTAGAAGGTCTGGCTTCTGTAATTGCTTCCCCACTGAACATGGGCGTTGACTGGTCGGTCCATACCCCCAGTCTGCCTCTCTTTCCCCTAGTAGGGTGTGTCTCTGGGGAAGCTGCGCTCCAGGACACATTGGTGGGGTCTTCAATCCAGGGAAGCCTAGCCAGCATCCTGGTGGCATCTGGAACCTGGTGATTGAAAAGAGAGTTAACATATGAAGCTAAACAATTTGTTGAGCAATCATGGATCCCAAGCTTGGAATAGTGGAGAGGAAGTGTTAGGGAGGTACTCACTGCAAACTCTAGTGTAATCCTGCTTTCAGGTATATATTTTGCAGTAGTTTATGGATACGTGTGCACATACGCTCTCTCTCACAGAAACTGGTGTATATCTAGGTTATGGGACTTTGTTAGAAAGTGAACTACCTGAGATGAAATTAGAGTGTACTATTAAAGGAAAGGTCTCTCCCGAGTAATGAAGCTGAAGGGTTGTCATTCCACACGTGAAGTCTCTGGATACAGTCTGAGGTGAAGCATGTTGAGATGGCAATCGTTGCTTTGGTTAGGCTGTGATCGGCGGATGCAATATTATTTGGTTTAGATTGGGAGATGCATACGGGAAAGTGGGCCCTATCCAAGGGTGCCAGGACTGGGGGAAGTAGGGGCTCTATAGTGGAGATGTGAGGTTCCTGCTGTCTTAGGGTTCAAAAAGACAATCAATAGTTAATATTATTATCACATTATTTGTTAATTGGGTTAACTTTGAAAAGTCCCTTTGTTATGGTTTGCTGTACAGTACCCAGTATCTTGTATATAGCTGTGCTATTGGAGGCTTCTAATCTACTTGGTCTAGGCTTTTGAGAGAGTCCGCATATCAAATACGTAGCCTATATATTAAAAAGATTCAGTTTGTCTTTTGAGAAACTTTGAGACATACAATTGATTTCCCCCTCTCATATTAATTAACTACTGATTTATATGTCTACATTTTGCTAGGAGTGTACATAAACACGATTCCCACCACCAAAGGACTGTGACCCATCCCTCCCGCCCACTCCCACCCCCCACTGGCCCAGGAAGCTACATGTCTACCCCTCACCACTGGGTTTTTACTTTGGTGCCCTACTTACAATTTGATCCGGTCCTGCTTTTAGTTTCCCTTTCAGATCTTCTAAGTCAGCTTCTGTTGATGAGTGGGATCATCCCATACTCATCTTTATCTTTCTGACTTAGTTCACTTAACATAATTCCTTCTAGCTCTGTCCAAGATGGGTCAGAGAAGGTGGGTTAATTGTTCTTGATAGCTGCATAGTATTCCATTGTGTATATATACCACAGCTTTTTCAGACACTCATCTGTTGTTGGGCACCTGGGTTGCTTCCAGGTTTTAGCTATTCTGAATTGTGCTGCTATGAACATAGGAGTACACACCTCTTTTTGGTTGGGTGTTATGGAGTCCTTGGGGTATAACCCCAGGAGAGGAATTATTGGGTCATATGGAAGGTCCATGTCTAGCCTTCTGAGAGTTTTCCAGACTGTTCTCCACAGAGGCTGTACCAATTTACATTCCCACCAGCAAAGTAAAAGGGTTCCTCTGTCCCCACATCCTCTCCAGCATTTGTTGCTGCTGTCCTTTTTGATGTATGCCATTCTTACAGGAGTGAGGTGGTATCTTAGTGTTGTCTTAATTTGCATTTCTCTGACAATCAGTGACCTAGGGCAGTTTTTCATATGTTTGTTAGCCTTTTGGATCTCCTCTGTGGTGAGTGTTTTGTTCATTTCCTCTGCCCATTTTTGGATGGGATCATTTGCTTTTTTGTGGCTAAGTTTGCTGAGCTCTTTATATATTTTGGTGATTAGTTTCTTGTCTGATGTCTGGCATGTGAAGATCTTCTCCCATTCTGTGAGGGGTCTCTCTGTTTGTTTAATAGTTTCTTTGGATGTGCAGAAGCTTTTCAATTTGATGTAGTCCCATTGGTTTGTTTCTGCTTTGGTCTTCCTTGCAATTGGGTTTGATTCATCAAAGATGTCCTTGAGGTGTATGTGGGAAAGTGTTTTACCAATGTTTTCCTCTAAGTATTTGATTGTTTCTGGTCTGACATCTAGGTCTTTGATCCATTTGGAGTTGATTTTTGTTTCTGGTGAGATAAAGTGGTTCAATTTCATTCTTCTGCATGTTTCAACCCAGTTTTCCCAGCACCATTTATTGAAGAGAGCCTCCTTTTTCCATTTAATCCTTTGGGCCCCCTTATCAAAGATTAGATGCCCATAGGTGTTGGGATTTACTTCTGGGCTTTCAATTCTGTTCCACTGGTCTGTGTGCCTATTTTTGTTCCAGTACCATGCTGTTTTGATGATGATGGCTTTATAATATAGTTTAAGGTCTTGGAGTGTGATGCCTCCATTTCTGTTTCTTTTCCTTAAGATGGTTTTGGCAATTCTAGGTGTTTTCAGGTTCCAGATAAATGATTGTAGTGTTTGTTCTATTCTCTTAAAGAAGCCTGGTGGAACTTTGATGGGTATTGCATTAAATTTGTATATGGCTCTGGGGAGAATATTCATTTTGATGATATTTATTCTTCCAATCCATGAGCATGGGATATCTTTCCATTTCTTGGTATCAGTTTCTATTTCCTTGAGTAGCGACTCATAGTTTTCAGCATACAAGTCTTTCACTTCTTTGGTCAACTTTATTCCTAGGTATTTGATTGATTTTGCTGAAACAGTAAATGGGAGTGATTTCTGGATGTCTTCTTCTTCAGATTTAGTGTTTGCATAAAGAAATGCCACTGATTTTTGTACATTGATTTTGTAGCCTGATACCTTGCTATATTGCCTAATAACTTCCAGTAGTTTTCTACTGGATTCTTTAGGTCTTTCTATGTATACTATCATATCATCTGCAAATAGTGAGAGCTTGACTTCTTCCCTTCCAATCTATATCCCTTTGATTTCTTTCTCTTGCCTGATTGCTATGGCAAGAACTTCCAATACTATGTTGAAGAGTAACGGTGACAGTGGACAGCCCTGTCTAGTCCCCGATCTGAGGGGGAATGCTTTCAGCTTCTGTCCATTGAGTATGATGTTGGCTGTAGGTTTGATATATATAGACTCCACTATCTTGAGGAATTTCCCATCTATTCCCATTTTTTGTAGAGTTTTGAGCATGAATGGGTGTTGGATTTTGTCAAAGGCTTTCTCTGCATCTATTGAGATAATCATGTGGTTTTTGGCTTTGCTTTTATTGATGTGATGAATGACATTGATTGATTTACGGATGTTGAACCAGCCTTGCATTCCTGGGATGAATCCCACTTGGTCATGATGAACAATCTTTTTGATGTGTTGCTGTATCCGGTTGGCCAAGATCTTGTTTAATATTTTGGCATCTGTTCATCAGAGATATTGGTCTGTAGTTTTCCTTTTTTGTTCTGTCCCTATCAGCTTTTGGTATCAGGGTGATGTTGGCTTCATAAAAGGTGGAAGGGAGTATTCCTGTTTCTTCAATCTTATGGAATAGCTTAAGAAGTATGGGTATTAACTGTTTCCTGAAAGTTTTGTAGAATTCGTTTGTGAAGCCATCTGGTCCAGGACTTTTGTTGTTGGGGAGATTCTTAATAACGGTTTCAACTTCTTTGTCTGTGATTGGTGCATTTAGATTTTGTAGTTCTTCTTGGTTCAGTTTTGGAAGTGCATAGGTTTCTAGGAATTGTTCCATTTCTTCCAGATTCTCTAGCTTGGTGGCATATAGTTCTTTATAGAAGTTTCGCAGAATTCTCTGGATTTCTGTGGTGTCAGTTGTGATATCTCCTGTATCCTTTACAATTCTATTAATTTGAGTCTTCTCTCTTTTTTGTTTGGTGAGTCTGGCTAGGGGTTTGTCAATTTTGTTTAATCTTTCAAAGAACCAACATTTGGCTTCATTGATCTTTTGTATGGTTCTTTTATTTTCGATGTTGTTTATTTCTGCTCTAACTTTAGTGATTTCTGTCCTTCTGGTTGCTTTAGGGTTCCTTTGTTCCTCTTCCTCTAAGTCCTTGAGGTGTGTAGTAAGGTCGTTCATTTGGGCTTCTTCTTGGTGTTATCAAATATTTTTTTTTAAAAAATCTACATTTTCTTTGGCTCCTGGCTTGCTAGAGTAATGGGATTATGTGACTTGGCCCAAAGAAAGAATATAGATATAAAATATAAAATTCAAAGAATTAGACTGTCCCACCATGGAATAAAACTAGGGAGTTGAAAAAAAAAATCTTCTGAGCTTACTCAGGAGAGACATTTAACCATTCTTTCCTTCTTTCCTTCCTTCCTTCCTTCCTTCCTCTCTCTCCTCTCTCTCTCTCTCTCTCTCTCTCTCTCTCTCTCTCTCTCTTCTCTCTCTCTCTTTCTTTCTTTCTTCCTCCCCTCCAGAGCACTGCTCAGCTCTGGTAAAACGGAATTGAACCTGGGACTTTAGAGCCTCAGGCATGAAAGTCTTGCATAACCATTATACTGTCTCCCTCAATCTAGACATCTAACTTCTACTTGGCATATGTTCAAACTTGAAACTTTAAGTAATGATAAAATTATTTGTGTTTTGTAAAATTCAAAATATAATAAACTGCTTTTATTCTTATGTCAATAGTAATTGTCATAACACTTGTCATTTTTTGAGTCAGTTAATGTGCTATATATATTCATTTATTTCTCAAAAAGGCTGGTATAGCAACTATGCAGCAGGCAAAGGTAGAGATTCTGAGCAGGGCCACGTAACTGAATCTCAGTGCTATATTTGCTTGTTTTGTGACCTTGAGCAAGTCATTCTCTCTCTGCTTCAGTTTCTTCTTTGGTCAAATAAGAAATAGGAGAATACTTACTTTTTAGAGCTATTGTGAGGGATAAATATGTGAGTTTGTGTAAAAAGCCAGCGTGAGTGCCTGGCCTAGAAATGTTTTATTAACTGTTGCCATTGTAGAAATGAAGAAAGTAACATTTCAGTTATTATTTGATATCAGATCTTAGACTAGAAGGAACCGGGGCTCAAAGCCACCAAAAAAGCGTAACCTTTGTATGTACTGCTTCTGCTATAGACACTCTTTTTTTTTTTTTTTTCTGAACAATTCTTGGAATAGTCTCATTTTATAGCCAGGTGAATTCTGTCTTTTTAAAAAAAAATTATTTATTTATAAAAAGGAAACACTGACAAAACCATAGGATAAGAGGGGTACACACACACACACACACACACACACACACAATTCTACCACCAGAAATCCATATCCCATCCCCTCCCTTGATAGCTTTCCTATTCTTTAACCCTCTGGGAGTATGGACCCAAGGTCATTGTGAGTTGCAGAAGGTGGAAGGTCTGGCTTTTGTAATGGCTTACTCGCTGAACATGGGAGTTGACAGGTGGATCCATACTCCCAGCCTGTCTCTCTCTTTCCCTAGTGGGGTGGGGTTCTGGGGAATCAGAGCTCCAGGACACATTGGTGGGGTTGTCTGTCCAGGGAAGTCTGGTCGGCATCATGCTAACATCTGGAACCTGGTGGCTGAAAAGAGAGTTAACATACAAAGCCAAACAAGTTGTTGACTAATCATGAACCTAAAGGCTGGAGTAGTGCAGATGAAGAGTTGGGGGGGTGGTCTCCATTCTGTAGATGACTAGCAGGCATATTTTAGTTCTATGCCAAAGGGCCTGTGGCTGTACTAGTTTTTTTCCCCCTGAACCTGAAATCTGATATGTAGGTGGAATTCTGTCTTTTAACTTTGTATTTTTGATTTCAGATGTATCAAAACATACTAATATTTCTTAAAAGATGAAGAAAAGAAGCAGAGCCAAATATTTCTGCTTCTTTCACAATATTGAGGAGATTTTATTTACTCTTTATTTTGACCAATGAGCTAAATGCTTGATTGGTGGAATTTGGAATTTAGAAATCTTTTGTTTGGGCAAAAGAAAGGAATACTAGTTTATAATGCTTTCATATAAGCCAATATGAACCAGAACCAAGTCACATGTTTAGTTGCTTTCTTTTTCTGGTTAGGGTCAAGTTCAAGAAGAAGATGGCCAAGATTAGGAAGATGCTTATATAGAGAGTAAAAAGTGGTTGTGGAAATAAAACTCTTTTATCTGTAGCTTTAAGGAGGATATTAGTACCTTTCACCTCTTTTTTAAAAACTTGTGCAGCAAAAAAAAGCCTAATTTCAGTGGAAAAGACATGTGTGAGTGTGTGTGTGTGTGTGTTTAAATTGTAATGATTTTGAAAACAATTTTTCTTGTTTAATTAAAAAAATCTATACCAGTAAACCACAGAGACTTCAGGAGTGAAAGAGATTACTTATGCCTGCTTATTTAAGAAGATAACTTCTAACATTTTAAGAGTGAAAGTATTTTTTCCATTTTTATTTAGCAGGTATGTATCAACTATTAAATATAGCTATATTTTTCTTTTAGACTAAAGCAAAAGTTTAAATGTATGCACTTAATGCATTGAAGTGGTATGTTAGTGCATGAGAATATAACAGAGAAAATAATCTTATGGATAATTCTGCACTGAATGCTTTTTTTCTGTTTTAAAAACACCTAAGTACTTAGGGCTAGAGACATGCATTGCCATGTCTGTGATCCCTGTTCAAGCCCAGATACTATATGAGAGTGCTATGGCACCAGGGGAAGCTCTTGTGCTGTGGTCTTGGCCTGTCTCTGTCTCTTTTTTGTCTCTGCACCTGAGTGAAATGTTGGCCCTGGTGAAAAGAATACATATGTTCACTAAACCCTGGTGTTCTGTAAACAAAACAAAAGAAAAAAATTCCTCGTGTAACTTTTATAAAATAGCAATGGATGTATTGTAATTTAGTTGCTGTTCATATTGTCCTCTCTTACCGATTCTCCATTGGGAATGTAGGGTTGATATTTGAAAATTCAAATTTTTCTTCTCTGTACTAATTATGCCTTTAACCACACGAATTAACATTTGTTTGCAAATTGTCTCCTCTTTGGTTGTTTGACCCTAAAGCACAATAGATTTCTAGAGAATGGGAAATATCTCTTAACAATAGGTAGGGCTAAGTGTCTTGTGAAATTGTAGTTGAACTAATTATATGTAAGGATGTCATTTACATGCATCCTCTAAACCTATAAAGGTAGCTTTGCTGATATGTAAGCGGTGATTGAGATTTGCTACAGTTCTGAACATTTCCTTGTCAATGTTTAAGTAACTGATTAACCTCTTCATTGAAAATTTGTATGTAGGGGCGGGGTGGTGGCACACCTGTTTAAGCACACATAGTACTAAGTGCAAGGTCCTGTGCAAGGATCTGGGTTCGAGCCCCTAGATCTCCACCTGCAGAGTGGAAGCTTTGCAAGTGGTGAAGGAGGTCTGTCCCCCTCTCTATCTTCTCCTCCCCTCTCAATTTCTTTCTGTCCTATCCAATAAAATGGAAAAAAAAAAAATGGCTGCCAGGAGCAGTGGATTCCTAGTGCTGGCACCCAGCCCCAGCAATAGCCCTGTCGGCAAACAAACAAACAAAAAAACCAAAAAACCCCTGTGTGTATATATCTGTCTTTTTATTTTCTGCCTCCTCTTCCTCTTTCTCCTCCTCTTCCACTTCCTTGTCTTCTTCCACTTCCGCCTCCGTTTCTTCCTCTTCCTTCTCCTCTTCCTCCACTTTCTCCTCCTCTTCCACCTCCACCTCCTCCTAATTCTTATGCTCCCTTGCTTTCTTTTTTTTAAAAAAAATTTTTATGTCTGTCATCTCTCATGGCTTAAATCAGGGTACCCATACTAGCACTCTGCAAGTGGTTTAGTATAATCTTTAGGTTTCAACCAACACCTGTCTATTTGTTCCTACAGTTGCATCTCTTGCTCATTTATACTTGAACAACAACAACAACAACAAAACAACTATTTTGAAGGACTGACATGTTAAAAACTGACTATCTCATTTCCTTACAGAATCAGACATCTTTCTAAGTTTCTTCTCCCACTCCTTCCTCAATCAGTGAAGCATCTTAAGACACTGTTGGTATTTTCTTTGAAGACTTGACTTCCCTACCAAATGCCACAACCCCCACTTCCAAAGCATTCGGAGTAAACACTGTTAGTTTCCATTTGAACTGTGACTATACAGTCAGAACTCTCCCTGCAACTTTTGACAGAGCTGATGCCCCAGGCCTATTCTTTTTGCATCCTCAGTATGTGTTGAAATGTTTCAAGAGGTTGTGATAATGAAGCAGTATTAGGACCACTTTGATAGATGTTCTGAAAATGCTAATTGATTAAGCAGCAGTTTTATATACATCATAAATATGGGTTAATGTTTACATATACATTAGGACAATGGCCTTGCCAGCAGTTTTTAAATAATTATAGTTGGCATGCACTACAAGTCTTGGCAATGCTCAGCTATATAAATGAAAATGTATTGGGAGGTGAGGATACGTGTTACACACATTTCCATGCACAAAGACCTGGGATCAAGTACCTGGTTCCCCACCTTGGAAAGGAGGCTTCATAAGTATCAAAGTAGTGCTGCAGGTATCTCTTTTTCTCTCGCCCTTTCTACTTCTCCCTTACTTTTCAATTTCTCTTAGTCTCTATCAACAAATAAAAATACTTGTTATTAAAAAAGATATTGTCTTAAGAATTTTAAAGTAATAAATGGATACTCATGCTTAATTACTTGCTCTGGATACATTTTGGTAAGGTTTCCAAAATCTTTCTTTCCCCTTACTATATGATGATATATTGTCCTTGCTTCTTATTCTTATTATATACTTATTATGTTATTTTCACTTCATTTAAAAATATTTTATTTATTTACAAAATTGAGAGGAAAGGGCAAAACAGAAGAGGAAGAGAGACACCTGCAACACTGCTTCACTATTTGCAAAGATTTTTCCCTTGAATGTGAGGTCTGGGAACTTGAACCTGGCTCCTTGCACTAAAATGCTATTGTCTATTTCTTATCAATATGCACATTTCAGTTGATTACTAAATCAAGTTTGACAGGGAAATAAATCTGATCTGCGTATAAAGTTTCAGAATAGCATTGGAATAAGAAGAAGAGATCCATATAGATCAGGAACTATCCTAGATGCTAATACAGTCTGGTAGATAACCCTTTTCTCTTCCTATCTCACACATTGCCCTGGTTGATTGAATCTGACCTACATTATCTCTAGCACAGAGAGATAAAGCCTAAACCTGATAGGTTTGCCCTAAGGACCCTGGGTGACAAGAGATACAGTGATGGATTTGTAGCCCTGGCAGGCACCTGGTTGAGACTTCAGAGGAGGAATAGTAGTTGATGTCGATGGAGACTACGAGTGATTAAATTTAGTCTGTATTTTTCTTTAATACATAGAGATAACACTTTCCCCGTAGGTCTGGTTGATTTGTCACAAAGGTCGTGGGAAGAAGTGAGTACAGTAGTGCCTTAAAGAATCGATGTGCACCTGCTACAGAAGGTTGAGGCAGAGGACGACATCACAGGCTATGGTGACAATGATGATGATGATGGTACTGGAGCTGGAAGTGGGAGTTCCAGGAAATTGCTAATAGAATTCCTTTAAAATTTTTTTATTATCTTTATTTATTTATTGGACAGAGATTGTCAAAAATGGAGAGGGGAGAAAGAGATGGAGAGACACCTGCAGTCTTTCTTCACCACTCTTGAAGCTTTCCCCTTGCAGATGGGAACTGGGAGCTTGGACCAGGGTTCTTGGGAACTGTAACATGTGCGCTCAACCAGGTGCGCCACCACCTGCCCCTGCCAATAGAATTTGTTAGGTAACCTGAAATGACACACTTTTAGAAGGTCTGTCATGGGTTCTTCTCACTAAGTGAGAGGTGAACGATGAGACCATGTCATGCTGAACTAATAAATGACTTTTTCCTACAGCTGGGGAGCTTCTCCCCCTGAAGGTTTCCAAGGTCTGGGAGCCGAGAGATCACTCAACTCTGACAGGAACAATGGGAAAATCTAAATTAAAAAAGGAACAGCCTTCAGAAACCTTCACACCCTAAGGGACTCCACTACACATAATTTTTCCTTGAATGGAAATAGAAGTTTATAATCTGTTAGAAGCAAGTTTTTAAAAATAAAAAAATGACACATATAGAGGTTGTTCCTACCTTTCCAATGCCTTCGGTGAAAGGCAGTTAACTGTGTTATCTCTAAGTTTCCTTCCCTGGGCAGTGATTGATTTAAGAAGAGTTGAAGAATCTATTGGAGAATGATTGAGTGTGTGTGTGTGTGGGGGGGAGGATTTGCATTTTTGATACTTGTCATCAAATTAAAAAAATTCAATTCTACATCTGGCACAGTGGTATACTCTTGAGTATTGACAAGAAGCCAAAGAAAGACCTATGACAACACTACTCTTACATTTGAAATCTGTGTAATGGGAAGAAGTGGTAGATGTACCTGAGTGCATGAGCAGGTTACTGTGGAGTTTCAGACATAGTCTAGATACATCATTTCAGGCAAAGTTATTGGCTATTTAAAAATCTAAAAGAATCATATAAGGCTGATGTGATATAGAACATATATCACATTTTATCTTCCTCATTACTGTAAGTCTTAGTTTTTGGAATAAATGTTTTTTATTTTTTATTCTTTTTTATTTAAGAAAGGATTAATTAACAAAGCCATAGGGTAGGAGGGGTACAATTCCACACAATTCCCACCACCCAATCTCCATATCCCACCCCCTCCCCTGATAGCTTTCCCATTCTCTATCCCTCTGGGAGCATGGACTCAGGGTCATTGTGGGTTGCAGAAGGTAGAAGGTCTGGCTTCTGTAATTGCTTCCCCTCTGAACATGGGCGTTGACTGGTCGGTCCATACTCCCAGTCTGCCTCTCTCTTTCCCTAGTAGGATGGGTCTCTTGGGAAGCAGAGCTCCAGGACATATTGGTGGGGTCTTCAGTCCAGGGAAGCCTGGCCAGCATCCTGATGTCTTCTGGAACCTGGTGACTGAAAAGAGAGTTAACATACGAAGCCAAACAAATTGTTGAGCAATCATGGACCCAAAGCTTGGAATAGTGGAGAGGAAGTTTTAGGGGGGTACTCACTGCAAACTCTAGTGTACTTCTGCTTTCAGTTATATATTTTGCAGTAGTTTATGGATACGTGTGAACATATGCTCTCTCTCACAGAAACTGGTGTATATCTAGGTTATGGGACTTTGTTAGAAAGTGAACCACCTGAGATGGAATTAGAGTATACTATGAAAGGAAAGATCTCACCCGAGTAATGAAGCTGAAGGGTTGTCATTCCACACCTGAAGTCTCTGGACACAGTCTGAAGTGAAGCATGTTGAGGTGGCAATCGTTGTGTTGGTTAGGTTGTGATCGGCAGATGCAATATTATTTGATATGGATTGGGAGAGGCATACGGGAAAGTGGGCCCTATACAATGGTTCCAGGACTGGGGGAAGTAGAGGCTCTATAGTGGAGATGTGAGGTTCCTGCTGTCTTAGGGTTCAAAAAGACAATTGATAGTTAATGTTATCATCACATTATTTGTTAATTGGGTTAACTTTGAAAAGTCCTTTTGTTATGGTTTGCTGTACAGTACCCAGTATCTTGTATATAGCTGTGCTATTGGTTGCTTCTGATCTACTTGGTCTAGGCTTTTGAGAGAGTCTGCATATCAATTACACAGCCTATATATTAAAAAGATTCAGTGTGTGTTTTGAAAAACTTCGAGACATACAATTAATTTTCCCCCTCTCGTATTAACTAGTGATTTATATGACTACAGTTTACTAGGAGTGTACATAAACACCATTCCCACCACCAAAAGACTGTGACCCATCCCTCCCACCCACTCCCACCCCCCACTGGCCCAGGAAGCTGCATGTCTACCCCTCACCACTGGGTTTTTACTTTGGTGCCCTACTTACAATTTGGTCAGGTCCTGCTTTTAGTTTCCATTTCAGATCTTCTTCCTCAACTTCTGTTGATGAGTGGGATCATCCCATACTCATCTTTATCTTTCTGACTTAGCTCACTTAACATAATTCCTTCTAGCTCTGACCAAGATGGGTTAGAGAGGGTGGGTTCATTGTTCTTGATAGCTGCATAGTATTCCATTGTGTATATATACCAAAGCATTCTCAGCCACTCACCTGGGTTGCTTCCAGGTTTTAGCTATTATTAATTGTGCTTCTATGAACATAGGAGTACACACCTCTTTTTGGTTGGGTGTTATGGAGTCCTTGGGGTATAAGCCCAGGAGAGGAATTACTGGATCATATGGAAGGTCCATGTCTAGCCTTCTGAGAGTTTTCCAGACTACTCTCCACAGAGGCTGGACCAATTTACATTCCCACCAGCAATGTAAAAAGGTTCCTCTGTCCCCACAACCTCTCCAGCATTTGTTGCTGCTGTCCTTTTTGATGTATGCCATTCTTACAGGAGTGAGGTGGTATCTTAGTGATACCACTTAGGTGGTATCTTAATTTGCATTTCTCTGACAATCAGTGACCTAGAGCAGTTTTTCATATGTTTGTTAGCCTTTTGGATCTCCTCTGAGGTGAATGTTTTGTTCATATCCTCTGCCCATTTTTGGATGGGGTCATTTGCTTTTTTGGTGCTAAGTTTGCTGAGCTTTTTGTATATTTTGGTGATTAGTTTCTTGTCTGATGTCTGGCATGTGAAGATCTTCTCCCATTCTGTGAGGGGTCTCTTTGTTTGTTTAATAGATTCTTTGGATGTGCAGAAGCTTTTCAATTTGATGTAGTCCCATTGGTTTGTTTCTGCTTTAGTCTTCCTTGCAATTGGGTTTGATTCATCAAAGATGTCCTTGAGGTGTAGGTGGGAAAGTGTTTTACCAATGTTTTCCTCTAAGTATTTGATTGTTTCTGGTCTGACATCTAGGTCTTTGATCCATTTGGAGTTGATTTTTGTTTCTGGCGAGATAAAGTGGTTCAATTTCATTCTTCTGCATGTTTCAACCCAGTTTTCCCAGCACCATTTATTGAAGAGAGCCTCCTTTTTCCATTTAATCCTTTGGGCCCCCTTATCAAAGATTAGATGTCCATAGGTGTGGGGATTTATTTCTGGGCTTTCAATTCTGTTCCACTGGTCTGTGTGCCTATTTTTGTTCCAGTGCCATGCTGTTTTGATGATGATGGCTTTATAATATAGTTTCAGGTCTGGGAGTGTGATGCTTCCATTTCTGTTTCTTTTCCTTAAGATGGTTTTGGCAATTCTAGGTGTTTTCAGGTTCCAGATAAATGATTGTGGTGTTCGTTTTATTCTCTTAAAGAAGTTTGGTGGAACTTTGATGGGTATTGCATTAAATTTGTATTTGGCTCTGGGGAGAATATTCATTTTGATGATATTTATTCTTCCAACCCATGAACATGGGATATCTTTCCATTTCTTGGTATCAGTTTCTATTTCCTTGAGTAGCGACTCATAGTTTTCAGCATACAAGTCTTTCACTTCTTTGGTCAACTTTATTCCTAGGTATTTGATTGATTTTGCTGAAACAGTAAATGGGAGTGATTTCTGGATGTCTTCTTCTTCAGATTTAGTGTTTGCATAAAGAAATGCCACTGATTTTTGTACATTGATTTTGTAGCCTGATACCTTGCTATATTGCCTAATAACTTCCAGTAGTTTTCTACTGGATTCTTTAGGTCTTTCTATGTATACTATCATATCATCTGCAAATAGTGAGAGCTTGACTTCTTCCATTCCAATCTGTATTCCTTTGATTTCTTTCTCTTGCCTGATTGCTATGGCAAGAACTTCCAATACTATGTTGAAGAGTAATGGTGACAGTGGACAGCCCTGTCTAGTCCCCGATCTGAGGGGGAATGCTTTCAGCTTCTGTCCATTGAGTATGATGTTGGCTGTAGGTTTGCTATATATAGACTCCACTATCTTGAGGAATTTCCCCTCTATTCCCATTTTTTGTAGCGTTTTGAGCATGAATGGGTGCTGGATTTTGTCAAAGGCTTTCTCTGCATCTATTGAGATAATCATGTGGTTTTGGGCTTTGCTTTTATTGATGTGGTGAATGACATTGATTGACTTACGGATGTTGAACCAGCCTTGCATTCCTGGGATGAATCCCTCTTGGTCGTGATGAACAATCTTTTTGATATGTTGCTGTATCTGGTTGTCCAAGATCTTGTTTAATATTTTGGCATCTATGTTCATCAGAGATATTGGTCTGTAGTTTTCCTTTTTTGTTCTGTCCCTATCAGCTTTTGGTATCAGGGTGATGTTGGCTTCATAGAAGATGAAAGGGAGTATTCCTGTTTCTTTAATCTTATGGAATAGCTTAAGAAGTATGGGTACTAACTGTTTCCTGAAAGTTTTGTAGAATTCGTTTGTGAAGCCATCTGGTCCAGGACTTTTGTTGTTGGGGAGGTTCTTAATAACGGTTTCAATTTCTTTGTCTGTGATTGGTGCATTTAGATTTTGTAGTTCTCCTTGGTTCAGTTTTGGAAGGGCATATCCTTCTAGTAATTGTTCCATTTCTTCCAGATTCTCTAGCTTGGTGGGGAATAAATATTTTCCTTTAAAATTACTTTACTGTCGTGGCGTGAAGCGCAGGGACTGGCATAAGTATCCCGGTTCGAGCCCCTGGCTCCCCACCTGCAGGGGAGTCACTTAACATGCAGGCGGTGAAGCAGGTCTGCAGGTGTCTGTCTTTCCCCTTCTCTGTCTTCCCCTCCTCTCTCCATTTCTCTCTGTCCTATCCAACAACAAGAACATCAATAACAACAATAATAATAACCACAACAGTAGTAAAAAAGAAACAAACACGAAGAGCATGTGTGTATTTTCCAGCTACTTGAATGAATAAATTAGACTCAAACTCATTTTAATAAATATTCTGTCGAGCAGGATTGATAGTAGTGGTATAATAATGCTTTTAGCTAGAAGAAACCATGCTGGATTGATGTTTGCTAAATGACAGTGCCGTTTAATGGCAATCTGGGAGGTGATGCAGTGGATAAAGAGCTGGGCTCTCAGTCATGAAGTCCTTAGTTCAACACTTGGGATCACATGTGACAAAATGGGCTCTGGTTCATATTTTCTCTCTCTCTCTCTCTCTCTCTCTCTCTCTCTCTCACCCTTCTCCCCCCCCCCCCATCCCCATTACCTCTCACAAGTACATAACAACTTATAAAGGAAAGAGCCCCTTTATGATCTTCTATAGTAGGCAGCACATAGGTCAGTGGTTCTAGGGATAACTTTGCAAAGTCCAGTCAAGATCAGGACTGTTTTCCCATTTTTTGCTTTGCCATTGTTAGTTTTCCGTTTTGTTTTTAGACTTTTCATATTTGGGCTGCCATTGCTCCATGGCAGAAAGAGGTTGATGAAGAAAAGCAAATAGTTCTTGGTGCCAGGAGATAATCACACCCAGTAGAACACATACCTTGTTGTGAGTAAGGCCATAGGTTTGAATCCTGGAAACTCATGGGAGTGTGACGGATGCTACTAGGGGGCTGCATGGATGATGGAGTAGTGTAGTGATGTCTCTTCTCACTGGCTGTTTCTGTTTTAAAACTTATTATTGGGGGTCGGGCGGTGGAGCAGTGGGTTAAGCGCACGTGGCGCAAAGCGCAGGGTCCCGCGTAAGGATCCCGGTTCGAGCCCCCGGCTCCCCACCTGCAGGGGAGTCGCTTCACAGGCGGTGAAGCAGGTCTGCGGGTGTCTGTCTTTCTCTCCCCGTCTCTCTTTGTCTTCCCCTCCTCTCTCCATTTCGCTCTATCCTATCCAACAACAAAGCAACGTCAACAATGGCAATAATAACCGCAACGAGGCTGCAACAACTAGGGCAACAAAAAAGGGGGAAAAAAATGGCCTCCAGGAGCGGTGGATTCATGGTGCAGGCACCGAGCCCAGCAATAACCCTGGAGGAACAACAACCACAACAAATTATTATTATTTTATTTATTTATTGGATAAAGACAGAAATCGAGAGGGATGGGGTAGATAGAGACGGAGAGAGACAGAGAGATCCTTGCTGCCCGGCACCACCACTCTTGAAGCTTTCCCCCTTGAGGTGCGGACCAGTGAATCATAGTAGCATCTGCGATTTGATGGCTAAAAATGGTAAGATATAAAGCAGGACAAATTGTAAATAAACAGGAACCAAAAACATAAGAACAGAGAAGATGAGAAGAGGGACTTCAGGGTGGAAAGAAGCTAGGAATTCTATTTTAGGTATGTTTCTAGGGTCCCATGACTTTAGAAATTTTTGCTTGAGCTTGATAGCTAACATGGAGGTGGACTAGAAATATGTCTGGGAAGATGGTGTTTGAATTGAGAACAGAAAGTTGGATTAGGGCAGAGAGTAGCTCCCAAACTTGAAGAAAATATATAAATATAATTAACTGTTTACCACATTAATCTGACCCAGGACCAATGTGTATTCATATTTAGCACAGGAGGCTATATATATAACCTCCGAATCCCTGTCAGTCTGAGCTCGCAGTTCATGGTCACAACTGGGACCAGTCTAGGCTGCGCTCATTTCTGCACCAGTCTTACTCCAGTGGCAGAGTAGGGAGACCCAGCCTCACTTCAGAGAGGGGGGCAATCCCTACTATTGCTAGTTGATAGTGAGGGCATTATCCTGAAGAAGCCCACAATGGGGCTTATGATGATCTTCCCAGTGGATGTGTCCACCTCCATGTTAGCTATCAAGCTCCAGCAAAAATTTCTAAAGTCATGGGACCCTAGAAACATACCTAAAATAGAATTCCTAGCTTCTTTCCACCCTGAAGTCCCTCTTCTCATCTGCTCTGTTCTTATGTTTTTGGTTCCTGTTTATTTAACAATTTGTCCTGCTTTATATCTTACCATTTTTAGCCATCAAATCGCAGATGCTACTATGATTCCATCTTAAGCTCCATGGGCAGAACACCTCACGAGTGTGTCACCTCTCCAGAGCCCTATTCATTAGAAACATGTTTGCGATCTGGACCTGCCAATACCCATGTCCAGCAGAGAAGCAATTACAGTAGCCAGAATTCCCGCCTTCTTCACCCCATAAAGATCTTTGGTCCATATGCCCAGAGGGGGAGAAATACTAAGGAAAGATGACTTGAGCGCTCTGAACCCCAGTTCCATCAGGAATCTGAGAGAGAAGAGGAATAAAAGGAACATATTCAGAAGTAGCAACAGCTGTAGATAGGACATAGCATGAAAGGAGAAGGCAGGATCTTAGAAAAAATGGGAAAAATATATAAATGTAGATAGATAGTTATGGAAATAATAGTCAACCCACATCTGTGATCTTGGTAGAAATACTGCACTTTCCAACAGAGGGAATGGGGACACAGACTCTGGTGGTGAAGATGGTGTGGAGTTATTTCCTGTCATTTTAATATTTTGTAAATCAATATTAAATCACTAATAAAAACAAAACACAGAGGGTGGTTTTTTAGTAGGAGGCCAACACCTAAGACTGTTTTAGACCTTCAGAGAAGAGCATGTCAGTCCTTGTCTTTGAGCAAAGAGTGCAAGAAAATGTTGACGTTTGCTTAGACATCTTTATGGCGAATACCCTGATTTTAAAATTATTGCACCATAATTATTAGCAATTTGTTACCCTTCTTGAAAGTTCTTCAAGAACTCATTTAAATTATAAACTTTTGCCTCTCAGGAGAATACTTCATTGATTGAATCCATCACTGGGTTGAAAATGGAGATGACCTTAATGTTCTTTTATTTGAACTTCTGATGTTTACTTGAGATTTGTTTATTTCTCTTAACTGCCCCCTTTGATGAATCTTGGTAAGATGTTACAGGGATTGTGTCCATAGAAGTATTATAATAAACAAAGATTTCTTATAAAAAATACATGAGAAGGAAGGGAAGGCAGGTCCATAGGAAAAAGTTTAAAAATATGTAAATATATAAATATAGACATAATAGCCAACCCTTATCTGTGACCTTGGGAAAGCTACTGCAGTTTTCAGTGAAGGGAATGGGGACACAGAACTTTCATGGTGGGAATGGTATGAAACTATACCCCTGTTACCTCATAATTTTGTAAATAAGTATTTAAAAAAAACCACTATGTATCTATACTCATTTTTTGGATAATGAAAGATTGCATTAAGAAGTGAGGTGTCTCTCATGGGAAAATGCATGTTTCTTATCAAGAGTTAAATGTATGTCCTATTCTATCTTGTTTATTACATAGGAATTAGCTAGGTTTTGTATTTTGTTTTTGCCTTCAGAATTTTCTCTTTTTCTCTGATTATTTTTTTATTCTGGCCTTGTGAGCTTACACTGCTTTTGATAAGTTTTCTGCCATTGTACAGGAACATTCTCATACAATCATAAACAGGTGTTAGATACGTTGGATGAAGATAAAAAAAAATAGAAAACTTGATTATTTATCTTTCAACTTCTATGTCATTTTTCTCAGACAAAGTGAACAAAACCAGCATTTATTTGTGTAACCCCCAGATAATTTACCTAGATGCTTTATTTAATTCCTACAAAAGCCATCCAGTCCAGGTAGTCTTACTGCATCACAGGGCAGTTGGTTCTAGATGGCTAAACAACTACCCAAATGTCTTATAACTGGTCACTGGTGAGATTAGGAATCAAACCCAGAATGACCTGACTCCAACCTGCATAGCTTCTTTTCCTGTGATTAATAGTGGACTATGGGAGTCAGGCGGTAGCACAGCGGGTTAGGTGCACGTGGCACAAGGATCCCGGTTTGAGTCCCTGGCTCCCCACCTACAGGAGAGTCGCTTCACAAGCGGTGAAGCAGGTCTGCAGGCGTCTATCTTTCTCTCCCCCTCTGTCTTCCCCTCCTCTCTCCATTTCTCTCTGTCCTATCCAACAACGACAACAATAACTACAACAATACAACAACAAGGTCAACAAAAGGGAATAAATAAACATTTAAAAAATAGTGGGTTATAATATTTTCAGATTCCATTGTATAGTTCCATACCACTCCCACCATCGAAGTTCTGTGTCCCCATCCTCATGTCTTGCCAAAAATAGCTAACATAGTTCTCACAAATCTTAGAAACAGTTGGCTTGATTTTATATTTTTTCTTTTATTGTTTTTGCAAGTTCATGTGTATCCATTCTCCAGATTCCACATCTGAGTGAGACCATTAGGTAGTTATTTCTCATCTCTACTTATTTTGCTAAACTTAATCATCTCTAGTTCTATCCATTTTTTCCAAGAGGATACTATGTAATCTTTTGTGATTCCATGGAATATATATCCAATAACTTCTTTAAATTTTTTTTTTTATAAAAAGGAAACACTGACAAAAACCATAAGATAAGAGGGGTAAACTACACACAATTCCCACCACCAGAACTCCATATCCCCCCCTCCCCTGATAGCTTTTCCATTCTCTATCCCTCTGGGAATATGGACCCAGGGTCATTATGGAATGCAGAAGCTGGAAGGTCTGGCTTCTGTAATGGCTTCCCCCCTGAACACAGACGTCGGCAGGTCAATCCATACTCCCAGCCTCTCTCATTCCCTAGTGGGGGGGGGGAGGTTCTGGAGAAACGGGGCTCATTGGAGAGGATACATTGGAGAGGATTGTCTGCCCAGAGAAATTCGGTTGGCATCATGGTAGCATCTGGAACCTGGTGGCTGAAAAAAGAGTTAACACATAAAGCCAAACAAGTTGTTGACTAATCATGAACCTAAAGGCTGGAGTAGTGCAGATGAGTAACTTTAGTCAAGTCATCTGCTCATGCCCATTTAGGCTGCTTCCCCTCTTTGGCAGTTGTGAATATATGCAGCTCTGAACCTAGGGGTGCATATGTCCCTTCAAATTAGTGTTTGAATGCCCTTTGGGTTCATTTTTAAAATGAAGCAACTGAAAATAAACAATAAATTCTTTGAACTGCAGATGTTACATCATGTACCTTTGCCATTACAGCAGAAGATTGACTAGGAGAAAGGAAATGCCCTGCCAATTGGTGTCCCTGAAGGTTCTCATCCAACAGCCAGCACCAACAAACTTTATCCATTGTGCCACAACGAATATAGATACCCATTTATCAGGGGTATTACTGTACTGAAGTGTCTGAACATGTGAGAACAATCTAAGCTGATTATTGAACTGTCATCTGTCAGTTACCAACACACACTTTTCATTCTGTTTGTGGTGCTGCAACACAGGCTCTACAACCCACATTTAACTTGGCCGGTTTTCTCCTGCTAGTCTCTGACATTACAGGGTTGCTACTGCTTTGTCTGTGGTAACCTCTCAGCTGCTGTTGTCCCTTTTAGTATCCCTAAATGAACTTAACTAGTTTCTTGTGTTACAGTTTCTCTGTTAAAATAAGTTACGGTCATTTTCTTGACTTAATCTTCAAAGACACTCTGTTATACAGACTCTTAAGCTGAGCTGAAGCATAGTCTTGAACACACACTTCCTGAAATGTACACCACCCACTGTAGTGGGAGTTTAGTAGTTATTGGAAAACTTGAGGGGTTTGCAAATGAACTTGTTAGGACGGCACTGTCACGGTTTTGTCTTGGGACGCTCTGTCAATTACAAGAAAAAATAGAAAATAGTAAGTAGGAAAGATGCATTTCTGGCATTTTTTTCTAGTTTTTGGGAATGGCATTCTGGGTCTTGCTGCTTTTCTCCACTGTAAATCTAAAGTAACACCTATTATGAGGTCAAATGAAGTTGAGTAATTTCACAAATAATTTTAATACCCTGAACTAAAGGGGTCTGTTATGATGGTCGGGTAAATTAATTGTGCCAGCACTGGACTTGATATCTGTGTCTGTGAGGGAATTAGCGTAGACTACGAGAGTCTCAAATAGTAATGGTAGCATGTGGGTGGCTGCTAGGGGTGTGATGTATAGAGACCGTCCATGGAATTCCTGCTCTCTCCTGCAATCACATTACCACTCTACATTACCAATATATATTTTTTGTATCAGGCAAAACTGACTTGCTGGTGAGTAAAGTTAACTTTGTTTTTGCTTTTGCTTTTTGCAGTACTAGGGAATGAATCTAGAATCTCTTGTACATGAGAAGCTTCCTCTGGACCAGCTACTTTCATTTTTCTACCCCAGTGAAAAAGGAGAAGAGAGAGAGGGAGAGAGAGAGAGAGAGAACAACAGCAACATAATATGACTTCACTATCCATGAAGCTTTGTTTTCCTGGTACCATCTATGTTGCTCTTATGGGGTACCAGTCTGCAACCCAGACTCTCACATGCAAGTTGTGGACTCTACCCAGTGGGCTATCTCTGGCTAGTGTGTGAAGGCTGCTGCCTCCATTTTGTGTTATGGGTGTAATTGGTATTTATCAATTTATTGTGTGTATGTGGGATTTTAGCATATTGGCAGATTGTGAGCTTAAATGAAAAAGTTGATGAAACTCTCTACAAATTGCCTATTGTGTTTTGGAATTCCTTAAGATTATTGTTTTCAGTGGTCATCTATCAAACCTGCTATTGTGTAACTGTGTGTACATCCAGAAATCTTCATTGACAGACCAGGAGCAAAACCAGACATTACTCACTGATGCCTGTGTTTCTGTACCAGTCTTTGTGACCCTTCTACTTAACCCAAAAGAAATGTTCACACACTCTGAAGTGAGTATAACCAGCTGAAGTCAGAAATATAGGAGAGTGTTCTCCTTGGAGTACAATTACTAGGATCTGCTTTGAGGCACACCTTTACCTCTTAGCTTTTCGTTCAAGTCACTAAAACATTTGAATCTTTTCTTCTTTTGTGAAACAGTGATAATAAAAATGTTTGCATATTCTGTGGGGACATTTTGAAGACTGACTGAGATAAAGCTTATAAGCGCTTGGTGAATTGTGAGGCATCTGACATATGTAGTGGAATTAAAGGATTAATGCATTACAGGAGGGCTTGGAGCTCTCCCAAACTTAAACTTTAGCTTTAGGGCCACTTCCAAGACATATTTTTTTTGTAACAAGATCCTGCAAGACAATCTGTTCATAGACATTGCAGACCTGCTTTTAGCAATTTTGCTTTCCTCTTATGGTCACCTGAGGAAGCAGTGATAAAATAAACCTAGGCCTAGTCCCAGAGCCAGCATGCTGACAGTGATGGGGAAGGCTCTGTAAGCATGCTGTGAGGGGCTCAGTCAGAGCAGTTCTCGGGCTTTCCGGCAAAGCCCTTGACTTGTGCAATATGTCAGAGACTGGCAGACTGTGCTGGGAACAGCAGTTAGAACTGGAATCGCCGAAATTGCTGTCAAGGAAGCATGGAGGCATCTCTGACAGAATGATAAATTTTGTGAGGGAGTAGTTATATCCCTCATACGAGGTCTGCATTGTAGCATCATCGGTGTGTGGAGGGAAAATAAGAGGCAAAAAAATAAATAAATAAGAAGAAAGAAGCTTTCTCCTATCATATTCTGAAAAGACTCATTGACAATTATAGTAATTTTATCAGCATAACAGTACTAAAGCTTTTATGAAGGGCATTTCCATATGTAAGTGTATGCTTTACAATTTCCCATATTAATGCAATGCTTTTTGTACCCTTTATACAAAATATAAGCCAATGTTTCATTACTTAGTCCAAAACCACTATTTCTTTATTTTTTTTTCCACTGGGATTATCCCTGGGGCATGTTGCCTGCACTATGAATCCACAGCTCCCAGTGGTCACCCCTTCCTTCAGTTACTCCTTCCTTCTTCTCTTCCTTCCATATAGGACAGAAAAAGAGAGCCATCTACAATCCTGCTTCACCATTCCTGAAGTTTCCCCTGTGCAGGTGGGGACTGGGGGCTTGAACTGGTGTCCTTGCACATAGTATTATGCTTTCTTTGTGTGTGTGTGTGTTTTTTTTAATAAGCATCCTCAATAACTAGATGTTTCTTCTGAATATTTAAAATGAACTAGTGGTGAAATATTTGAAGTCTAGAGTGATAACTGTGACTTTTTCCGGTTTCCTGGGAATGCATTGTAAAGAGAGGTAGTTTTGATATTTATTTCTCAAGTGAGGCTGGGCTAAGAATAATAGCTCTCAGTTTATGACATTTGCGGTAGTTTCTGACCTGCTCCTCCATGGATGGCAGTGTGGACTGTACTGACAGTTCTCTTAACTGAAGCTGTTGATGTACTAACTTTAGCTTTCTTTCTTTATTTAATAGAACAGAGAGAAGTTGGGAAGGGGAGAAGAAAGAGAGAGACTTCTGCAGCTTTGCGTCAGTACTTGTGAAGTTCCCCCCTGCAGGTGAAGACAGGCCCTTGTGCATGGAGATATATGTGTTCAACCAGGTGCACCATGGCCCAGCCTCCTCTAACTATTTGTTTATTTATTTTATTTACTGGGGATTAATGTTTTACAGTTGACAGTAAATACAATAGTTTGTACATGCATAACATTTCCCAGTTTTTTGCATAACAATACACCCCCATTAGGTCCTCTGCCATCATGTTCCAGGGCCTAAACCCTCTTGTACTTGAGTGCAGTACACCAAATGACTGGAGCTTGTATTTATTAATTTATTTTATTTTTTTACAAACTTATAAAATTAAAGAATATAATTCCATACCACGTCAATTACCAGAGTTCTGTGCCCCGCTTTCCCGATGATAATCATCATAGTTCTTGCAGTCTTAAAGGTAGTCTGTTTACCTCCCACCGGCTGTCCCTGTGTAAGTTCATGGCGTCTGTTTTTTTAGATACTACATATGAGTGAAATCATCTGGTAGTTGCCTTTTACTTCTTTTTTTTTTAAATTTTTTAATTTTTATTGCATAGAGACAGCTAGAAATTGAAAGGAATGGGGAGATAGAGAGGGAGAGAGACACCTACAGCCCTACTTCACCACTTGTGAAGCTTTCCCTCTGCAGATGGGGGCTGGGAGTTGGAACCCGGGTCCTTGTGCACTGCAACTTGTACGCTCAACCAGGTGCGCCACCATTCACCCCTTTTACCTCTTATTTTTTAAAAATCTTTTTATTATTGACTTATTAGATTGAGACAGAGAGTGAGAGGGAAGTGGGAGGTGGGGAGAGAGGCACCTGCAGCACTGTATCACTGCTTCTGAAAATCTCCCCCCTGCAGGTGGGGACTGGGACCTTGAAGTCAGGCCCTGGCACATTTAACATGTGTACTCAACTTGGTGGACCCAACTTCTTAATTTGCTAAGCATAAACACCTACAATCCCATCCGTTTGGTCATAAAGCACACAGTGTACTTTTCTGGATGGCATTGAATGTATATTCTGCAACTTCTTTTTTTTATATTTATTTTATTTATTCCCTTTTGTTGCCCCTGTTGTTTTATTGTTGTAGTTATTATTGTTGTTGTCATTGTTGGATAGGACAGAGAGAAATAGAGAGAGGGAGGGGAAGACAGAGAGGAGGAGAGAAAGATAGACACCTGCAGACCTGCTTCACCGCCTGTGAAGCGACTCCCCTGCAGGTGGGGAGCCGGGGTTTGAACCGGGATCCTTATGCCGGTCCTTGTGCTTTGCGCCACCTGCGCTTAGCCCGCTGCACTACAGCCCGACTCCCATTCTGCAACTTCTTTATCCAGTCATCTGTTGATGAGAAGTTTCCACTTTTTGCCTATTATGAATGTTGCAACGAGGAACACATGTTTGTAGGTGACCCTAGTCATCATTTGTAAGCCTGTCTGTGACCACTAATGCCTTGCTTTGGTTTTATTTGTCAAAAGATGCTTACAAGTACTAACTATTACTACTTACTCAGTTTTTTTTTTTATATTTGATTTCCATTTTGTGGCCCTTGTTGTTTTTCATTGTTGTTGTAGTTATTGTTATTGTGATTGATGTCGTTGTTAGATAGGACAGAGAGAAATGGAGAGAGGAAGGGAAGACAGAGAGGGGGAGAGATAGACACCTGCAGACCTGCTTCACCGCCTGTGAAGCAACCTCCTTGCAGGTGGGGATCCAGGGCTCGAACTGGGATCCTTACTCTGGTCCTTGCGCTTTGTGCCAGCTGCGCTTAACCTGCTGCGTTACCGCCCGACTCTCCTTACTCAGTTTTAAAAAGGTAGTTAAGTCAGCTAGGAAGAATGGTTAACCTTGAAATAAACTTAAAACATAACAGACTATTTTAAAACCTGTATGTTTTTAATTTTTAGTGGTAGCATATCCATTCATTCATCCAATAGAATCTTCTTGTTTTTTTTTCCTTTTTTAAAAAAGAATTTCCTCCACTGATTTTTCTCGTGTGTGTGTGTTACACACCGAGAAAAGAGAGCAGAGCATTGCTTTGTCATATTATGCAATTCCAGAGAAGGTATCCCGGACGGAAACAGGCTGGGGGTATGCATCGACCTGCCAATGCCCACGTCTAGCGGAAAAACTATTATGGAAGCCCAAATTGGCGCCTTCTGGGTTCCCAAAAGTTTCTGGTTCAAACTCCCAGAGGGAGAGAAATGTTAGGGGAAGACGACCAGAGGGCTCTGAGCATTAGGACCCTGAGAGAGAAGAGGAAAAAAAGGAAGGACATGCAGAAGGAGTAATAGGTGGTGTGAATTAGAAAGGAATGAAAGGCAGGACCATAGGCAAAATATCAACAAATATATATATATATACAGATAGTTATAGAAATAATAGTCACCCCGCATTGGCAACCTGGAAGAACTACTGTAGCTTCTGATGGAGGGAATGGGGTATAGGGTGGTGGGAATGGAACAGTGCAGAAGTATATCCCTGTTCTCTTATAATTTTGTCATTCAATATTGTCACTAGTAAAATTTTTAAAAATCTAATAAAAGGATATCTTCACTTAAAAAAAAATCCCATTGGAGTATGGATCGACCTGTCAACGCCCATGTTCAGGGGGGAAGCAATTACAGAAGCCAGACCTTCCACCTTCTGCACCCCACAATGATCCTGGGTCCATATTTTATTATCTTTATTTGTTTATTGGATAGAGGTAACCAGAAATTGAGAGGACATGGGAGATAGAGAAGGAGAGAGACAGAGTGACACCTGCAGCCCTGCTTCACCACTTGGGAGTTTTCCGCCTTGAGGTGGAGACTGGAGGCTTAAACCCAGATTTTTGGGCATTGTATCATTGTGCACTCAAGTAGGTGCAACACCACCCAGTCCCCAGTGACGAGTATTAATTAAATTTCTTTCTGTGTTCATTTTACGGTCTATACAGATATTGAGTCATTGTGTTATAACCTGAAACTAAGGTCACCATTATATGTTAGTTACACAGTTACACCTCAATTTAAAAATAAATTTAAAAAATATACTTTTTTTGCCTCCAGGGTTATTTCTGGGGCATGGTGGCGGCACCACAAATCTAGTCCCATAATTTCTTTTTTCCTTCTTTCTTTCTTCCTTTCTTTCTCTCTTTCATTATTAAAAATTTTTGTTTATAAAAAGGGAACACTGACAAAAACCATAATATAAGAAGGACAAACTCCACACAATTCCCACCATCAGAACTCCATATTCCATCTCCTCTCCTGATAGTTTCCCTATTCTTTATCCCTCTGGGAGTGTGGATGCAGGGTCATTATAGGGTGCAGAAGGTGGAAGGTCTGGCTTCTGTAATTGCTTCCCCGCTGAACATGGGCATTGGCAGGTTGATCCATACTCCCAGCTTGTCTCTTTCTTTCCCTAGTGGGGCAGGGCTCTGGGGAAGTGGGGGTCCAGGACATATTGGTGGGGTTGTCTGCCCAGGGAAGTCTGGTAGGCATCATGGTAGCATCTGGAACCTGGTGGCTGAAAAGAGAGTTAACATACAAAGCCAAAAAAAAAAAAAAGTTGACTAATCATGAATCTAAAGGCTGGAAAAGTTCATATGAAGAGTTGGGGGGGTCTCTGTTTTGTAGATAGTTAGTAGTCCTATTTTAGTTATATTCCAAAGAGCCCATGACTGATCCCAACCTAATCAACGCAACAAATACCACCTCAGCATGCTTCACTTCAGATTGTCCAGAGACATCAGACGTGGAATGTCAACCCTTCAGCCTCATTACTCTGGTGAGACCTTTCCTTTCATAGGATTATCTAATTCCATTCCAGGTGGTTCACTTCCTAACAAAGTCCCAAAACCTAGAGATAGACTAGGTCCCATGAGATAGGGCATATGTTCACATGTATCCATAAATTAGGGCAAAATATACCTAAAAGCAAAAGTGCACAATAGTCTTCAGTGAGTAGAAAGACCTAAAAAGATACCATAAAGTTCCTAATGAAATAGTGTCTACTTAGACTTAGATACCTCCTCACCTACTTCCTATTATACTTCCCTCAATCACTCCAAAGCTAACCGTATCAAAGTAAGGACTGCAAAAGCTGAATAAGAGCAAGAGACTGGCATACTTTAATAATGACTCTTTAGTCACTATCAGGCCACCCATCAGCTGCAGCCTTAGTTAGGGAGTCCAGAGATTCCCAAACAGATATGATGGTCCTAGATCTTGAATAATCCCTCTCTCCATTGTTACTAGTCATCTCTATCAGGACCAACACAATAGACCCCTCTGTGGGCCCCCATGGGATCTTGCCCTCAATGTGGATCAACAACAGTAGAGAATGTTCCATCATCTGAAGGAACATTGGGAGGATGGACAACATACTCTGTGTTCTACCTGAGGAAGATGGGTCCTGAAATTGGGACAGCTTGGAACATTCCTACTCATGACCACAGAATGAGAGCTCAGATCTATAGGTAAACAGAGGTCACATAGGCTCCTAAGCTGAATATGGGCCCCGGATCAGATCAGATCGATGGGGTTTACAGTCAACAATATTTATACACCTTTCCCATATTTGGGATGTGCTGTCTTCCCTGATCCAACTTTCTGGTCCTTTTTCCAGCCATGACATCATTTCCGCAGACTATAACTTGGATCCACCTGCATATCAGATGTCAGGCTCAGGAAAGAAAAGAAAAAAAGGCCCATCATTTCTATGTGGGAATCCAAGGCTTTCAAGAATACAGTCCCAGATGATGGGGTTGCCTGATACTAACCAAAAGGGCCATCATTCCATCATTAAAGTGTGCCCAGCCTTTGTAGTTTTTTTTTCTGTTTATTTATTTATTTATTAGTGAACATAGAAATTGAGAGGGGAGGGGGAGATAGAGAAGGAGACAGAGAGAAACCTGCACCCCTACGTCACCACTCATGAAGCTTTTCCCCATCAGGTGGGGACCAGTGGCTTGAACCCGGGTCCTTGTGTACTGTAAGGCGTTCTACCACCTGGCCCCACTTTTGTAGTTTTTCCTTTATCTGACAGGGTTAGACTTAGAGTGAATGAAGGAAATGAAGTTATAGAACCTAGATATAGACCAGAGCCCAGGGGTTAGGCTACATGTCCACATGTGTCTATAAGTTAGGGGGAAATATATACTTTAAAGTCAAAGTGCACAATAGTTTGCAGTGAGTAGACTTAGACTCAGTAAAGATTCCTAATATTTTTCACAACAGTACTACATTTTTTCCCAGCTACATATTATTTTTGTTCAACAATAAAGAAAACGAAAGAGTACAGAGATACCTTCATATGATACAATTTTTAAAAAATTTTCTTCTGGTTTTTATCTTATTGTGTGTTTTATTTCATAGTTACTATTTTAGTATATACAGCATGCTTTTAAAAATGACTATTTCATTATAAACTTTCATGGTTCATGTAAGAGTCTTTCTAGTAGGTAGATAATATTTTTATGGGGTTTTGGTATTCCAATTTATTTAAACATTAAACATGATTATTTCTTGAATCTCTTCTTACTGATTTCTACCCACTGCTCAGGTGATTCTTTTAGTCTTTTGACTTTATATGCATAAACCTCTCCCGAATGCCAGATTGTTGTATCCAGATACCTCCCTGAGATCTCCACCTCAAGTCTAGTAGCCACATAAGTCTAACTTTCCACTTGCCACTCACAATTCTAACTCTGTTCTTCCATATATATATATATATATATATATATATATATATATATATATATAATTTAATTTTTTAGGGAAGACTTTATTATTTTATTTATTTTATTTTTGAGAGCGATGCAGACAGAGAGAGACACAGAGAGAAATACCAGAGCACTGCTCAGCTCTGGCTTATGGTGGTGTGGGGGATTAAACCTGGGACTTTGGAGCCTCAGGCATGAGAGTCTGTTTGCATAACCATTATGCTATCTCCTCCACCCCAGATATATATATTTTAAAATTTTAAATTGTCTTTTATTTCTAGGATAAGGACATCCATAAATTGAGAGGAAGGGAGAGATAGAGAGGAGAGAGAGAGAGAAGGAGAAGAGGGGGGAGAGAGAGACCTGCAGCACTGCTTCACCACTTGTGACGTTTCCCCTCTGCAGTTGGGGACTGGGGGCTTGAACCTGGGACCTTGAGCATTGTAATATATGTACTTAACCGGGTGAGCCACCACACAGCCCCTTTCCTTCCAGGTATTCAGGCAGAAATTTGTTGATCCTGTGTACACTCAGCTATTCCTATGGGTTCAGCTTTCAAACAGTTTGCACTGTCATCCTCACTCTTGCCTGTTTAAACTGTAATAACCTCCCCGCAGACGTTGCTGCTTCCCTTCCTTATTCCCCTTTGCTTTGTACTGATTCCATCCTTATTCCCATTTGCTTTGTACAGAGGAGCCAGAATCCTATAGTGGCTCCCTGCCTCACTCAGGGTATAAGTCACAGTTACGGAAACTGCCAGAATGTTGTGACTGGCTGCTACTCTCTATTTCGCTTTCTTCTTCCTGGTCTTACTGTTTCAGCTGTAGCCTCTGTCACCTGGATGTGGCAATAACATTTCCACTATGCTTATTCCTTAGTATTTTTTTCTTGGTTCTGTTCTTTGCAGAATGTTCTTCTAGTTATCTTCACAATTATTTTCCTGCCTTCCTCAGAAGTCTGCCCACTTTCTCAGTGGCATTCCCTGATTAGTCTATTGAAAACTATGAGTGCATTTAAAATTTTCATTTTTATTAAAGGGGATTAATGGTTTATAGTCAACGGTAAGTACAGTTGTTGTCCGTGTGTAAAATTTCTCAGTTTTCTGGAAAACACCCCCCCCCCCAAGTCCTCTTCTACTATCCTGAGTCCTACGTGACTTCCACGTAATCTGTTTTGTCAGTCTGAGAGATATGCTTTATTCAGGATGATGTACTGATTCTTGAACTTCAGAGGAGATTTTAAAAATGTTCTGGTGCTTAACAAGAATGTGTTTGTGTGTGACATATTAAAAGAACCTTTTAAAATATGACTGTTATTTACTGGGTGAATGTTGATAGTAAGTTACTTTTGAAGAGGTTGTGTTAAGTGATCCTTTACACTTTTAATACCGCCTGCTCATGTATTGTGGGACACAAGGAGAAGGCATTGAAACTTTTCAACAGCTCTCAAAATGATGGCAGCTACAGTGGAAACAGAATTGACTGAAGATGGCCAGTTGATTGAATTTCTCAACTTCTCCTGTGCATACACAGGCATTGTCATGGCCTATACAGATATGAAATGATCCTCTGATTTAATGACTCTCCTTTATCTACAAGAAAGAAGACTGCATGAGACCAGGAAGATGTTCTAAGAATAATGATGGCACATTCCAGAATTAAATTTGAACCAGCATTTTACACGATGGTATAGGGAAAACCAAGGAGGGTTGAGGTGTTCCTTCATGGAAGATTTAGGAGGAAGTCAGTGAAGGAGTCTTTGCATCAAATTGATTTGTCACTTTACTTTCTTTTTTTTTTTTTTTTAACTTTTGATGAAGCACATGTTTTCCACAGGCAACTTTGTCAAGGACTTACATTATGAACTCTTTGCTTTTACCATTACTCGTGAAATTTAAGGGTTTTTTTTTTGCTCCATTAACTATAGCCTTAACTTTACGATTATTGTTCAAAGATCAGATTCAGAGTTATAGGGGCCAAGTGGTGGCACACCCAACTAATCTCATAGTACTTCTTCTTCTAGCGTTTGCCCTTCTTCCGTAGCCAGTCAACAGCATCAGGTTGAGCCTGATGTAAAGTTTTGAGACCTCCTTTGAATATGGAGAGGTGGCAGTCGTTGACTATGTGGGTCATAGTCTGTCTGTAGCTGCAGGGGCAGTTCGGATCGTCTCTGGCTCCCCAAGGACCTGCACAAGGATCCCATTTCAAGCTCCCAGCTCCCCACCTGCAGGGAGGACACTTCACAAGTGTCTTCACAGGTCTACATGTGTCTATCTTTTCCTCTCCCTATCTCCCCTTTCTTCTTAATTTCTCTCTGTCTTATTCAATAAAATGGGGAAAATGGCCACAAGTACTGGTGGATTCCGAGCCTCCAGCAATAACCCTGGAAGCAAAAAAAGATAAGATGCATAAGATCCCATATGATATCTTGTCTATAAATGTCATCACTCCCACTTTTAAAATTCTTTCTTTAAACCTTCTGCACCCCATATGCTCCCAGAGGGATAAAGAATAGGAAAGCTTCCAGTGGAGGGAATGGGATACGGAACTCTGGTGGTAGGAATTATACCCCTCTTACCCTACAGTCTTGTCGGTGATTATTAAATAAATTAAAAAAACCACTAGTATAGTTACAGGCCCTTTGAAATATAACTAAAATATGTCTACTAGCTATCTTCAAAATTGAGGACCCCCCCCAACTCTTCATCTGCACTATTCTAGCCTTTAGGTCCATGATTGTTCAACAATTTGTTACGCTTTGTATGTTAACTCTCTTTTCACCCACCAGGTTCCAGATGCTAGCAGGATGCTGACCAGACTTCCCTGGACAGACAACCCTACCAATGTGTCCTGGAGCTCCACTTCCCCAGAGCCCTTCCCCACTAGGGAAAGAAAGAGATAGGCTGGGAGCATGTATCCACCTGCCAACTCCCATATTCAGCGGGGAAGCAATTACAGAAGCCAGACCTTCAACCTTCTGCATCCCACAATGATCTTGGGTCCATACTCCCAGAGCGTTAAAGAATAAGAAAGCTATCAGGGGACGGGATGAGATACGGAGTTCTGGTGGTAGGAACTGTGGGAAGTTGTACCCCTCTTATCCTATGGTTTTGTCAATGTTTCCTTTTTATAAATGAAAAATTAAAAAAGTCTTACCTTGTCTACTATTCTTTAATCTTATCTATTATTATTTTGGAAGCATCATGGAAGATTGAGTCTTTTCTACAGTTGTTGCATTTGACCACTACTACATTAATTTGGCTAATGCTTTTATGTGACATCAAGCTATTCTATATTAGTAGAATATGTTAATGTCACTGCTGAAAAGGAATATTTACAGAGCTGTAATCCTTTAACATTTAGCTTAAAATGACTCTTTAGGTTTGAAACGTTTTTTTTTAAATAAAATTTTTAGATATGTCACTTACTTTAAGATTCCTGGGACCTTTGCCTATTCTTTTTTTAGTCCTTCATTCACACACCACTCACAATCAAAAATGAAGTTAAGTCTTCTCATTCTTCTTAGCATAGTCATTTGTTTAGACTAAAAATAGTGCAACTGATGATTCTCATCAGTTTCATCTTTAACTTGTCTGGAATGTTGTGCCATTTGACAGGCTTCATTAATCCTTTGGAGAAAGAAACAAATAACTACAAAGGAGAATTTGAAGAAGCCATAAGAAATTGGGGCTGACATTCCCCACTAGGTAAAGAGAGAGACAGGCTGGGAGTATGGATTGACCTGTCAACGCCCATGTTCAGCAGGGAAGCAATTACAGAAGCCAGACCTTCCACCTTCTGCATTCCGCAATGACCTTGGGTCCATACTTCCAGAGGGTTAAAGAATAGGAAAGCTATCAGGGGAGGGGATGGGATACGGAGGTCTGGTGGTGGGAATTGTATGAAGTTGTACCCCTCTTATCCTATGGTTTTGCCAATGTTTCCTTTTTATAAAATAAAAAATAAAAAATAAAGAAATTGGGGCTGAATATAGCACACTATTATTATAGAGACAAAATGGCTAGTTTCATTACTAAGGTTCATCAAAAGCGTCCACTCTATGTGTGTGATATGTTTAGTAAGCACATTCTCAGTAATAATATAACATGACTATTTCTAATCATCTTTAAGAGTTTAGATTTTGTATTTACAATAATAAGTTTATTATGTACCTCACATATGTGCTTATATTTGTTATCTGATAGTCTTTAGTCTTTTTATGTACTGATAAACACTAGAATTTGACAATCTAAAAAAAAAGAATTTGACAATCAGGATTTAAAGCTTCAGAAGTTTAAAAAAATTTTAAATCTTATTGCAGAGATATTCAAAAAAGGAAAAATGGTATCTTTTATAATTATCAACATATGGGTGTTGGCAATATCCAGTAGTAAAGTTTTACCAGCACTTTATTGGGCATAGTTAAATGTGGGTGACGTTGACATTAAAAGCAGCTGTAGGTACTAGAATGTTAACCCAGTGAGCCGAACACATGCCTTGTCATGACTGCAGTGAGGTTTAAGCTCTGGTACCATGTGGGAGTGCCAGGACAGCAGGGTAAACTCTGGTGTTGTGGTACTGCACCCTCTCTCTTTCCATGTCTCTCTGTCTGAATGAAAAGAGTTGCCCTGAGAGAGTTGAAATTGACCATTTGTGAGATCCCTGGCTCTGGGGAAAAAAAGTCACTCTTGTAAGGTTGGGGATGTGCCTCAGTGGTAAAGTCCATAACTTCTATGCATGAGCCCCTAGATTTTATCCTTGGCAAAACATGAGACAGAACTTCAGTAATTTAGTGTGTCTTCTTTCCTCCTCCTCCTCCTCTCTCTCTCTCTCTCTTTTCCTTTTTTTCTATCCTGAAGCATGGTTTTATTTTTATTCCTGATATGAAATTTTTTAAAATTTATTGGGGGATTCATGGTTTACAGTCAACAGTCAAATACAGTACTTTGTACATGTGTAACATTTCTCAGTTTTCCACATAACAGTTCAACCCCTTCTAGGTCCTATACAGCCATCATGTTCCAGGACATGAACCCTCTCCTGCCCCCCATCCTCAGTCTTTTATTTTGATGCTATACACTAAACCAAATCCAAGTTCTGCTTTGTGTTTTCTTATTTCTTTATGTCTCTTTCATAAAAATGAAAAAAAATGATCCAGGAGATAATTTAACAGTATATTGCATGTGTCAGGCTTTGGGTTCTGTTCCCTGTACTGCATTTAAAAAAAACAAAACTGCTATGGAGAAAAATAACTTCTTAACTAGGATTTCCTTTTTTTTTTCCCTAGATTTATAGCCAAACCATGTGCCATCGCTCTGAAAATCCAGGCCAATGGACCACAAATCGCCAAGCCAAACGCCATTCTAGAAAAGGTCTTCACCTCAATTACAAAGGTATGAGTGTCCTTTTCTGGGATTGAATTGTCATATTTACCATTCTCAGTCTAAAACCAATTTTTTGAATCAATATTTGCTCAGCCTCATGCTGATAAGTTTGCTCTTGAAAACCAAGCTTGCAGTCATTGTGACTAGGTCAAAAAAATTAAGGCTGAACAAATGTGACCATGTTTTAGACCTATTCATTTACTATCACACTGATTTTAGAATGGAACTTAGTGATGTATTATGTAAGAGCTGGGGAATAGAATTTATGCATGAGGCTGGGAGTATGGATCAACCTGTCAATGCCCATGTTCAGCGGGGAAGCAATTACAGAAGCCAGACCTTCAACCTTCTGCACCTCATAATGACCCTGGATACATACTCCCAGAGGGATTAGGAATAGGAAAAGTATCAGGGCAGGGGATGGGATACGGAGTTTTGGTGGTGGGAATTGTGTGGAGTTGTACCCCTCTTATCCTATAGTTTTGTCAATGTTTCCTTTTAATAAAAAAATAAAATTATATATATAATTTATGCACGAACAATGGCCATTAAAGTATTGTCTCCGTGTTCTCTGGGTTGGAATGTGTAAGCAATGGACATTTTTATTTCCCTTGTCTTATGTTTATTACAGTTACTGGAAAAACTTTAATTTAAAAGCTCTTTATTGTCTCTGGCAGTGGCAACCTTGTTGAGTACACATTATCATGTGCAAGGATCTGGGTTCACGCCCCTGGTCCCCACCTGCAGGTGGGGACCTTTATGAGTGGTGAAACAGTGTCGTAGGTATCTTTCTCCCTCTCTGTCTTTCCTTCTCGCTCAATTTCTCATTTTTTAAAATGATAAATGAATACATAAAAATACAAAAAATAAAATATATGAATTACTTTATCTATGTAATTTGGATATAGACACATAAATTGATAGAGAAGGGAGAAGTAGGAATAGAGAGAGTGAGAGGCACCAGGGGCCAGGCAGTGGTGCACCTGGTTAAGCACCCATGTTAGTGCACAAGGACCCAGATTCAAGCCCTAGCTCCCACGTGCAGGGGGAAAGCTGCATTTGTGGTGAAGCAGGGCTGCAAGTGTCTTTGTCTTTCTCTCCCTTTCTTCCCCCTCCCCAATATCTGTCTCTGTCTAATAAATAAATATTTTAAAAAATTAAGAAGAAAAAGAGAAAGAGAGGCACCTGTAGCACTGCTTTGTGTATCTTGCAGGTAGGACTTGAACCCAAGTCCTTATGCATTGCAACATATGTACTCTACCAGGTGCACCATTACTGGGCCCTGGAAACTTCCCTTATGAAGATAAAGGGTTTTGCAGCCAGATCGATGGTCTTGAGAATACTTGTATCAATTCTCTTAGTTTGTAAGGTGAAATATATTGTTTTAGAAGTTTCTTATGTGATTTAAATTGAAGGTTCATGTTTAAAAGATAAATGCAGCAAAAGTGGAACCTTTTCCCCTTGAGTTATTTGTAGTTCACCACTGTTATATGTGAGATAAAAAACAATAGGTGGATTCTTCTTCTTCTAGCGTTCGCCCTTCTTCCGTAGCCAGTCAACAGCGTCAGGTTGAGCCTGATGTCAAGTTTTGAGACCTCCTTTGAATCCGGAGAGGTGGCAGTCATTGACTATGTGGGTCATAGTCTGTCTGGAGCCGCAGGGGCAATTCGGGTCGTCTCTGGCTCCCCAGCCATGGAACATAGCAGCGCACCGGCCATGGCCTGTTCGGTAGCGATTGAGGAAGGCCCAATCATAACGTGCTAGGTCAAAGCCGGGTTGACGCTTGCAGGGGTCTGTGATGAGGTGTTTGTTCTTTACCTCAGCTGACTGCCAACTCTGTTTCCAAGAGTCTGGAACAGAGAAGTTCAGTGTAGGCATAGGGGACCAGATTGGGTGACGAGACGTCAAGCGTTGGACAGGGTGGGTGAAGATATCCGCGTATATTGGCAGGTCCGGTCGAGCATAGACGTGGGAAGTGAATTTAGATGATGCCGCATCCCGACGAATATCTGTCGGGGCGATATTGCTAAGAACTGGCAGCCATGGAACCGGGGTGGAACGGATGGTTCCAGAAATTATCCTCATGGAGGAATATAATTTGGAATCGACCAAGTAGACATGGGGGCTACGGAACCATACTGGGGCACAGTATTCTGCAGTGGAATAGCATAATGCCAGAGATGATGATCGTAGTGTGGAAGCGCTCGCGCCCCATGAGGAGCTGGCCAGTCTTGCAATGATGTGATTCCTCGCGCCCACCTTTGCTGCAGTTTTTATGAGATGTTTGTGAAATGACAGGGTGCGATCGAGAGTAACACCAAGATAGACTGGCTGGGCTTCATGCCGGATTCTCGTACAGCCAAGCTGCACATTAAGCTCACGCGAGGCCGAGGCATGGTGTAGATGGAAAACAGATGATACCGTTTTTGCAGTGCTAGGGATTAGTCGACATTTGTTACAGTAATCAGATATCAGAGACATGTCTTTCCTGAGTGTTTCCTCGAGGATGTCGAACTTGGATGCCTGAGTTGCACAGCAGATGTCATCGGCGTAGATGAACTTCCTTGAAGAAGTTTCTGGGAGGTCATTGATGTAAATATTAAATAGCGTAGGAGCCAGAACAGAGCCCTGGGGGAGGCCACTTGAGACAAGTCTCCATCTGCTAGACTTGTCACCCAGATGCACCTGGAATCTTCTGTTTTGGAGAAGAAACGATATAGTGTTGGCTACCCATGGAGGCAGGCATCTTGAGATCTTGACTAGGAGACCACGGTGCCAGACCGTGTTATAGGCTGCTGTGAGATCAACAAAGACAGCACCCGTCTTTAAATTCTTCTGGAATTCATTTTCAATGTAAGTTGAGAGGGCCAGGTCTTGTTCGCAGGTAGATCTTCCTGGGCGGAAACCAGCTTGGGCGGGTGATAGGAATTTCTCTGTAAGATGAGAAATACGTGACAGAAGCAGCCTCTCAAGGAGTTTGTAACACACGGAGAGGAGAGAAATTGGTCTATAGCTGGCGGCCAGTGTTGGGTCTTTCTTTGGTTTCAAAACCACTACAATCTTCGCACGACGCCAAACTTTGGGCATAGACTCAGATTCCAAGATGTGGGACAGGAATGAAGCAAGCCACTTCTTTGCCGTGGGACCCAGGTTAAGAATGAGTTCTGGGGTGATGTTATCATAGCCAGCAGCTGTTCCTGGTTTAACCCTCTTCAAAGCGTCTTCCAGTTCAGACAGTGTAAAGGGAGAGAGTTTCGGAGATGGACAAGATAACTGTAAGTGGGATGACCACTCATGGGAAATTTCTCTTTTCCAGACTGGGTCGATTGATAGGTGGATTGATGCAGTAGAAGTAGTGGGAGTATAAGAGAGTGCAGGCAGTATCTGCTTTCAGCAATCATCCAGCATCCTGGCTTTGACCGTGGTTTTATCAGCTTTGGAGAAAGGTGTACTTACCACTTTTGAAGTGTGTAGATCTGTATCTGTTAACCTCCTAGAATCGGCTATGTGGATTTCATGTGAACTATCTCCATAATGTCTAGTGAGCTGTTCAAAAATGAAAATTCAATACCTCTTGTTCAAAAGGCACAAAAACGGACTGGAGAGACAGCTCCCTACTCACCAGGTCCACTGCCTGCCCTGCCCTACACACAGTCCAGATTTAAGCCCTGCTACCACATGGATGAGCCATGGTACCAGGGAAGCCCTGGTGTTATGATCCCTCTCTGTCTATCTCTGTTGGAAATCTCTGTCCTTGAGTCATAAAATCGTGCTTACAATGGTTTCCAGTGACACACACACACACACACACACACACACACACACACACACACACACACACACCAAAACAGAACCAACCAACCAACAACAAAAACACCAACCCAACCATAGTAAAAATAAGTGTTATCAAATGCATAAAATTTTAAAGCCTTTTCCTTCTTTTTGCAGATGGAAATTTGAATACTTGCTGTTTCACTGCTCCTAGGCTAATTCTTCTGAATATATATTACATGAGAAAGAGAGAGAGTGGGAGAGGGAGAGAGAGATTCCCCTAGTGCTCTAGTATTCTCATGTGGTGTCAGGTTCAAACCTGGGCTGCTCACATGATAAAACATGCACTTTGTGTAGTGAGCTATCTCTCCAGCCACAATATTTGTTCTGCCTTCCAGTTTCTCTCTCATCCTGTCAAGGTATTTTTTTTTAACTTGCTATTTAATATCATGCTCCCTCTGACATGAGGTAAGTATAGTCCCTTACAGGTGCATGAGTGTGACTTAGGGTACACATGGTCTGTGAACTACTGGGTTTTTACTCTCACCAGCTACCAGGCTGACATGGGAAGCCTATACTAGGGAGTGGGGAAGTAGAGATAGGTCTCTCACCTTTCACTGGTCCTCATGCCTTATCCCACAGTGACCCTCTATTCACCCGAACCTCCAGTTGCCTTGCATTCTTTGCACCAAAAACACACTAAGTGACGCAAACCCAGTGAGTTTCCCTCCAAATACATGGACGAAGATGCAGATGTTTGCCCCTGTATCTGACTCTGAATTCACCTTGGTATGAGCACTGCAACCTCTACCATTTCCATGGTTTTCACCCAGCACTGTTCACCACTGCAGTAACTGGACAGGAAGAGCCTGGAGAACTAGGGAAGAGAAACAAATTATCAGAGCTCATCTCAGGGAAGTGGTGGGATTGTGGGTAAAACCTGGACTCCAAACCTCAGCCACAGGTTTCCCTGTAGTCTTGACTTCAAATACAAAGTATTTTTTCATAATAACATCATCAGAGACTATCAGGTACCAACCATATAGCTCAAAATCCCCAGAGCTTGGCTTGCTGAATGGAGGGCCCTGTGTAACTACTCTTATCATGTGCCCTGCATGTGTAGATTTTATCTTGGGAGTTTATGTGATACGTTTGAACCCCTCTGTATTCTACAGCTGTTTTTGCTTTGAAAATAATATCTGGTTTTTTCTTCTTCAATCAATCATTTTGTGAACATCTCATACCCAATGCAGCATAATTAAAAGCATTGGTTTTTGAGTTAGTCAGCACTAGGTTGTAGATTATGACATAGGATGTACTACATCCTAGAATTGTGGCTTGGGCTGCAAATTAGTTAGTAATTTAAGTAGTATCTATGGATCACTGATTCCCCCGTGCTTTAATTTGCATAAGGATCAGCTGAATAGTGAAATGTAGAGTGTTTCAACCTGCTTCCTATAGATTTTGGTTCAATAGACTTGGGATCAGGTCCACGAACCTGCAGTTAGGGTTGTAAGAATCATTCTAATGAATAAAATGTTTTTCTTTAGTGATTATTTTTTAATTCATGCTGATTAACTGAATCTATGCAGAGTTATATAGAAATAAGATTTAAATATTACTGCATTTTTATAACTTCACCAACTTCACTTTTATGATCAAATCAATTCTTGAGCCATTGACTAGAGATATTAGCTATGAAGGCAGGCTTAGGGTCCAGAGAATTCCTATTGTAATCTACTTTTAGTATGATAATGCATATATATATATATATATATATATATATATATAGAGAGAGAGAGAGAGAGAGAGAGAGAGAGAGAGACTTACTATAGCCCAAAGCTTCCTGGGGTCAGGTTTGAACCTGAGCTTCATACATGGCAAAGCAGTACACTGTTGGTATGCATGAGACCCCTTCTGTTTCATTTGGTTTAAATCCCCCCTGCTTAACACTATTCTATTTACATAACCACTTCATTCTATTTACATAACCACTGTTAACAAGCACCTCCCTCCAGGGCATTGGTTCAATCCCCACTGTTTCATGATATGTTTTTGCTCCACCCCCCCTCCTTGTCACACCCTGATCCCTTCTTTGTCACATCCTGATTTTCACCAGTCACTTTTCTCTCCACCCTCTCTATGTCACATCCTGTTTCCACCCTACTTGGGAAGTATATATAAAGACAGCATTGTGAGTTTTACAGTACAGTACCTTGAGTTTAGCTTAGCTCGTCTTAGATTGTGCTGCGTCCTGCATGAATAAAGAGATACTGCCTACAGCTCAACCATGAGTCCCTGGTCGTCTGTTACCGGCCCGTGAAGCCAGCCTGGCGAAAACAACAGTACACTATCCAAAACAGCTATTTCTCCAAACCTGTTCTTTAAAATATTGAAAAAAAAAGATGAAACTTGTGGATGACAATTAAAATATTAGGCTCACTTCTGGAGGCGTGGCTACAGTGTAGCAGCTGTGTAATGTTGTTTTGTTGATCAACTAGAGAACACAAAGAAAAATTACCTGAAAACTTGCCAAATTACATGTAGGATTTCTTCAGAAACCCATTTAGCTACAGGTAGGCGCAGGCACACATGCTCATTGAATGGAAAGGGGGTGAGGGAGAGATTCTCCGTTCACTTACTGAGTGGTAGCTGGCACCATTTTTGAAGTTAAGCATCAGAGTACATTGTTGGTGGCTAGAAGATGGGTCTGGGGACTTAACGTGTGAATCTAGGGACAGCAGGATGTTGAACTGTCTACAAGGACTGCCCACTGTTTAAGGAAAAACCTGGATGAGAACTAAAACCACGTAATCTCTTCAGGCCCCAGAAACTGGTTAATAAAGTAAATCTTGGCCATCTTTCAGTGGAGTGGCAAAGGAATCGCAGCTGTTGCACTTCACTCTCCTAATTAACTACTTAAAACAATGAAAAAAATTACCTGAAAACTCACCATTATGACTAGGCTTTCTTAATAAACTCATATAGTCAAAGTAGGTGAACCTACACATGATCAGCGGATAACAAGGGGCTGAGAGAGCTTCTCAGGCCCGGATAGAAAAATAATCTTGCTTGTTCTTGAGCACTCAAGAGAAAGTGATGCTCCCATTTTCTTATGTTTCAGAGGCGAGAACTGGGAATGAGAACCTACATTAGCATTAAAAGCACTAAACCAGTCTGTGACATGTGATAGAATCCACTCCTCTCTCCCCCACTATGACATATACACAGAAAAATCTAATATCACAACTACAGTGGATCTTGCTGGCTCCAGATTAGAAGCCACACTAAATGAGAAAGCTTAGAAGTTCAGCAATGCCTGAAATCACAAACAACAGATACAGATCTAGAAAAAATGATAGAGATAGAAGTTTGAAAGTTATTATGAAAACAATTTAAAAAACTAAACATACAGACACAAATTCAAGAACTCAGAAAATATTTTACTAAAGAGTTACAAAACACAAGAAAAAACTACTCCAAATAGAACTTCAGGGTGTAAATGCAGTTCAAACTCAGGTAACAGGCTTAGGAAGTAGAGTAAGTCAGCTAAGTAGAGAGTATAAGAAATAGAATATGAAAAAAATACTATGCAATGAACACACTCTGAAGTTTTAAAAGTATTTATTTATTTATTTATTTATTTACTCCAGGTTTACTGCTGGGGTTCGGTGTCTGTCTACATTACGAATCCTGCTACATTATGAATAGCTGTTCCTGCAGCTATTTTTTAAAATTTTTATTTGATATGACAGAGAAACTGAGAGTAAGGGGAAGTAGAGAGGGAGAGAGATAGACACCTGCAGAACTGCTTCACCATTTGTGAGGAGAGACTGCCACATTCTAAATTTAAAGCTGTTGGAAAGGGAAGATTTAGGAAAAATGAAATAGCAGACTTCATCAGAAAGACTAATGTGAGAGTTATTGGGATCTTCTGAGGAAGAAGAGAGGGAGAAAGGAGCATAGAATATATTCAAAGAAATCATAACGTAGAAGTACAGGAAGCTAAATGAACATCTAATTTCTTAAATCCAAAGTGACACACACATAAAGACACATCATAGTAAAACTGTCTAAAAGCAAGGACAAGAAAAAATAATGTAGACTGGTAGGGAAAGGAAAGAATTGACACACAGAAGTAAAATCATCTGGTTCTCATCAGATTTTTTATTACAAATTCTAGAGGCAAGGAGGAAGTATAATCATATATTCAAAGTACATTTTATTAATAATATCTTTTTTCTTTTTTTTATTAATTTTTTTATTTAAGAAAGGATTAATTAACAAAACCATAGGATAAATTCACACTAGGATTATTGCTGGTGCTTAGTGCCTGCATGACAGATTCACCATTACCAGTGGTCTTTTGTTTTTCTTTCTATTTTTATTAGGACAGAGAGAAATTGAGTAAGGAGTAGAAGGATAGGGCATTGTTATTTTATTTCTTTATTCGGGGATTAATAGTTTACAGTCAACAGTAAAATAATAGTTCGTACATGTATAACATTTCCACATAACAATACAACCTCCACTAGCTCCTCCTCTGCCATCATGTTCCAGTACCTGAAGCATCCCCCACTACCCCCGACACACACACACACACACACACACACACACACACACACTCCAGAGTCTTTTACTTTGGTGCAGTACACCAACTCCAGTCCAAGTTCTGCTTAGTGTTTTCCTTTCTGATCTTGTTTTTCAACTTCTGCCTGTGAGTGAGATCATCTCATATTCATCCTGTTGTTTCTGACTTATCTCACTTAACATGATTCTTTCAAGTTCCAACTAGGATGGGGTGAAGAAGGTGAATTCACCATTTTGAATAACTGAGTAGTATTCCATTGTGTATATACACCACAACTTACTCAGCCACTCACTACCTAGGTTGCTTTTAGGTTTTGTCTATTACAAATTGTGTCCGCATATGGACATAGGTATACACAAATATTTTTGGATGGGTTGTGGGAAACTGTGAGGCTGAGGTTGAGCATGGTGTGGACCACCTATGAAAAATGGGTGCTTGTTCAGCGGGGAAGCAATTACAGAAGCCAGATCTTCAACCTTCTGCATCCCACAATGATCTTGGGTCCATACTTCCAGAGGAGTAAAGAATAGGAAAGCTATCAGGGGAGGGGATGGGATATGGAGTTCTGGTGGTAGGAATTGTGCGAAGTTGTACCCCTCTTATCCCTATGGTTTTGTCAATGTTTCCTTTTTATAAATAAAAAAATTAAAATAAATGGGTGCCTGAAAGTACAGCCACCTCGTCAGTCTCCCCCACCTTGGGGTTGAGCAGGGGAGGACCTTGGCTTTCTGGGTTCAGTCTCCCTATCAGCCTCCCCCATCCCACAAGGGCCCCACATTCTCTAAGCACCAAGGTGCGCTTCCTTGTTCTCAAATTGGTTAGTCCCCTTATTTGGCTACTAGAAGCTCCCTCACCCCTTCCCTGTCTTCCATTCTTCTGACTATATATGGTTCAATACCCCTGCCCATGCAATCCCCCCCCCTTTCCGTGCACCTGCTGATAATCTCATTTCCTCATCCCCGGAACTAGCTAGACCACCTGCCCAGCGGTTACTGGAAAAACCCTCGCCCTTTCTTAACCTCCTGGCGCCTTAACCATATTAGGTATAAACAGATTGCTTCCCCCTACCACCCTTGACAAACTCTGCTCTGCTGCTCGATAAACAGACTATTCGCTGCCATAGTCTCCTGGGGGTGATCTTTCGTATTGTCTCTTGCCGCAGGTTGCAAAGGTATCCCAGTGTACCCACCCCTGCTGCCTCAGGCCAGATTCTCACTGGAGCCGGTCTCTGGTGGCCAATGGAATGGTCACTCTTAGAGGTCTGGACCCGAGATAGGCCCCCCATGAGAGCCCGAAAATGAGTGTGTTTGGTTCCTTAGGAGAGGAATTACAGGGTCATAGAGTAGGTCCACTTCTAACCTTCTGACAGTTTACCAGACTGCTCTTCACAAGTGTTGAACCAATTTACATTCCCACCAGCCTTACAGAAGGGTTCCTTAGTCCCGACAACTTCTCCAGCATTTATTACTGCTACCTTTTCTGATGTTTGACATTCTCACAGGAGTGAAGTGGCAACTCATTCTTGTCTTTATTTGCATTGCTCTGACAATCAATGACTTGGAGCATTTTTTTTCACGTTTTTTTTTTTTTTTGCCTTTTGGATCTCTTCTATAGAGAATATTCTGTTGATATCCTCTCCCCATTTTTGAATGGGGTTATTTGTTTTCTTGTTGCTGAGTTTGGTGAGTTCTTTATATATAGGACATTACTAAAAGAAATGGATTAGGACACATTAAAATGAAAGAATAGCCATTATTCCTAGACCAGAAGTATAAACATTATTTTTTAAAAAAGCCATTCTACCAAAAGCAACCTACCAAAAGCAATCTATAGTTTTATTACAGTCCTTACCAAGATTCCAAGGTCAGCTGTCTTGTAGCCCTTCAAAAAATTTTAAAGCCTTTTTAGGTAATTAACAAAAGAAAAACATAGTAAGTCAATGCTAAAACAAGTGATACACTAGTATAGTATAGTCTTCAAGAAAATTGAACAACTTGTCCAAAAATTTTGTGGAATCATAAAAAGCCCCTAATAGTGAAAGCACTTAGAAGAAAAAAAGAAAAAAGAAAGTTATTATATTCACCAACTTCAGTCTATACTAGAAAACAATAGTAATTAGAACAGCATGGGGGTGGGTGGTGGCGCACCTGGTTGAGTGTACATATTATAGTGTGCAAGGACCCAGGTTTGAGGCCCTGGTCCCCACCTCAAGAGGGAAAGCTTCACAAGTGGTGAAGCAGTGTTGCAGCTCTCTCTCTCTCTCTCTCTCTCTCTCTCTCTCTTTCTCTTCCTATCTCCCCCCTTCCCTCTCAATTTCTGGCTGTATTTATCCAATACATAAATAAAGATAAAAAAACTGAACAGCATGGTGTTAGAATAAAAATGAATGCTTGGATCAGTGGAACAGAATCAAGAGCCAAGCAATGAATCCACACGTAAACAGCCACCTAACATATGACAAAGAAGCCAAAGAAACTACTGAAGACTAGAATATGTAGGAATGCTTGTTGCAACCATTGCTTTCCACTGTGCTAGTTAACCTTTACAGTGAGCAAAGAAACCTTCACATGAGAAAGAAAAAAAAGGCATAAAAATCAGAAGGGAGATAGAGCTAGTAATTATTTGCTTAAGAAAGATTTGTTTCTCTAAGCAGCATTTCTATTGTTTCTAGAACTTACATTTCTGTAATATGCTAGCATATGTGCATACTGCAGATGCACATTTATAGATAAATGACAATTAGTAGATACAGGTTAGTACCATATTTGCAATAACAATCAAATAAGAGAGTCAAATAATACAGGTTAGTACCATATTTGTAATAACAAATAAGAGAATTATGTTAGACATAATTGTATCAAGGATTTGCTAGATCTGAGTTGAATGCTGTTGCATATTTTAAAAGACAACTTCAGTGGGAGTTGGGTGGTGGCACAGTAGGTTAAGTGCATGTGGCACAAAGCGCAAGGACTGGTGTAAAGATCCCAGTTCGAGCCCTTGGCTCCCCACCTGCAGGGGAGTCGCTTCACTAGCCATGAAGCAGGTCTACAGGTGTCTGTCTTTCTCTCCCCCTCTCTGTCTTCCCGTCCTCTCTCCATTTCTCTCTGTCCTATCCAACAACAATGACATCAATAACCCCAACAATGTTAAACAACAAGGGCAACAAAAGGAAAAATAAAGAAATAAATATTTAGAAAAAAAACAACCTATGTAAAGATATTAGCTCACCCTTTGTTAACTTGATAACTTGGTATACTCTCATTGAATGCACTCATAGGTGTCATCATTTGTTTATTTTGAAGCTAGACAAAAGAACCTTAAAATTTATATTGACAAATAAGGATTTCTCAGATTCTTAACTTTATAGCACTGGTTAATAAAACAAGGAATGGTACATGAATAATAAAACAAGTGGAGAGTAGATTTTGTTTCTAATGGGGAAATTCTGAACAACCATATTGGCTTTATGGATGTCCATCTAGAAATAATGTTGGATTTATACTTCACTCTGTTTACCATAATGTATTCATGTAAAATTCTAAAACAACAAAATGTATTAAAATCAAGCTGTAAATTTGGGAGAATATATTGTGAGAATACATTCTTTTTAAAAAACTTATCTTTATTTATTGGAGAGAGAGAGTTAGAAATAGAGGAGGGGGAAATAGAGAGGGAGAGAGACAGAGAGACACCTGCAGCTCTGCTTCACACTTGCAAAGCTTTCCCCTTGCAGGTGGGGACCGAGAGCTCGAACCTAGATCCTTGCACACTGTAGCACGTGAGCTCAACCAGCCACGCCACCACCTGGCCCCAAGAATACATTCTATTCAATAAATTTCTATCCAGTAAGTTTCTCTCATCTTTTTTGAATATTGGAAATAGAGAACTTTCTAATTATTACCTCAAATTCAGCAACTATAAACAAAATATTTGATCTATTCAAATATATTTTATCTTTGACAAACTGGTGCTTCACATCTGCACGATTCTACCATGCCTGGTCTACTCTTTTGTGCCCTTTTAACTTGAGTTAGAGAGAAATAGGGAAAGAAACATGAAGTAGAAAGACATCACAGCACCTACCCTAAGTGTGGTGCTAAAGACTGGTTCATGACAAAGTGTGTGTTCCACTAGGTCAGCAAGTGGTACACTAGTACAAAGCCTGGCACCTATGGGATTCACACAGGTTTAAGTCCTGTCCCCTATGTGGGAATGGCATACAAGGAGGAAATTTCACAAGTATTTATTGCAGTGCTGTGGCATCTCTCCTTCTTTCTCTCATCTTCTTTTTGGAAAAAAAAAAATGAATCCATCATCTGGGGGTAGTTGGAAAAGGCAGGAGCAAAGTCATGGTGGCAAAAAAGGAACAAAAGTTGAAGGAAGAGAAGGAAGAAGGAGAAGAATAATCAGAAAAATTAACCACATATCCAATTTTTCTTTTATTTGCACAAAATAATTTTAGGGAAAAACTGCTTTAACGGCTATGGTGTGTAAGAGTAGGAACTGAGAGGAGGAACAAAAGGGGGTGAATCTAAATAATTAAAAATATGTGAATCATGTTAATAAACTTTGAAAATAAAATGAAATTTAAGATGGATACCTCTAAGAAAATTGTATAGCAAGCCATATTGTAGGTGATTTTTTTTCCTCTTCCATGTATTTTCTTTTTTTTTTTAAATGTTTTCTTTATTTATTTATTATTTATTCCCTTTAGTTGTTCTTGTTGTTTTATTGTTGTAGTTATGATTGATGTCATTGTTGTTGGATAGGACAGAGAGAAATGGAGAGAGGAGGGGAAGACAGAGAGGGGGAGAGAAAGATAGACACCTGCAGACCTGCTTCACCGCTTGTGAAGTGACACCCCTGCAGGTGGGGAGCCAGCCGGGGACTCGAACCGGGATCCTTAGTCCGGTTCTTAGCGCTTTGCACCACCTGTGCTTAATCCACTGCGCTACTGCCTGACTCCCTTCAATGTATTTTCAAAGTGTGAAAGAATATAGATGCTGTCAGTGCAACAGCAAACTCAAAAGTATATGCCTTGCTTAAAGTTGACAAGTAACTTTTAAATTTTTATTTATAAAATGGAGATATTGACAAGACCATAGGCTAAGAGGGGTACAATTCCACACAATTTCCACCACCATAACTCCCTGTCCCCCCACCCTGAAAGCCTTCCTATTCTTTAACCCTCTGGGAGTATGGACTCAGGGTCATTGTGGGTTGCAGAAGGTAGAAGGTCTGGCTTCTGGAATTGCTTCCCCGCTGAACATGGGCGTTGGCTTTTACAGGTACAAGGTCAGTACATTTTGTACCCTCAGACCCACTAAGGTCATTTGTTGTGTTTCTTTAGAGTCTGACACCTGGAGTTTCTTGACATATTTTATAACATTATAAAAATGTGCAAATTCTACCCATATAACTTGAAAACTGATCAACTTACCCCAGTACCAATTGTTCCCTCTGATGGTTAGCATTATTATTAAGGAATATTGGATAAAGAAATAGGACTAACTCATGTAACTTTTGTGCTGTGTCTGGTTATACGACATTATTGTTGACAATGGCTAGTATGTCACGGCAAAGAAGTGGCTCGCTTCATTCCTGTCCCACATCTTGGAATCTGAATCTATGCCCAAAGTTTGGCGTCGTGTGAAGATTATAGCGGTTTTGAAACCAAAGAAAGACCCAACACTGGCCGCCAGCTATAGACCAATTTCTCTCCTCTCCGTGTGTTACAAACTCCTTGAGAGGCTGCTTCTGTCACGTATTTCTCATCTTACAGAGAAATTCCTATCACCCGCCCAAGCTGGTTTCCGCCCAGGAAGATCTACCTGCGAACAAGACCTGGCCCTCTCAACTTACATTGAAAGTGGATTCCAGAAGAATTTAAAGACGGGTGCTGTCTTTGTTGATCTCACAGCAGTCTATGACACGGTCTGGCACCATGGTCTCCTAGTCAAGATCTCAAGATGCCTGCCTTCATGGGTGGCCAACACTATATCGTTTCTTCTCCAAAACAGAAGATTCCAGGTGCATCTGGGTGACAAGTCTAGCAGATGGAGACTTGTCTCAAGTGGCCTCCCCCAGGGCTCTGTTCTGGCTCCTACGCTATTTAATATTTACATCAATGACCTCCCAGAAACTTCTTCAAGGAAGTTCATCTACGCCGATGACATCTGCTGTGCAACTCAGGCATCCAAGTTCGACATCCTCGAGGAAACACTCAGGAAAGACATGTCTCTGATATCTGATTACTGTAACAAATGTCGACTAATCCCTAGCACTGCAAAAACGGTATCATCTGTTTTCCATCTACACCATGCCTCGGCCTCGCGTGAGCTTAATGTGCAGCTTGGCTGTACGAGAATCCGGCATGAAGCCCAGCCAGTCTATCTTGGTGTTACTCTCGATTGCACTCTGTCATTTCACAAACATCTCATAAAAACTGCAGCAAAGGTGGGCGCGAGGAATAACATCATTGCAGGACTGGCCAGCTCCTCATGGGGCGTGAGCGCTTCCACACTACGATCATCATCTCTGGCATTATGCTATTCCACTGCAGAATACTGTGCCCCAGTATGGTTCCGTAGCCCCCATGTCTACTTGGTCGATTCCAAATTATATTCCTCCATGAGGATAATTTCTGGAACCATCCGTTCCACCCCGGTTCCATGGCTGCCAGTTCTTAGCAACATCGCCCCGCCAGATATTCGTCGGGATGCGGCATCATCTAAGTTCATTTCCCATGTCTACGCTCGACCGGACCTGCCAATCTACGCGGATATCTTCACCCACCCTGTCCAACGCTTGACGTCTCGTCACCCAATCTGGTCCCCTATGCCTACACTGAACTTCTCTGTTCCAGTCTCTTGGAAACAGAGTTGGCAGTCAGCTGAGGTAAAGAACAAACACCTCATCACAGACCCCTGCAAGCGTCAACCCGGCTTTGACCTAGCACGTTATGATTGGGCCCTCCTCAATCGCTATCGAACAGGCCATGGCCGGTGCGCCGCTATGTTCCATCGCTGGGGAGCCAGAGATGACCCGAACTGCCCCTGCGGCTCCAGACAGACTATGACCCACATAGTCAACGACTGCCACCTCTCCAGATTCAAAGGAGGTCTCGAAACTTGACATCAGGCTCAACCTGACGCTGTTGACTGGCTACGGAAGAAGGGCAAACGCTAGAAGAAGATGTCACTGAAGAGAAGGCAGAGTAGGAAAGGGATGAACTACATTAACTGAATGTTATGCATTGTTTTTAGGCATTTTTGTATTGGGGAGCTAATCATTTACATTATAGTCTTAAACACATAGGAGGCACAACTTCTCATCTCCCCTTGACAAGTGTCTAGGAGGTGCACCAGTACCCCCGTGTTCCTTCTATTTGTCTCATTTCGTCCTTACACAGAGTTCTTTGCTTTGGTGCAATATGCCTCTCACAGTCTGTGTTTTCCTTCCCTGCCCTTTGTTTTTGAGTTCCATCTGTAAGTGAGATAATTCATTATTGGCCTTTCTCTTTCTGTCTTATCTTACTCAACATGACACCTTTAAGTTATGACTATTATGTTGATAAGGAGCTGAACTCATCGTTTCTTTTTTTTTCTTTTTTTCTTTTTTTTTTTCCTCCAGGGTTATTGCTGGGCCAGGTGCCTGCACCATGAATCTACTGCTCGTGGAGGCCATTTCTCCCCCCCTTTTGTTGCCCTTGTTGTTGTAGCCTCGTTGTGGTTATCATTATTGCCATTGTTGATGTTGTTCGTTGTTGGATAGGACAGAGAGAAATGGAGAGAGGAGGGGAAGACAGAGAGGAGGAGAGAAAGATAGACACCTGCAGACCTGCTTCACCGCCTGTGAAGCGACTCCCCTGCAGGTGGGGAGCCAGGGGCCCGAACTGGGATCCTTACGCAGGTCCCTGCGCCTTGCGCCACATGCGCTTAACCCATTGCGCCACCGCCCTACCCCCGAACTCATCATTTCTAACAATGCATAGAACTGTGTTGTGTATATGTACCACAACTTCCCTAACCATTCATCTGTCCTTGGGCATCAGGATTGCTTTCAAGGCTGTGCAGTAACATTCTGTGCTACTATGAACATAGGTGTGCATAGGTCTTTTTGGATAGCTGATTTTGTTTCCCCTAGGAGAGAGATTGCTGAGTCATAAGTTAGATCCATTTCTAGAGTTCTGATGAATTTCCAGACTGTTTCCCATAGGGGTCGGATGAATTTACCTTCCCAATGGTAATATAAGAGAGTCCCTTTTCCCTCACAACCTCTTCAGCAGTTGGTGTTTATGTCTTTCCTAATGTATGATATTTGTACAGGTGTATAGTGGTTTCTCCTTGTTGTCTTTATTTGCATTTCCCTGATCATCAGTGACTTTGAGCATTTTTTTTTCATATACCTGTTGGCTTTATCGATCTCTTTTTTGGAGAAGATTCTGCCCATATTCCTTCCCACCCTGAACCCCCAGCCCTCATCTCAATGGGGTTGTTTCTCTTTTTATTGTTGAGTTTGGTGAGTTTATTGTATATTTTGGTTATCAGTCCTTTGTCCAATGTATGGCACACAAAATTTCTCTCCTACTCTGTGATATTATGGTAGTGGTTTTCTTTCCTGTGTAGATAGACAGGAAAGAAGAGGGAAGGAGAGGGGGGAGAGAAAGAGAGATGGAGAGAGAGAGAGAATGAGAGGGAGAAATGGAGAAGAAAAGGAGAAACATCACAGCACTGAAACTTCTCTCTAGCGCAGTAGTACTTCCATACTGTATCCCAGGGTCTCGAACTTGGCTCAAGCACGTAGCAAAGCAAATGCCCTCTCAGGTGAGCTAACTATACCACCCCTGGTATCTCAAATTGAAGTGAAGTACTTTCAAATTATTTCCTGCTTCTCTGTCCCAAAGTGGTAAATGAGTATAATTTTTTTTTTCCCAAGAAAATGAAATGTTTGAGCAAATTCACTACTCAACTCTTTTTGCCTGAAGGTTATTGGAACTGACTCAGCCAGCTGGCTGTTCTATCAAATCTTACTTGCTCATAAAAAGTGCAAATACTAGAGAAAGACCCATATTTTCATCATTGCTTCATAATGATACTTTTTCCTGTCCTAAGTGGTTCTATACATTTATTATTTGCAGCTATTAGAAAGCCCAGTGGCAAATACAGAAGTCTTGATAGCACCCCTAAATATAAACTCAGGTAGATCTGTTTCTGGTGCAGATGAAAATGATTTTCCTGATACCTTCTTTTGTAGCATCCTGATGAGAAGAGGCTGGAAGGCCTCTCTAAGCAGCTGGACTGGGATGTTCGCAGCATCCAACGCTGGTTTCGGCAAAGACGCAACCAGGAGAAGCCGAGCATACTGACCAGGTTCTGTGAGAGCATGTAAGTTGCTGTTTTCACTTTATTTTTTGAAAGAAAACTTTCCTAAGTCCTCCTGTGATCCCTGAGGTGAAAATAATAACTCTCTGCTCACCACAGCAGTCCCTCTAAAGCAAACCATCTAGTGGGGAAAAAATATCAAAAAAGGGGGGGGGGGAGAGGTTGCACTTTTTGAGAATTTCTGATTTCCACTTTTGATGCAGAAAATGAAATCTGTATCCTAATGGAGTCCCCGAATGTCGGTAAATTGCAGGGACCTTCAATGGTATTTTTACCCAAACACTTAGACATATAGCTCAAGAGATCTGTAGTTTTATAGTTTTAATTTTAGTAGAGCTTTTTCAAGATGTTCTTCCCATGATAAAAAACTGAGATACTGGTACACATTATGAAAAGGTCATGATGATGTCCTGTATTTCTGGAGATGTAAGAAGCAGCTTTATAATTTTCCTACATAAGTTCAGCGAAGCATTGCTCGAAAGTGGGGAGAGGTTGAATAAAAGTCTCTTCTACTTATGGTCTGTAAATTATATATCGACAAAGGTGTTAGTACAAATTCCCACAGAGAACTCTTGTAGCACAGTGATATTGTGAAGTACTGACATTCAGCACATTTATGTTTAGGAAAGTTAGAGAAATATTGCAGTTAGTAAATCCTCAACAAAGGGAAGATTCTACCCCTGTTTTCCTTATTCCATTTTATCTTTATTCCCTGACATGTGAATTTGACTGTTTGTAACCCCTTTGGGATTTTCCTAATTTAAATAAGTGTGCTGTCAGTGGAACCACCTTTCTGGAAGATTCTTTCTATTTAGGATTAAAATGGTATCTTTCAAGTTTTGCTTAAAATTAGGCCAATTAGGCATTTTAGCATTTACAATTCAAATGTTAGAGCAGAAACTAGTGGTACTGTAGATAGAAGGGATAGGCAGAGAACTATCACTATGTCCTAAGATTAGAATAATATGGAACTTGTATACAGGAGGTCAGTATATTAGAAAATATAGGAGGAAAAACAGTATATTAAATCTGAAAATTCTATTTTTTTTTTGCCTCCAGAGTTATCTCTGGGGCTTAGTACTAGCACTATGAATCCACTGTTCCTTGTGGCTATTTTTTCCCCATTTTATTGGATAGGACAGAAAGAAATTGAGAGAGGAAGGTGAGGTAGAGAAGGAGAGAGAAAGAGAGACACCTGTAGACCTGCTTCACTGCTTATGAAGTGTACGTCCTGCAGGAGCTGTGGGGCTCAAACCCAGTTTAAGGTTCTTATGCTTAGTGGTATGTGTGCCACCGACTAGCCCTAATCCCTTTACTATAATTCAATATAGTAGCAGTTTGGGGAAGACAGACTTATGCATCTAGGCTGCTGATCAAATAAAATTTCTTTCTAGCCTTGCCACATTTACAAAGGGCCTGGTTACCATGATCGAGCTTTTGAGCTCAGCATGGCTGAGTGCTCTTCTTTCCATGTCTGCCTGCAAAAACTCACACTCATCATTCCCTTCTCCCACTCTCTCGACTGGTAGCACAATGCTTCCTCTTCTTATACTACACTGAATCTACATCAGTTTTTACATAAGTGTGCATAGGAATCAGTCACTCAAATCTTGTTATAATGCAGGTTCCGACTCAGTTGTTATAGATGGTAGCCAAGGAGGCATTTTTTAAAATCACCATATTGAGGAGTTGTTGATTGTATATATATGATTTCACATGTTAAGAATGCTAGATGGCACTGTAAAAACACATATACTGGTCCTTAGAACACACTTTGAGGAACAGCGACGCAATAGCGTTAGTGTCTGTGTTTTCTCCTTGAACTCTGCTGACCCTTGTATGCACACCACAATCACTAGGATAATCGTAGTTAGAGTCAGTTAAAAATGTTTCTGAAATATTTCTAGAGGCATGGCAATGTGCAATCACAGTAGGAGAGGGGAGGGAATAAAATATCAATATTATATTTTCCCTTGAGAAGCTCATCAATAATCTTGAGGTGATAAGTAAGCACTCTCTCTCTTTTCTCTGTGTGTATGAAAGAGAGAGAAAGAAAGTCAGTCTTAGAATTAAAAAATAGACATGTGCACCCCATAGAGAATTTTGATCCATACCTCCAGAGGGGAAGATGTTAGGGAAAGATGACCAGAGGGTTCTGAACTCCAATTCCATCAGGACCTGGAGAGAGAAGTGGAAAAAAGGACATTCGTATGTGGTAGTGGGTGTAGGTTTGACATGGATGGGAGGAGAGGGCAGGACTGTGAAGGAAATGGGCTAATATGGGGCCAGGCGGTAGTGCAGAGGGTTAAACGCAAGACAGGAGTAATGATCCCGGTTTGAGCCCTTGGTTCCCCACATGCAGGGGTCGCTTCACAAACGGTGAAGCAGTCTGCAGGTGTCTATCTTTCTCTCCCCATTTCTGTCTTCCCCTCCTCTCTCAATTTCTCTCTTTCCTATTCAACAACAATGATAACAATAACAAGGGAAACAAAAGGGAAAAAATAACCTCCAGGAGCAGTGGATTCGTAGTTCAGGCACCAACCCCCAGCAATAACCCTGGAGGCAAAAAAAAAAAAAAAAAAAGAAATGGGCTAATATATATAAAGATAGATAGATAGTTATAATAGTCAACCCACATCTGTGATCTTGGGAGAACTACTGAAGTTCCCAAAAGAAGGGAATGGGGTCTCAGAACTCGGGTTGAGAATAGTGTGGAGTTATGCCTTTGCTGTCCCATAATTTTGTAAATCAATATTAAATCACTAATAAAAATAAACAAGCATGTGTTATGTGTTTGTACTGACAGCCTGTAATTAATGATTAAAAGGAAACATCACTTGTGGGTTAGGGTACTTAGGGGTGTTACCTGGACTAGAACTGAGTCATCAGTACCAGTGATTTTTTTAAAAAATATTTATTTTATTTATTTATTCCCTTTTGTTACCCTTGTTGTTTTATTGTTGTAGTTATTATTGTTGTTGTCATTTTTGGATAGGACAGAGAGAAATGGAGAGAGGAGGGGAAGACAGAGAGGAGGAGAGAAAGATAGACACCTGCAGACCTGCTTCACTGCCCGTGAAGCGATCCTCCTATAGGTGGGGAGCCGGGGTTCGAACCGGGATCCTTATGCCGGTCCTTGTGCTTTGAGCCACCTGCGCTTAACCCGCTGCGCTACAGCCTGACTCCCGATTTTTTTTTTTATTGACACTAGGGTTATTAGTGGGCACGATGTCAGAAAGATAAATCCCTTGCTCCTAGAAGCCATTCCCCCGCCTTCATTTGATAGGACAGAGAAATTGAGAGGAGAAGGGGAGCTAGAAAGGTTTAGAGACAGAGAAACACCTGTAGTATTTGCTTCACTACTCATGAATTACCCCCTGTAGGGGGGGTTAGTGGGGGCTCATGGCAACATGTGCACTTCATTGGTTCGCCACCTCCTGGCACCCATCACCAGTGATCTTTGACTGTGATCTTTGACAAAGAAGACTGTGTTGATAACTTTGATTTGAAATGACTCTTCTCTAGCTTCTGAGTCGTCACTACATTTTCTTGCCTCTCTGAGGACATTTGTTAACATCCACTATTCTGCATATCCCCTGGGCTCTTCTCACAGTATACTTCTTCTTCTAGCGTTTGCCCTTCTTCCGTAGCCAGTCAACAGCGTCAGGTTGAGCCTGATGTAGAGTTTCGAGACCTCCTTTGAATCTGGAGAGGTGGCAGTCGTTGACCATGTGGGTCATAGTCTGTCTGGAGCCGCAGGGGCAGTTCGGGTCGTCTCTGGCTCCCCAGCGATGGAACATAGCGGCGCACCGGCCATGGCCTGTTCCATAGCGATTGACAGTATACTTCTCCCGATTTACTCTTTGAGTTCTTGTTTTTCCCCTTCTACCTTCCACCCTCTGTTTGGAAGTTTCTTTCCTCTTACCCACTTCTTCTCCAGTCATATGTCTAATGCAGATGTTTCTTTGAAGACGTTACTGTGCTATTTCTAACAGCCAACTTTCTTCTTCTAGCGTTTGCCACAGCCAACGGAACTGTGCTTCTACTCCAGATTTTGGTTTCTTTTCTTTTCTTTTCTTTTCTTTTCTTTTCTTTTCTTTTCTTTTCTTTTCTTTTCTTTTCTTTCCTTTTTTCCTCTCCTTCCCTTCCCTTACCCTCCCCTCCCTTACCCTCCCTTCCCCTTCCTCTCCCCTCCCCTCCCCTTCCTCTCCCCTCCCTTCCCCTCCCCTTCCTCTCCCCTCCCCTCCCCTTCCTCTCCCCTCCCCTCCCCTTCCTCTCCCCTCCCCTCCCCTTCCTCTCCCCTCCCTTCCCCTCCCCTTCCTCTCCCCTCCCCTCCCCTCCCCTTCACTCCCCTTCCTCTCCTCTCCCCTCTCCTCCCCTCCCCTTCCCTTACCCTCCCCTTACCCTCCCCTCCCTTCCCCTCCCCTCCCCTTCCTCTCCCCTCCCCTCCCCTTCCTCTCCCCTCCCTTCCCCTCCCCTTCCTCTCCCCTCCCCTTCCTCTCCCCTCCCCTTCCTCTCCCCTCCCTTCCCCTCCCCTTCCTCTCCCCTCCCCTCCCCTCCGCTTCCCCTTCCCTTCCCTTCCCCTTCCCCCCCTCCCCTTCCCTTCCCCTCCCCTTCCCTTCCCCTCTCCTCCCTTCCCCTCTTCTCTCCTCTCCTCTCCTCCCTTCCCCTCCTCTCCCCTCCCTTCCCTTCCCTTCCCTTCCCTTCCCTTCCCTTCCCTTCCCTTCCCTTCCCTTCCCTTTCCTTTCTCTCTTTCTTTTTTGCCTCCAGGGTTAGTGCCTGCACTACCAATCCACTGCTCCTGGAAGCTACTTTTTTGTCCCAGGGTGAAAATGTGCTGTCTCCACTTTCTGCTGCTTTAGAAGATACACTTTTTCATATAGCCTTTGTTAAAAAGCACTAATATCAGAGCTGGTGAAATAGCTTGTTTATGAAGCAACCCAGGTGTCCAACAACAGATGAGTGGCTAAATTGTGGTGTATAGATACACAATGAAATACTACTCAGCTAATAAAAATGGTGACTTTACCTTCTTTACCACATCTTGTACGGAGCTTAGAGAAATCATGTTAAGTGAGTTAAGTCAGAAACAAAAGGATGAATTGGGATAATCTCACTCATAGACAGAAGTTGAAAAACATGATCAGAAGGGAAAACACTAAGCAGAACTTGGACTGGAGTTGGCATATTGCACCAAAGTAAAAGACTTTGGGGTGGGTGAGAGGGTTGAGGTCCTGAAATATGATGGATGAGGAGGACCTAGTGGGGGGTTAAATTGTTTTGTGTAAAACTGGGAAATGTTACGCATGTGCAAACTATATTTTTTTACTGTCAGCTATGAACTATTAATCCCCCAATAAAATAACAAAAAAGAAATAGGCTGTTTGCAATGTGCAAAACTCAGGTTTAATCCCAGCATTATTGTATCAAAGGAAGCTTGAGAGCTATGATCTGTTTTATTCTCTCCCTCTGTCTGTCTCTATATTTAAAAAAATGAAAGGAACAAAGCACTAATCTGTGACCAGGGAGAGAGTGAATCTTTTTTTTTTTAATTTCTTTATTGGGGGATTAATGTTTTTACATTCTACAGTAAATATAATAGTTTGTACATGCATAATATTTCTCAGTTTTCCACATAACAGTACAACCCCCATGAGAGTGAATCTTTAAAAATGCACTGGAATTACATACCTGAGGCCCTAACAGCCCCAAGTTCAGTCCCTGGCACCATAATCCAGAGTTAAGGAGGGATATTACATTTGACTTGTATTTAGGCATATCCCATTGACTAGAAAGATGTCCCATGTGATAACCAAAATATATAGCACAAGGAATATTTACAAATATTTAACGCATATTATTTATAATTTGTTTGGATAAAGTTTGCTGTGTGTGAAGCCAGTATAACCCAATATTCCCTTTGCCTTAGAAAACCTGTATTAGAACTGACACTGAGTAAAAACTATTTCCGAATGCTGCCATGTTTGGATGCCTCTGTTCAGTGATAAAAGATTGAACAAACTCTAGGAATTTTTTGAAATGCTAACTTTATTCCTGCAAAGAAGCCTTGAAATTGTCTTAATCCATGACTTCTTTGAAATAAGGATAATTAAGAAATACAAAATTAGTGTTCCAACCAAGCACCAGCATGCTAACACTTGGTCACTTTTTTATTTGGTAACTGTTTTACTTGGATAAGCCAATAGTATGTATAAGAAAATTCAATAAGAAAGTAGAGTCTGATAATAGGGAGAGAAGCACAATGTCATCCAGAAAGCAATACATTAATCTCATATATTTTTGTTTCAGATCAGTGATCTAAGGAAATTGTGGGTTGACTTATAAACATTAAAAAAAATTTATTTATAAAAAGGAAACATTGAGTAAACCATAGGATAAGAGGGGTACAACTTCACACAGTTCCCACCACCAGAACTCCGTATCCCATCCCCTCCCCTGATAGCTTTCCTACTCTTTAACCCTCTGGGAGTATGGACCCAAGGTCATTGTGGGATGCAGAAAGTGGAAGGTCTGGCTTCTGTAATTGCTTCCCCACTGAACATGGGTGTTCAGGTTGATCCATATATAAACATCTTTTAACCCAGCTAAATGTTTGCAAAAAGACCCCTGGATAATTAATTGTAAAATGTTTTAGAATCTTTCACATATTTCACACTCATGATAAAAAAGCAAATGGTTGCACAATAAACTTAGTTTTATTTTTCTCTTTTTAAAAATTATTTATTTCCTTTTTTTGCCCTTGTTGTGTTAATGTTGTAGTTATTGTTGTTATTGATGTTGTTGTTTTTGGATAGGAAAGAGAGAAATGGAGACAGGAAGGGAAGACAGAGATGGGGAGAGAAGGATAGACACTTGGCAGACCGCTTGTAAAGTGACTCCCCTGCAGGAGTGTCACTTTACTGTGTCGCTTATTCACAAAATTTCCTCTACACTGCAACTTGACATACAAAGCAGAACCGAGCACCATCTGCTGGCCAGCAAAGAAACCTAAAACAGGTGGTTTTGTAAAACTAGAAAAATGCTGCCTCTGCACACCATGGTGACAGTCAGAAACATGATGATGCAAATCCAGAAAACTATCACCAGAGAAAGAATTTAGGAATACACTGCCAAGAAATTTGAAGAAATACAAAGTTCTTAATTTCATATGGAGAACTATATTAAAAATGAAATCTATGACTTCAAAGAGTCACTTGATAAGAAAACGGAGAACTTGAAAATGGGATTACAGGGTGTGAAGGACACTTTGCATGCACTCAAGTTTCAAATAGCAAGTGAAGGAAGTAGACTTACCTATGTAGATGAAAGAACATCAGAAATTGAAGACTAACTGGCAAAATTCTTTGACTTTAGAGGAGGAGGAGACAATTAAAGCTTTAAGATAAGTGAGACAACTCTCAAGAGATTTAAGACTCCATTAGAAAAGCCAATATCAGAAATACAGAGTTCTCAGAGGAAGAAAGGAAGGGGGGCAGAAACCATATTCAAAGAAATAATAATGGAAAAATTTCTAAATGTGGGATGTGATATGGTCAGAATGTGGATACTCAAGAAGCAGAGAGAACTCCCAAATTCTTGAACTCAAATAAGCCAATACCATGACCCATAACTGTGAAATTATCAAAAGTCAAGGACAAAGAATAACTTTTACCAGCTGACAACAAAATGAAGAAAGTTACCTGTAAAAGTATCATAGTGCAGGAAAACCATGGACACTGAGAGAGAGAGTAAAGTGGTTATGTTCAGGGTTTTAAACGACAACAACTGCCAGCCTTGTATACTTTACCCTGCAAAACTATCATTTGGGTATGAAAAAACAGTCAAAACAGTATCAGACATCCAGAATCTAAAGGAGTTTGCCACTATCAGATGTACCTTTGTCATACCGAAGGTGCCACAGAGAAAGTAACAAGGAACATTTAAATCTCAAGTAGGTGATACACAGTAAAACGGACCCAGGAAGACAAGTCATAGAAATATGAGACAACTTTAAAATATTAAGGGAGGAAAAATAGGGGCTGTTCAAGCAAAGAGTGGTGAGACAAGAGCAGTTTTAAAGAAGTCTTTTAGATGTATTTACATGTAACTTATCTATATATAAATTATATGATACTTTTATAACACTTTTGTGCATAACGCATTCAAATGTATACAGCCCTCTATGTCTTTTTAAATGATGTAACTTTCTGTTTTTTGTTTTTTTTTTTCCTCCAGGGTTATATCTGGGGCTCAGTGCTGAAACTATGAATCCACTGCTCCTGGTGGCCATTTTTCATTTTTATTGGACATGACAGAGAGAAATTGAGAGGGGAGAATAATAAGATAGACAGGGAGAGAAAGACACCTGAAAACCAGCTTCATTGCCTCTGAAGCTCCTGGGGGCTCGAACCCCGATCCTTGTGCAGGTCCTTGCACTTGGTACTATGTACCGGGTTGCCGGGCTCCAATGATGTGTAACTTTCTTTCTAGTACTTATATCTGTTACCAAATGACCTACATCTGTGTGAATAACTATGTTAGTTTTGTTCACTGTGAAATGTGAAGAATTGAACCACAAAAACTTGCTTCTTCTTCTAGCGTTTGCCCTTCTTCCGTAGCCAGTCAACAGCGTCAGGTTGAGCCTGATGTAAAGTTTCGAGACCTCCTTTGAATCTGGAGAGGTGGCAGTCGTTGACTATGTGGGTCATAGTCTGTCTGGAGCCGCAGGAGCAGTTCGGGTCGTCTCTGGCTCCCCAGCGATGGAACATAGTGGCGCACCGGCCATGGCCTGTTCGATAGCGATTGAGGAGGGCCCAATCATAACGTGCTAGGTCAAAGCCGGGTTGACGCTTGCAGGGGTCTGTGATGAGGTGTTTGTTCTTTACCTCAGCTGACTGCCAACTCTGTTTCCAAGAGACTGGAACAGAGAAGTTCAGTGTAGGCGTAGGGGACCAGATTGGGTGACGAGACGTCAAGCGTTGGACAGGGTGGGCGAAGGTATCCGCGTATATTGGCAGGTCCGGTCGAGCGTAGACGTGGGAAATGAACTTAGATGATGCTGCATCCCGACGATCGACCTTCCCGTGGTGCATCTCGTGAGTACCCATTCATTGGGGAAACTGACGATCCTTCCTAGCAGACTGAATCCACATGGATCCCAATCACTTTCAAAGCCAGCAACAAGCAGCTCCTGACAGCTTTCAAGCTGTTGGTCCTGCTCTTCGAGTCCTCCAACTTAATGTTGAGGGGCTGTCCTTTGCCAAACACGTTCTTATTGGTCAATTGGCGATACAGCATCAGGCAGATGTTATCTGCCTACAAGAAACACATATAGCAGTCGATGAAAAACTTGCTAAGAAGAAGAAGGAAAAAAAAATGTCATAAAGACTTTGTGAGAACTTTAATTGTAATTCCAGGTGGAAAGAGGGGAGAACTGCAGTGGGGAAGGGCACAGGACTGTGGTGGGTGTGGTGTGAAACAATGACATTGTAATATTATGATCTTATATATCACTATTAAGCCACCAATGAAAATAAAAATTAAACTTGGAACAAAATATTGGACAAGCTCTTAATATGTAAAAAAAAAAGTGTTGAATTATTTTGTTGCTGTTGTGTTTCATTAATACAAAACAGCTCCTGGATAGAAGAACAGTTTCCATCATTCGAAGTACTTGGTTGAAAACCACCTATTTTTTAAATTAGGTTGAACCAGGGTTAGTATTAGTGGTCAAGACTTTTGTTTTAAATAGTCTTTATTTTGTGAGTTGTCCTTCGGATAATTTTTACTTTGGAACACGGGTCAGAATACTTTTCGTGTAAATGGCCAGAAAGTAAATATTTTAGACCACACAAACCTTGTTGCAATGAAACTCTGCTCTTGCAGTTTGAAAACAACCATGGAGAAAGCAAATGGACATGGCAGGGTTTCAACAAAATCTTATTTATGGAGACTGAAATTTGAATTTCTCATTTTTCACGTGTCATGAAACATTATCCTGCAATTTTTTTCCCCTACTACCATTTGAAAATTGAAGAACTATTTTAAAACTATGGACTTTACTAAAACAGATGGTAGACAGCATTTGTCTGGCAAGCCATAGCTCAACAAACCCAACTTTTCAGATTATAATACTATTAGCAGTACTTTTCAGAGTTTCAAGAGAGATAATGTGATCTTATAGCACCAGGCATAGTCATCCATTATGTAACAGAAACATTAGAATATTTCTGATGGCCTAGGAGGTGGCATAGTTTCTACAGCATTGGACTTGGGAGCATGAGTTTAACCCCAGGCATCAAAACAGAACATTAGCTCTGTTGTGTTTGTTTGTTTTTCTTTCTCTCTTTTCTCACTAAAAACTACAGATCTTTTTAAAGATAGTTTTGTGGGGGCTGGGTGGTAGTGCACTGGGTTAAGTGCACATGGCACAAAGCGCAAGGACAAACCAGCACAAGAATCCCTGTTTGAAACGTTAGCTCTCCTGCTGCAGGGAGATCGCTTCAAAAGTGGTGTCTTATCTTTCTCTACCCCTCTCTGTCTTCCCCTCCTCTTTTGATTTCTCTCTGTTCTGTCTGTCATCAATAACAACAACAAAATGAAAAAAAAAAAAAAAGGACACCAGGAGCAGTGGATTCATAGTGTATCACTGAGCTCCAGAGATAATCCTTGAGGCAAAAAAAAAAGTCCTCTAATTAGCATACCCATCCCTAATATTTCTGGAACATGGTGCCATGCATTTAACTAAACTAGACTCTCATTTTGAAGTTTATAGTCACAAGGCAGTATCACTTTAACTATAAAATTTATGAAGACTGATGAACTGCACTATAGAGAGTCTATGGTTTTTTTTTTTTTCCCTGAATAAGATTTTGATCCATCCCTCTTCTATTCTCAATCAATATAGGTGGAAATTGAACTCAGGTTTTCCATCAGGATCAAGCCTCTCACTTTCCTTGATAACATATCATAAGGGCTTTAATTCATGTGCACTGACTAATTAAGGAAAACATATTTTCCTAAAAATATCAGAGAGGCTGTACTTTGGTCAATCTGACTGCATAGTTGGTAATGCTAGTCACTTTTTTGGGGGAAGATGGGTGGTTTTATCTTTTGTTTTTCTCCTTTTATTGGGAGGATTAATGGTTTACAGTAGAAACAGTGGTTGGTATATGTGTAAAACTTTCTCAGTTTTTTGCAAAACACTCTTATCTCCCATCTATGTGCTCCTTCACTATCATACACTGACCCAGCACCTCCCTGAGTCCTTTAGTTTGATGCAATACACCAAATACTTTTATGTTCTTATCTTACAACTTATGCTATCCTATGTTCATCCTTCTCTTTTTGGCTTATCTCATTTAATAGAATTCCTTCAAGCTTGATCCAAGATGAAGTAAAGCAGGAGATTTCATCATTAGTAACAGCTTAGTAGTATTCCACTGTGTACATGTACCATGTCTTACTCACTCAGCTCTTGTTGGACACCTAGGCTGCTTCCAGGCTTTGGCTATTAAGAATTGTGCTACTAGCATTAATTCCCCAATAAAGAAATTTAAAAAAAAGAATTGTGCTGCTGTGAATATAGATGTACACAGATTTTTTTTTTTTTGATGGGTGTGCTTGACTCCTTAGGATATATCTTCAGGAGAGGAATTGCAGGTTCATTTCTAGCCTTCTGAAAGTCTCCACATTGCTCTCCACTGGAGTTGGGCTAATTTACATTCCCACCAGCAGTGCAGAAGGGTCCCCTTTACCCTTACAATTTGTCCAGCACTTGCTATTACTATTTTGTTTCCTGATATATGACATTCTTACAGGAATGAAGTGGCATCTCATTGTCTTTACTTGCATTTTTCTAACAATCAGTGACTTGGAGCATTTTTTCATGTTTGTTGGCCTCTTGGATCTCTTCTTTGGTGGTGAATGTTCTGTCCCTGTCCTTTCCACACTTGGAGATGAAGTTATTTGTTCTTTTGTTTCTGAGTTTGGAGAGCTTTTTATTTGTTTTGGTGATTAGCCTTTGATCTGAAGTGTGACATGTCAAGATCTTCTTTCCTTTTGTTTTGGTGGTGGTTTCCTTTGCTGTGCAAAAGCTTTTAATTTGATCTAGTCCCATTGGTTTATTTTTGTTTTTTGTCTTTCTTGCAGTTGGACTTGTGTCATTGAAGATGCCTATACAATTGAGATGGAAAACAGTCCTGCTAATGTTTTTTTTTTCCTAAATATTTGACAATTTCTTGTCTAATATCCAAGTCCTTGATCCATATGGAGTTTACTTTTGTATTTGGTAAGATGTGATTGTTCAGTTTGGGTTCCCTTGTCAAAAATTAAATGTCCATAGGTGTGGGGGCTTATTTCTGGGCTCTCAACTCCATTCCACTGGTCAGTGTGTCTATGTTTGCTTTAGTACCTGGCAGTTTTGATGACAGTGGCCTTAGAGTATTGTTTGAGATCTGGGAGAGTGATACCTCCAGTTCTTTTCTTTTTTCTCAAGATTGCTTTGCCAATTCTAGGTCTGATTTCAGATAAATGATAAATGTTTGTAGCATCTGTTCTAGCAAGTCACTTCTATTACATTCATTTTTTAAAAGATTCTTTTTTAATTTTTTAAAAAATTTTTTATTTAAGAAAGGATTAATGAACAAAAACATAAGGTAGGAGGGGTACAACTCCACACAATTCCCACCACCCAATCCCCATAACCCACCCCCTCCCATGATAGCTTTCCCATTCTCTAGCCCTCTGGGAGCATGGACCCACGGTCATTGAGGGTTGCAGAAGGTAGAAGGTCTGGCTTCTGTAATTGCTTCCCTGATGAACATGGGCGTTGACTGGTCGGTCCATACTCCCAGTCTGCCTCTCTCTTTCCCTAGTAAGGTGTGTCTCTGGGGAAGCTGAGCTCCAGGACACATTGGTGGGGTCTTCAATCCAGGGAAGCCTGGCCGGCATCCTGGTGGTATCTGGAACCTGGTGATTGAAAAGAGAGTTAACATACGAAGCCAAACAATTTGTTGAGCAATCATGGATCCCAAGCTTGGAATAGTGGAGAGGAAGTGTTAGGGCGGTACTCACTGCAAACTCTAGTGTACTACTGCTTTCAGGTATATATTTTGCAGTAGTTTATGGATACGTGTGAACATATGCTCTCTCTCACAGAAACTGGTGTATATCTAGGTTATGGGACTTTGTTAGAAAGTGAACTACCTGAGATGAAATTAGAGTGTACTATAAATGAAAGGTCTCACCCGAGTAATGAAGCTGAAGGGTTGTCATTCCACATGTGAAGTCTCTGGACACAGTCTGAGGTAAAGCATGTTGAGGTGGCCATCGTTGCGTTGGTTAGATTGTGGTCGGCAGATGCAATATTATTTGGTATGGATTGGGAGAGGCATGCGGGAAAGTGGGCCCTATCCAAGGGTTCCAGGACTGGGGGAAGTAGAGGCACTATAGTGGAGATGTGAGGTTCCTGCTGTCTTAGGGTTCAAAAAGACAATCGATAGTTAATGTTATCATCACATTATTTGTTAATTGGGTTAACTTTGAAAAAATATATTTATTATTAGATGAAGATTGAAATTGAGAGGGGAGGGAAAGTTAGAGAAGAAGAGAGAAAGAGACACCTGCAGCTGTACTTTGTCAAGCTTTCCCCCTGCAAGAGGGGACCAGGGGCTTTGAACCCGGGTCTTTGGGCACTGTAGTATGTGCACTTAACCAGGTGTGCCACCACATGACCCTCTATTACCTTCATTTTTCTAAAGGCTCTGCAGATATTGTTTCAGCAACTGTATTTAACATGCGATCAGATGGTGATGAAAACAAGAGTATAGGCAGGAATAACTCAGCTTACTGGGGCCTAATATTTATCTTTTGTCGGCAGTGTATAGTCAATTTGCCAGTTCTCTCTTTTATCTATTTTAAAAATTACTTATTTATTGGGGCCTGAGCCGTGGTGCATCCAGTAGAACACACATGTTGCAATGTGTAAGGACCCTAGTTCAAGTCCCTAGTCCCTACCTGTAGGGGAAGCTTAACAAATGGTGAAGTAGTACTGCAGTTAATCCTTCCCCTTCCTCTCAACTTCTCTCTGTTTGTATCCATAATAAAGAAATGAAAATTTGTGATCTGGGAGGTAGTACATTGGATAAAGCACTGGACCCTCAAGCCAGAGGTCCTGAGTATAATCCCCAGCCACACATATACTAGAGTGATGTCTGGTTCTTTCTGTCTCCTCATATCTTTCTCATTAATCTTAAATAAAAATAAATAAAATATTTTTAAAAATTTTTTTTTACTTAAGAAAGGATTAATTAACAAAACCATAGGGTAGGAGGGGTACAACTCCACACAATTCCCACCACCCAATCTCCATATCCCACCCCTCCCCCGATAGCTTTCCCATTCTCTATCCCTCTGGGAGCATGGACCCAGGGTCATTGTGGGTTGCAGAAGGTAGAAGGTCTGGCTTCTGTAATTGCTTCCCCTCTGAACATGGGCGTTGACTGGTCGGTCCATACTCCCAGTCTGCCTCTCTCTTTCCCTAGTAGGGTGGGTCTCTGGGGAAGCTGAGCTCCAGGACATATTGGTGGGGTCTTCAATCCAGGGAAGTCTGGCAGGTATCCTGATGACACCTGGAACCTGGTGACTGAAAAGAGAGTTAACATACAAAGCCAAACAAATTGTTGAGTAATCATGGACCCAAAGCTTGGAAAAGTGGAGAGGAAGTGTTAGGGAGGGTACTCACTGCAAACTCTAGTGTACTTCTGCTTTCTTACTTTGGTGCCATACTCCAAACTCAGTCAATTTCTGCTTTGCGTTTCTACTTCTTCTTTTTTTTTTTTTTTACATGCATAACATTCCCCAGATTCCCATTTAACAATACAACCCCCACTATTTCATTCATCATTTTTCATGGACCTGTATTCTCCCCACCCACCCAATAAAATATTTTTTAAAAGAAATGAAAATTTAAATATGTTACGTATTTCTTAGGTAAAAAGAAATATGTACATTACTACAGTAGAGGTTTGTTAGAACATATATGATGTTCATTAAAAATTGAGAAGTCCTGAGTTGGGTGGTAGCGCAGCAGGTTAAGCGCATGTGGTGCAAAGTGCAAGGACCGGCATAAGGATCCCGGTTGGAGCCCCCAGCTCCCCACCTGCAGAGGAGTCGCTTCACAGGCAGTGAAGCAGGTCTGCAGGTGTCTCTCTTTCTCTCTCCTTCTTTGTCTTCCCCTCCTCTCTCTATTTCTTTCTATCCTATCCAACAATGAAGACATCAATAACAACAACAATAATAACTACAAAAACAATGAAAAACAACAAGGGCAACAAAAGGGAAAATAAATAGAGAAAATTATTTAAAAAATTGAGAATAAACATTCCAAGTCCTACCATCAGAAACTATTTTTTACTGCCTGCAAAGTATTGTATTCCATATATGTGCTTGCATGCTTCATCATATTTGAACTCTGTTCTTGCCCTTCTTGAGACTATTTTATAGAACCTGCTTTACTAAAATCTAGTGTTTTTCAGAGGGTAGGTTGAAATTCCAGATTGGTGTGGCTCATAATAATTGTGAACTGAGGCAACTTGCAGATGTTTGAGAGAGGTGTGTGTTTTATTGACTATTCCGCTACTGATTAGGTCAGCTCAGCAGTTTTCAGTCTTCATCTGGTGCTTCTGACAGATGAAATCAAGCGTAAGTAAATTTGTGATATGTCTCCTAACAATGGAAGAATATATTCTTGGTTTTCACAGTGAAGCTTAGTAGAATTGATAGCACAACGTAGTGGTGTGTTTGCGTGTGCATGCACACACGCTTGTACATTTGTACAGAGATTGAACCCTAGAGCCAGGCAATTTCAGTTCAGATCATCTCTCTAATAAGAATCTGTGGGATATTGGAAAGTGTTGTTTATCACCTTGATCTTCAGTTTCTTTGTCTGTAAAATAGACACATTGTGTCTCTCTCTACTCTGTAAGGTTGTTTTGAATGGTAAATAAGTAAATACATACTAGGTGCTTAGAAAGGTGTTTTTAGCATAATAAGAGAGTGGTGCATGCTAGTTCCCATGAGCATCAACTCATCTGTTATTAGGCAAATTGTTGTTGTTGTTGTTGTAGTTATTATTGTTGTTATTGATGTCGTAGTTACTGGATAGGACAGAGAGAAATGGAGAGGAGGGGAAGATAGGGAGAGAAAGACACCTGCAGACCTGCTTCACCATTTGTGAAGCTACTTCCCTGCAGGTGGGGAGCCAGGGGCTTGAACCCAGATCCTTCCGCTGGTCCTTGTGCTTTGCACCACATGCACTTAACCCGCTGTGCTACCGCCTGACTCCCATTAGGCAAATTCTTAAGCCTGAGGAGGAGTCAATAGCTTGTAGACTGTCACACAGTGTACTGAAAGTACAGCCCCCAGAGCCATAGGTACAATTACAAACACAAAGATGACTTGTTTTTGTCATTTGTAGAAGAGAAATTCAAGCAGAGCAACTTCTCAATTTAGAATAAAACTTTTATTCTTTGAACCCCAAGGAGAGGCAGAATCTGTGTGGCTTTACAGAAACACCAACTTGGGCTTTGCTTCCATATATATATATATAAAAAAAGATACAAAACCCATCTGAGTTCAGAGCCTGGGAGCCTTTGGCTTACTGCTGTGCAAGTGATGTGACAGAGTGGTTGAGGAAAGGTGTCCTACTTCAGCAGGGAGCCGTGCTCACTGTGCCTCTAGAAGCCAAGGCTTTTGAAGCACTACAGGAGACAAGTCAGAACACACAGTGAATATCTTTGAACCACAGAGATTTAAAGTTTGCCTAGGTGATTCTGAGGAGGACACAGCTGTCTGCACCAGGAGGGAGAGAGGAATAAAAACTGGAGCTCTGTGGTGCTGGCTTTTGTAAAGCCAAGTCTGCTACAGCCAGAGCAGTCCATCAGTTTTAGGAGATCAGCATGGCTTTAGGTTTGCTGTTAAATGTAGTATTTATAGTGGCTACCATCTGCGTGCAAGTGAAGTGACTAAGAAGGCAGTTGATCTTGAACAGACTTTGCCCAGTAATATCTACAGCATAGAAAAGGCCCACCTCACAAGATTTGTTTATGATCTTCTCTTGAGGAAGTATAGGTCAGTAGACCTCAGTATGATTATAATTTCTGGGTGCAAAATGAGTCACCACACATGCAAATTCCTTATGTATGCTGAAGCTTACCTAGCATTCCTTAGTAAGAGAAATGACTTTCTTCTAGAACCTTCATAATCTTTCTTTTAGGTCTCCTTTTCTCTGTGGGTGCATAGTGGCAGATGAAGGAAGGGCTGGAGTGAGTAGGAACAGTGGAAGTGCTCTTCTACTTAGGCCAAGCCCAGACATTGTGTTGAATGTTGGGACACTGAAGCACAGTGGAAAACAAGTAACAATTCCTCAAAAGTAGGGGAATATTGTATATATTATGTCTTCTGAGATCAGGTATGTTTTAAAGATTTAGTTTTAAAGATTTAGTTTTATTTATTGCATGTGTGAAAAGAGTCTCACAAAAAATAGAAAAGAGACAATGCAGGGGGTCGGGCAGTAGAGCAGCTGGTTAAGTGCACAAAGATCCTGGTTCGAACCACCTGCTCCCCCCTACCCTCCGCTGCAGGGGGGGTCTCTTCACAAGCAGTGAAGCAGGTCTGCAGGTGTCTATCTTTCCCTTCCCCCCACCTGTCTTCCCCTCCTCTCTCAGTTTCTCTCTGTTCTATCCAACAGCAATGACAGCAGTGACAACAATAACAATCACAACAACAACGATAAAACAACAAGGGCAACAAAAGGGGAAAAATAGCCTCCAGGAGCAGTTGATTCATGGTGTAGGCACCAAGCCCCAGCGATAACCTGGAGACAAAATATATAATTAAAATAGATTTTTAAAAAATTAAAAGAAGAAGAAAGAGAGAGAGAGAGAGAGACAGCACAGAGCAACAGTCAGTACACATGGCATCTGAAAATTCAGTCCCAGTGGCTCTAAGGATCGAATTGAGCTGTTTCTTCAGTATACTTTCAAAGAGGCTGTTGTTTTTCTTACGTTTTCCACTGAAATAGTAGTCTATCCCTTTATCTCCAGTTACTGATGTTAGTTCTGTAGATAGGTCCATCTTGACCTGGTTTTAGCTCTTAACTGATTTTCATTCGGATATAGGCTATGAATTTGCATATATCCCTTCAGATTTGATTGTCAACAAAATGTAGTTTTATTTTGAATTATGAAATGCTTTCATGAATCCTAGCTGACTCAACTCTCTTTTGTATTGAAGTCTAAAAGCTTCTTTTGCTTTGATACTCTGTTTCTCTTTCTGCCCAGCAATTGCTGATCTAGTCAGTAACTGCATTCTGAGCATTTACTACATGCTGGTTATCAGACGTTCCAGATAGCAGGCGAATAAATAGTAGGTCTCTGTACTTTTGCCCTCTAACTCTTAGTTTTCTCTTTTATGTAATAGAGATAATCCTAAAAACCTCAAGAGTTTTTAATGATTAATTAAATTAATTCCCATGAAGCACATATTCTAATGCCCAATACACAGTAAGCATTTGGCAATGTAATGAATTTATGTGTTAAGAGTTTGACAGAGTGAATTAAATTCCTTGTCTAGTCAAAGAATATCATTCTAAGTAAGCTTACTACCTGTCCTAGAGTTCCACATCACCACCGTGCATTTCATTTTGGGTTTATTTCTATTAAATCTCTAAATGCCTGAAGATGTCATTGTTTGGTAAGTTTGATGTAATGGCTTTTGTTCAAAAATCAAAATGTATTATTTTAATGAATCCTTTCTCTGCAAAGAAAATCTTCTTCAGTGAGAACATAATTTTTGGGCTTTCTGACTTTCAAAGTGGCGTGTAATCTACAACTGTGGCTTTTTTCTTGTCTGAAGCAGCAGGATTGGGTCCTTCCGATGGAACTAAGAAGCATAGTGTTGGCAAAGTGATCAGGACACTTGGGGAACTGGGATGAAGGGTTCAGGGCATTGGCAATCCCTGCCCCTCTCAAAAGTCTACCGACTTACTCAGCATCAGTTTCTTTCTTTTAAAATTTTTTTTCAAAGATATTTATTTGTTATTGGATAGAGACAGAGAGAAATGGAGAAGGGAGGGGGAGATAGAGAGGGAGAGAGACAGAGAGACACCTGCAGCCCTGCTTCACCACTTGTGAAGCTTTCCCCCTGCAGGTGAGGACCGGGGGCTTGAACCCAGGTCCTTGTACACTGTAATGTGAGCACTTAACCAGGTGCACCACCACCTGGCCCCAGCATCAGTTTCTTAAAACTTAGCTTTAACAGAGTAGTACTTCAGATTGAAACTGAGCCATAGAGTTTTGAAAACATATGACCCTTAGACTTTGACAGTTCTTTAATAAACATGAGTTGCTATTCTACTAACAATCACTATTAATAATAGCACTTTATCAGTGCAATAGGAAAGGACCTATTTGGGGGCCAGGCAGTAGCACACCAGGTTAAGTGCACATGGCTAGAAATGGAAGACCAGCATAATAATCCTGGTTTGAGCCCCCAGCTCCCCATCTGCAAGGTGGTTGCTTCACAAGTGGTGAAGCAGGTGTACAGGTGTCTGTCTCTTCCCCTCTCTGTCTTCCCCTCCTCTCTCAATTTCTGCCTGTCATAGACAACAAGAACAACAGCAATAACAATAACAAAATGGAGAAAATGACCACAGGAGCAGTGGAGTCGTAGTATAGGCACTGAGCCCCAGCAATAACCCTGAAGGCAAATAATAATAATCATAAATTAAAAAATAAAGTCTTCTGTATGGAATCACTTCTTTAATATGCCAGCTTTTCTGGGGCCAGGCAGTGGCACACCTGGTTAAGCACACACATTACAGTGCACAAAGTCCCTGGTTCAAGCCCCTGGTCCCCGCCTGTGGGGGGAAAGCTTCCCAAGTGGTGAAGTAGGGCTGCAGGTGTCTTTCTGTCTTCCTCTCTCTCTATCTATCTCCCCCACTCCTCTCAATTTCTCTCTATCTCTATCCAATAATAAACAAATAAAAATATTTTAAAAATATGACAGCTTTTCCTAAGTCAAGAAGATTTATGAAAATCCATTCATTTTGAAGTATTATAGTTAGGTGCAGGTGCCAAACTTGCTCCTGCCCTTTCTGTGTTGCTACCACCCCCATTTGGAGCACTCTGACCGTATCCAATCTACTTGCCAAATATCTAGCCAGCTGTCAAGGGTCATTTTGTTTGCTCTCAACAAACCTTGGACGTTTACTAAGTGACACATCAGTGAAAGCACTGTGTTTTGTGTCTAGTGGAGAATGGACATATCAAACAGGTCTGTATAGCCTGTGTGACCTCACCTATTTTATGGAGGCATATTAACTCCCACTTTCTTTTTCCCAAGTAGAATTAGTCATTCTCTCTTCTGTGTGCTTTTTTTCATAATAACATTTTTCATTGCTCTTTGTTTTTATTTTCTATTTTATTGCCACCAGAGTTACCGCTGGGGTTCAGTGCCTGCACAAGGAATCCACATCTCCCAGTTGACATTTTCCCTTTCTTTTATTTGTTAGGGCAGAGGGATATTGAGAGGGAAGTAGAAGACAGAGAGGGAGAGAGAAAAAGAGACACCTTCAGCATTGCTTCACTAGTTGAGAAGCTACCCCCATGCAGGTATCTGTATGCTCAACCAAATATTTGTAATAAGATCATCGTAGTTGGAGGATGAATGCAGTATTAGGAATTTTCTTAAGGGAAAGTTATGCCATGTTTATATGAATGACCCGGTAGATGAATTAATTTTTTTTTCTTTAATGAGTGAGGAGAAAAGGGATGTGTCAGTTCTTAACTGGGGGGAGCTGGGACATAGCATACACATGCTTGTATTCAGAACAAGAATAATTCATCCTTGGATCTCACTCAGACAGAAGTTGAAAAATACTACTATAATGCAGCCTGCCTTCCCTGGACAGACAACCTCACCAATATGTCGTGGAACCCCACCTCTCCAGAGTCCCACCCTACTAGGGAACGGTAGAGATAGGCTGAGGGTATGGATCAACCTGCCAATGCCCATGTCCAGCAGAAAAGAAATTACAGAAGCCAGACCTCCCACTTTCAGCACCTCATAAAGATCTTTGGTCCATATCCCAGAAGGATAAAGAATAAGGAATGTCCCAATGGAGGGGAGAGGGTATGGCACACCGGTGGTGGGAATTGTGTGAATTGTACCCCTCTTTCCCACTATCTTATTGGTCATTATTAAATCAGTAATCATCATCATCATCATCAAAGTTGAAAAATAAGAAAACACAAAGCAGAATTTGGACTGGGTCCAGTGTACTAATGTAAAGGACTCTGGGCGTGGTGGGGTCAGATCCTGGAACATGATGTCAGCGGACCTACCTAGAGGAGGTTGAATTCTTATGTGGAAAACAGAAATGTTACACATGTACAAACTACTGTATTTTATTTTATTTTTTACTGTTTTTTGAGTGATTGTAAACCATTAATTCTTCCCCCCCCCCAGTAAAAGGGGAAAAATAAAAGCATAATAATGGTAATAGGAGCTAAGTCAGAGTTCTTAGGCCAGGATAAAGATAGGTAGAAATGTCTTGAGAGTTTGTGGTAAGTCAGGAGTTTACTTTTATCATTTCAGTGACATAGGAAATGACATCAGCAGCAGAGAGAGAAGAGGGAGGAGGAAGTATGAAGATTTGTGAAGAAAGCAGAGAAAGTGTGAAATAATTGTCTAGATATGTATCTACTAATTTATCTAGAAGGACGTGTTTACCTATATGTGGGGTGGCATGCAGTGAGGTTATGAGACTTAAGTAAGTGCCTTTTATAGGAGAGAGAGAGGTGTTGGTGTCAGGGAATGTGATTATCTAAGACTGTCCTGCTCCAATCTAAAAAGCTACTGGTTTGTGATGAACCTTCATAATGTGAAAACTTAGTTTGGAAGCAGAGTTTGGAAGGTGTAGAGGTCCAGTTTTGGTATTTGGTGCAGCATTAGTGCAGACCTTTGTCAAGCCAGTATGAGGAACAGGTATTGACCAGTATTATGGTGTGAACAATTGTGTTCCCTCAAAATTTACGTATTGAAACTTTAATCCCCAGTGTGATGCTGTTTGAAGTTGGGACCTTTGGGAGGTGTTTAGATTTAAATATGATCATGAGGCTGGGCTCCATGAGATGACATTTATGCCCTTTTAAGGAAAGGAAGAGATAATAAAGTTCTCTGTGTGCTTACCCAATAAAAGACTAAAGTGCTAATTACCTGTTAGCCAAGAAGAGGAGCCTGAATCAGAGGGGCTCTTTGATCTTATTCAGGTACTTTGAGCTTAAACTTCTCAGACAATATCATTGTGGCAAGGTCAATACCTATTATTTAAATGTGACTATTGTCCACCTAGTCTGTGGTGTCTTATTATAGCAGCTTGAGCTAAGACAGTTAATGAATACATACTTGTTCTTTGTCATTTCCACATTTATTAGAGGAAAATTTTCCTAGGGAAGGAGGGAACTAAGTACCTTGTAGAGATACTGAGAGAATAAAACTGTCCCATAAAGCCTGTTTTACATATGGTTACCTTTAAGATGTCCTCATCTTAATAAAGCACTGTTCTTTTAGGTCATTAACTTGTGAGCTGCTGAGGTAGCAGATTCTTGTTAAATTGGATGCTGTTCAATTCTAAACTCTCTCTCTCCCTAAGAAACTCTGTCACTTGGATTTCTCCTGAGCTTTGGGTGATTTGACACATTAGATATATTTAATTCATGCTTTTAATTTTTAGCAACACATTCAGATATGCCTATAGTAAACCAGACTTTCCAAATCTGTATACAACAAGAAAGAAGAAAAAGAAACAAACAACAAAACTAACTAAGAAAAAAGCAGACAGCTTGGCATTTTCTTTCATATTTTTCTCTGTTCATACTTTGTACATTGTATTCTCATTAAGCACTTTAGTTACAGGCTTCGCCTTTAAAAAAAAAAAAGGATTAGGGAGTTTGGCGGTTGCGCAGCAGGTTAAGCGCACGTGGCACAAAGCACAAGGGCTGGCTTAAGGATCCAGGTTCGAGCCCCCAGCTTCCCACCTGCAGGAGGTCGCTTCGCAAGCAGTGAAGCAAGTCTTCAGATGTCTAGCTTTCTCTCCTCCTCTCTGTTTTCCCCTTCTCTCTCCATTTCTCTCTGTCCAGTCCAGCAACAACGACATCAATAACCACAACAATGTTAAACAACAAAGACAACAAAAGGGAAAGTAAATAAATAAAAAAAGAAATAAAAAGAATATGCTTTTAAAAATGAAAGATTTTTATATAAATGTAATAACATTTGAATCTTAATATTAACAAGACCATTCTTTTTTGAATTTCAACTATTATAGCAATTTTAACATGCACAAATGCAGAGGATAGTGTAATGAGTTCTCATGTATCTGGTATACAACTTCAAAAGTGATATTGTTGCCTTATCCTTATAATAATTCTTAAACTAAAAGTTATAAAATTATAAAAAAACTTTTTAAACTGAGAAAAGATTGGTGTAGAATTCAGATGCAGTATAAAATGTGTAATATTTTAAAATAGAGTCTATGAATCTCTTCTTTTTCCTAAGAACACTGCTCAGCTCTGGCTTATGGTGGTTGTAAAGGCTGAACCTGAGACCTTTGTGGCCTCAGGCATGAAACCCTTTTTATATAACCATTACAGTATCTCCCCCATCCCAGAATTTCTAACTTTTTTGTGACCCTATCATAGATCTAACCAGAAACCTCAGGCATGTTAACCGTGTACTGTACCAGCTTGAGCTGTTTCCCTGACTACTTAAGTGCTTTCAAATCTCTATCTTGGTTTCCATTTCCCTCGATTTCATCTGATCTGTGTTTATCTTCTTTTCTTGTCTTCTTGATTTATTATTATTATTATTATTATTTATTATTAGGCTCTGGCACTGAATATGATTCTGAGTGTGCTTCCCCAAGGACTCTGTCAAAATACAAAAACTATAGTGAGGGCTGACAGAATAACTCACTTGTGTAGTGAGTGTCCTGCTTTGCCATGTACATGCATGGTGCAGGGTTGACCCTGACGCCTACTGCATTGAAGGAAACTTTCTTTAGTGTGGTGATCTGTTTCTCTCTCCCCCCCCTCTCTATCTCTCTCTCTCAACTCAGGATATTGAGGACAGTACAAACTGCCCATGCACTAGTCCTCTTTAAAGTCACTTTATGGTTATGCTTTCTTTGTAACTATTCTTTGAAGAAACAAGGGATAGGAGTTAAATCGGAAAAAAATATTAATCCAGTTTTCATGGCTCTCACCAAGAGACACATTACAAGAGACGGCAAGGAGCAGATTTATTTATATGCTGCCTTGTAGAATAATTCCACTTCCAATGCCTGACTATCAGATGGTGAGATGTTTAAAAGAACTTTTTTACTCCAAAGAAAGGAATTATTGTAAAGTCTGAGTTTTTTTTTTTTTTTACTGCAATTTCCTTTTATGTGGTTTCTGCTTAAGAATTCTTAGTCTACAGTTAAATTAAATGTCAAGACACATTTGGGCCTGCAAAGATAAATAAAAGGTTATAAATGTCATAATTGCGCCCATTCATTCACCCTTTCTTTTTAAAAATTCCTTATCTCCTTACATTGGGACTATTTATAATACCAACTTTAATTGGTTGGTTTGCATACCATAGTACTAAAAGGTTAAATTTAATATAAGGCTGATAATATTGGGCTGTTGGAGAAGTCATGATCGCCCAGGAGACCAGCTACGAGCAGCTGAAGTTTGCCATGATGTGGCCTTTCCTGTGCCCACTTCTTCTGTCACCTCTCTTGCCGCAGGACACAGTGACATGGGATGCACAGATAGGCGTGTCAGACACTGGGGCCTGGGTGCATCCTCCTCCCCAGGACTCCCTGCCCCGCCTCTTGGTGGGCGGGGCAGCAATTGTCCCACACCTGAGTAGGCCACTGGGAAATTTCTTCTTACCTCAAGTCCTAGAATAAATGCCTATTTTATCAACTGAAAAAAAAAGTATCCTCTATATTTTTGTATACAGAAACAAAGAAAACTATGTCATGACTTTTCTGACAACCTAATACAGATGAAGAACATCTCTCATTTAACATTATTACACATTATTGTTATACGTAGCAGACATTGAAGCCAATAACTTTTAATTAGGTTGAATCAGTATCATATTCACATTTGCTTATAGACACTGAATAACATCTCTTAATGCTTAATGTATGTGTATGACTGTTTCCATACAGTTGGCCAAAGAGTTATATGCTTTTTTATAATTAAAATTCCTGGAAGGTGGAACCCAGGAAACAAGGAGGGAAAGGCAAAACACAGGGCAAAGTGTGGATGAGATGTGGTCTCACAGCAAGGCCAGGGACATGGGAGGACAGAGTGGAGGGAACTTACAGGACATTAGGAACCAAATACGCAGTGGTAGAGGATTTTATGATCTTAATATTTGTTGAGGCTGTCTTTGTGACCCTGAAAAGAATGTGTATTTATTTCTTTTGGGAAGGAAAGTTCTGTATATATTTATTAGGTTCTTTTAGGACCTAAGTTGGTGGTAAGATTGGTGTGCAGATATCTATCATGGAATGATGAGAAATTGTTCCCATGTGACAGCTGTCTTGTAAACCACTTTTTTCCTAATAAAATGTTAAAAATATATTCCTAGAGGAGATTAAAGAAAGGGATTTTAAATATTTTTCTCTTGGGAGGATTTTATTGTTCAGTGATATAGACTTCAGTGGGTTTCATGTTTTTAAACATTTTTTAAATATATATTTCATTATTGAGAACATATTTCATTAAAAAGGTATTTCATTACAGATAGAAATTGAGAGGGGAGGGGGAAGCAGAGAGGGAGGGAGAAAGATAGACACTTGCATCACTGCTTCACCACTTGTGAAACTTTTCATGCTACAGGTGAAGACTGGGAACTTGAACCTGGGTCCTTGAATATTATGACAGGTTTGCTCAACCATATTCACCACCACCTGTACCTTGTGCTCCTTATTTTCTTCCAGTTGTAAGGGAAAGGTGCTCAAAATAATAACACCTTTGAGGTATAATGAAAGCTTCCCAAATTCAGCGTTTATTGATACTTTTTATACATTTGGCTTGTAGACTTGGATTCTATTTTTGAGCCACAAAGGAGAAAAAACAAATTGCTATGTAATGAGTGGCTTTGGTTTTATAACTCATTGAGGACATTTGGCTCATTATTGATTAGAGTCACGCAAAATGAGACCTTTATAGTAGGTTGTGTGTGTGTGGTGGGGGGATGTGGGACGATTTTGAGTTACTAGGCCAGATTTTTAGATTTTTAGCTTCCTTCTAGAGTGCTTTCTTCAATGAAATGTATCCTCAGTAGAACACAGTTGGAGTGGGGGAAATGTAGCCTTAAAAGAACTCAGTCACAAATTAGACCCTGATAGGATTCCCAGCCCTTCTTACCCAAATTTAAGCTCACAGTCAGTACAGTAACATTTTCCTTATTCTGATCCATTACACAGTTGTTTCAGGGACCTTCCCCTCTGTACTAATGCCATTTGGAGTCATTAGCAAGTCTTCTACAGTTAGTGAGTGGAACTTTGTTTTTTTTTTATTGGTCTAATAGATAATTTAGGTATGGAAAATCTTTATCAGAGCAAAATTTACAATCTTCCTGGTATCTTTCAAATATAATACCAATGCCCCACTTTTTTGTACTATTTATTGTACTTTATGTAATTGAGCACTTAATTTACCATTTAACTTATCACTGACTCAATTTCACCTGACTAGGATCTTCTTTTTTTAAATTTTTTAAATGTATTTATTTTCCCTTTTGTTGCTCTTGTTTTTTATTGTTGTTGCATTTATTATTGTTACTATTATTGATGTTGTAATTGTTAGATAGGACAGAGAGAAATGGAGAGAGGAGAGGAAGACAGAGGTGGAGAGAAAGACAGACACCTGCAGACCTGCTTCACTGCCTGTGAAGCGACTCCCCTGCAGGTGGGAAGCCGGGGGGGCTCAAGCTGGGAAGCCAGTCCTTGCTCTTGGGCCACAAGCGCTTAACCCGCTGCGTCACTGCCCGACTTCTTCTTCTTCTCTCTTTTTTTTTTCAGTTATTGTATTTTATTTATATATGTTTTTTAAAGATTTTATATAGTCATTAATGAGAAAGATAGGAGGAGAGAACCAGACATCACTTTGGCACATGTGTTCCTAAGAAAAACCACCTTAGTTTTCACAAAATCTTGGCTACAATTTGGCATTCTATTTTTAAATGAATTCTGGTGTTTCAGTTATTTATATTTCACATCTGAGTGAAACCACACAGGAGTTGTCTTTCAGAGAAATGTAGTACCTTTGGTAACAGATAAATACTACAGCAACAAGAGTACTTGGACACAAACACCAAATTAAAGAACCCCAAGATATCATATATAAGATGAGAAAAAAAAGTTGTAAGAAAGATTAAAAAGTACTAGAGAGAAAAATGGCATTTAACAAGATAGATAGGACTCTATGTATGTATATGTGCTGTGCATAAAATATTATTATAGTTTATATACAAATGTATTCTATATGAAGACATCTGAGAGAGTCTTCCTTAAACTGTTCAAATGTCAGCATTCTTTTCTTGACCATCTTCTAGCCATTTCTTCCCCCTCATTCATGCTTTAACGTTGTCTCATATTTTTATGGCTGGTGTCTCTGAATCTGTTTTACTATGTATCATCTTATTGGGAGTTCAATGTCCTATGAATTCTGCTGTGAGGTCAATGTCTCTTTTCTTGCCTGTAGGGCAGTCTAATCCCAGTCATCAGGGTCTCTCTAGCAGTTGGGTCACCTTAGAGTTTGATAAGCTTCTCTCATGCCAAACTATTCCCCAGTTCCTCTGAATAATTAATTGCCTAGAATTTCTTAAAGCCTGTGGTGTCTACAGATCTAAAAGGCAGTCTAGAGTTCCTTTTAAACCACAAGGGCCCTTAAAATCTGCCACATGTATTAGAAATGATTGTAAATATGGCACCTGCTTGCAATGTGTTGCCTTGTTACTGCTTGAGATCTTCTGTCTCCCCTCCTGCTCCTGCCTCCTACATGGAATCTGCAACCTTTAGATAGCGATGTTCTTTGCTTCACCAGAAATCCCAGCTGTCCTATGATGAAATTTGTTGAGTTATTTTGTCGTAAAATTTGTTTTCTGGTAGAGAGCCAATTTTCCATGACTAGGTTGCAATAACTCCATCCAAGAAGTAAGAAATCCTTATATTGGCATAGTACTTAGCCAAACGGTTTTTCTTCTCCCTCTCTCTCTCCCTCTCTCTCTCTCTCTCTCTCTCTCTCTCTCTTTCTCTCTCTCTCTCTCCCTCTCCCCTCTCTCTCCCTCTCCCCTCTCTCTCCCTCTTCCCTCTCTCTCCCTCTCCCCTCTCTCTCCCTCTCCTCTCTCTCTCCCTCTCCCCTCTCTCTCCCTCTCCCCTCTCTCTCCCTCTCCCCTCTCTCTCCCTCTCCCCTCTCTCTCCCTCTCCTCTCTTCCTTTCTTTCTTTATTCCTTCCCTTTTCCTTCTCTCTCTGTGTGTCTCTCTCTCTGCCTCTCTTTTTATGTTGTGACAGAGAGTGAATTTGACCCTTCATGTGTAAGATATTAGTCAGTATCCCCCATTTACTATTTCCATTTTTATATTGACAAAGGGAGAGGCGAGGGGAGGGGAGGGGATGGCAGGAGAAGGGAGGAGAAGAGTATGAGAATGATAAAACAGAGCACTCCTCTACTATACATAAGCTGATCTGTGCCATTTATGTAGCTCAAGGATTTTCATTCTTTTTTTACATATTTACTAATCAGATGGCTTATTTTCTTGTCATATATTCATACACATTTCTGCATGTAAAAAAAAGTAGTTGCAAAGGTGTGGTTTACTGAACTGAGTAGAGACTTTAATAAAGTAATGATTACTAGCTTGTGCTTACATGATCATAATAGTTCAATTATAGCAACTCATACATACAGTGCCATCGTAGAAAACAAAACTATACAGTTAGTGGAAAATTATAGTTCTCAATCCCCCAAATAATACAAAATAGAAAAACTAATGATCGCTAACAAGATTGTGGTTGATTTTCAATTCTCCAATCTCATGCCATCTCTTGATAGTGTATCTTAATTTCCATTTAAAGTGATGGCAAGTACATAGTGATACAAGATAAGAAAATTAATACAAGACCTGAGATATTCTTGGGATAATCTGGTAAATTTAGGAAGAGCTATGCACAGCAGAAGTATCTTGCTGGAAATGTCCATAATTCTCTCTGCAGACTTTTTTTTCCTACTGTGTACAAGAAAAACATGTGTCACAAGAGGCTGAAAGAGCAGTTGGGCAGGTAGTAGTAATAGTAATTGGACATTTTTGTAACTGTAGTTTTCAGTGAGCTAGTGTATGTGTGTTAGTGAATGCCGTTGTCACAGCCCTAAGATGGAGACTAAGGATTTAGTGAAATTCTTTCCTCTTTCTACTTGCCCTCCTTTTCTTTATCTTTCTGGTTTTTACTTTTAATTTATTGTTTTATTTTATTGGGGATTTTTTATTGATTAAAAAAATTATAAGTGAACAGGAGTATAATACCACACTGTTCCTACCACCAGAGTTCTATGTCCCCATTCCCTTCACTGGAAACTGCAGTAGTTCTCCCAAGGTAACAGATAATGGTTGGCTATTATTTATAACTATATATATATATATTCACCTCCCCCCCACCATAGTCCTGCCTTTTATTCATTTTTTAGTACGCCTCCTCCTATTACTGCTAACAAAAAGTCCTTCCGCTTTTTCTCTTCTCTCTCTTGGTCCTGATGGTGTTGGAGTTAAGAGCCCTCTGATCATCTCCTAACATTTCTCCCTCTTTGGGAATATGGACCAAAATTCTTTTGGGGGTGCAGACAGTGGGAGTTCTGGCTTCTTTAACTGCTACTCCACTGGACATGGGCATAGGCAGTTCAATCTATACCCCCACCCTGTTTCTATCTTTCCCTAGTGGGAAAGGGCTCTGGAGAGGTGAGGTTCTGCAACACATTGGTGAGGTCATCTGCCCAGGGAAGTCAGGATGGAATTATAGTAGCATTTGGAACTAATTGACTGAAAGGTGATAAGATATAAAGCAGGACAATTTTCTTTTTTATAAGCAAGAACCAAAAAGTAGGATTAGAGCAGATGAGAACAGGGATCTTAAAGTGTAGGTATGTTTTAGGAGCCTATGACTTTAGTAATTTTTACATGAGCTTGCTAGCTAACATGGAGGTGGACTAAAAATATTATCTGAGAAGATGATGTCAGAGTTGAGAATACAGCTAGAAAGCTGGGTTAGGGTAGAGAGTAGCTCTCAAACTTGAAGAAAATATATAAGTATAAATACAATTAAATGTTTATTCCATAGATCTGACCCAGTGCCATATTTATTACAAGAACCTGTGTAACCTCACATTCCCTATCAGTCTGAGCTCACAGTCCATGGTCACAGCTGGAAACATTTTAGGCTTCACCTATTTCAGGACCAGTGTTCCTTTAGGAGCAGAATAAGATGGCCCAGCTTCTTTTTGGAGAGTAGGGCAGTCCCTACCATTACTGCTCTACAGAGAGCTCAAGGTTCTACAGAGACTCACACTGGGGCTTATGATGACATTCCTTATGTAAGCAACTAGCAATGATGGAGAGAGAGATCGACTAGAAGTCTGAGCTCATTATGTCTGTGTGGGAATCAAAGGATTCCCTGAAATATTCCAGACAATAGATAATAATTATTATCATATAGCCAAATTAGTTGGGAGCTTGTTTTTCTTTAAAAATCCCATGGCTTCCCATCACCGAAGGCCCTGGTCAGGGAGTCCTGGGATACCCACACAGACATGGTGGGCATAGACATCTAGTGGATCCATGTCAGCACTGTCACTGGTCATCTCCATCAGGAACAACATAATGGACCCTTTTGTGGGCCCCTATAGGACCTTGCTTTCAATGTGTATCAAACAGAGCAGGGAATGTCCCATTCTCCAAAGAGAGGCTGAGTAACATACTCTGCCTATCACCCGAGATGATGGGTCCTGAAATGAGTGTAGCCTGGAATGTTCCTAGCCATGACCACAGAATGCGATCTCAGACCTACAGGGATGCAGAGGGTACACAGGCTGCTGTGCTGACTATGGACACCAGATCAAATCTATGGGGTTTACAGTTAACAACATTTATATGCTTCTCCAATATTTGGGAGCTACTCTCTTCCCTGATCCAGCTTTCTAGTCCTTTGTCAAACTATGACACCATTTTCCCAGACAATAACTCAGGTCACCTGCATGTTAGATGTCAAGCTCAGGCAAAAACTAGTAGGGTCATGGGCCCCTTGGAATATACTTAAAATAGACCTACTATCTTTTTACAAAATGGAGACCCCAAGTCTTCATCTGCAATATTCTTGCCTTGAGGTTCATGATTAGTCAACAATTTGTTTGGTTTTATATCTTAACTCTTTTTCAGTGATAAGGTTCCAGATGCTAACATGATGCCAACCTGACTTCCCTGGGCAGACGACCCCACCAGTGTGTCCTGGAGTCTCACCTCCCCAGATCCCTACCCCACTAGGGAAAGAGAGAGTATGGATTGACCTGCCAATGCCTGTGTTCAGTGGGGAAGCAATTACGGAAGCCAGATCTTCCACCTTCTGCAACCCCATAATGACCCTGTGTCCATACTCTCAGAGGATTAAAGAATAGGAAAGCTGTCAATGGCGGGGATTGTTAAGAGTTCTGGTGGTGGGAATTATATGGAATTGTACCCCTCTTATCCTACAGTCTTGTTAATACTTCCATTTTATAAATAAATAAATAATAAATAAATAAATAAGAATGAGATAAGCCAAAAACAAACAAATAAATAAATAAACAAGCAAATAAAACTCCCATGGCTATGATTTACTGTACTATCCTTGACCTCACCATGCTTTATGCTATTTAATGCTATTTACTAATGGCTATATCTTAAATACTGATAGGGCCAGATTACTTTGATCTATCTGGTCTAAGGTTGTAGGAAACTTAATATTTTTTTTAAAGGTGGGTTTTTTTTGTTTTCTTTTTTATTCTTTTTTTTTTTTTACAAATTTAAAACAAATGTTTACACTAAAGGAATAATAAAAACTGAAATCTAGGTAATTAAAGATTTTGAAACATTAAATTTATTTATTTTTCCCCTAACACATTGAATAAATAGTGATTTATAAGATTACCAGTTCATGCACCAGGGGCCAGATGGTGGCCCATCTGGGTAAGCACACATACTACAGTGCACACGAACCTGAGTTCAAGCTCCTGGTTCCACTTGTAGTGGGGAAAGCTTCACAGTGTTGAAGCAGAGCTGCAGGTGTCTCTGTGTCTCTCTCCTTATTTATCTCCCCCTACTCTTTCAATTTCTCTTTGTCTCTATCCAATAATAAATAAGTTGATTACACAAATCTTTTTTAAAAAACAAGCAATGCGCCAAAGTAAAAGACTTTGGGGTGGGGGCAAAGGTTCAGGTCCTGGAACATGATGGCAGAGGAGGGCTACTGAGGGCTGAATTGTTATGTGGATGATGTCAACCTGCTTTCCCTGGAAAGACAGCCTCACCAATGTGTGCTGGAACCCCGCCTCCCCAGAGCCCTACCCCACTAGGGAAAGATAAAGACAGGCTGGGATGCTCATGTCCAGTGGAAACAATTACAGAAGCCAGACCTTCTACCTTTTGCACCCCATATAGGTCTTTGGTGCCAGAGGAATAAAGAATAGAGAACGTTCCAATGGGGGGGATGAGGGAATGGGGTATGGCACACTGGTGGTGGGAATTGTATGAATTGTATCCCCCCCCACTCCACAATTTTGTCAGCCATTATTAAATCACTAATAATAATTTTACATGAAGTTAAAAAATAAGAAAACACCAAGCAGAACTTGGACTGGGTTTGGTGTGTTGCACCAAAGTAAAAGACTCTGGGGTGGGGGAAGGGGGAGTGTTCAGGTCCTGGGATCTAGAGGGGGTTGAATTGTTATGAGGAAAACTGAGAAATGCAACACGTGTACAGACTAGTGTAATTTACTATTGAATGTAAACCATTTAATCCCCCCAATAAAGGAAAAGGAAGAATTTGTATGTGGAAAACAGAAACGACTGTTCAAACTGTCGAACATAAACCGTTAATTCCTCCAATAAAGAAATTAAAAAAAATAAAAAATTATAAATTACTAGGAGTATAGTTTAACATTCCCACCACCAAAGGTCTGTGTACCTCATCCACCACTTTATGGTGGACCTGACCCTCCCCCACACACTCCTCCCAGAGCCTTTTAGGTTTGATGCTCCAGACTCAAGTTAAGTTCTGCTTTGTCTTTCCTGTTTATTTCTCAGATTTTGTTTATGAGTGGGCTCATTCCATATCCATCCTTCTCTTTCTGGCTTATCTCACTTAACATGATTCCTTCAAGCTCCATCTAAGATGAGGTGAAGAAGGTGAATTCATCGTTTTTAATAGCTGGTTAGCATTCCATTGTGGATATACAGCACCACTTTCTCAGCCACTCAGCTGTTGTTGGACAGCTAGGTTGCTTTCAGGTTTTGGCTGGAACAGAATTATATACAGATCTCTTTGAATAGGTATTTTTGACTCAGGGGAAGGCAGGGAGGAGTAGCTTTGGAATTCTGCTGCATAGAGCTGGACCTAGCTTGGAAGTGAAAATATTTTGTAGATACCAATCATGGGGAGATGAGAAATTATACTTATGCATTAACAACTGTACTGTAACCTACTAGCCCCCCCCATAAAATGATAAAAGGAACAAAAGATATTGATTGGTTCCCTTGAATAATAGGTATTCCAAGTCTATGTCATCACTCCAGCACTTTTGACATAGCCCCCCAATTTCTAGTCTTCCTGCTCAGGTATTTGGTGTCTCACTCTCAGAAACCTGATGGCACCCTGACGGTTAAGTCATGTGCCTTAGCAGTTGTGGTTATTTGTATATTTATTCCGTCTCACTTCTTGACTGAAGGTTCCATACTATCCCTCCTCTACAGGCATCTTTCCGTTTTCTGTTTACACTGCATTTGTCTAATCTAGAGTTCAAAATTAAATTCATCTGATGCCTTTGTAATATTCACTTATAAAGGATAGCGGAGCCCAGTTTCAAATTTATATGGCACTGGGACAAGTTCATTACTATCCCATCTGCCTGTCAAGACACTGAAAAATCTCTTCAGTGTGTTTAGAAACATCATGTAGAGCAGAGCTTATAGACTAATTCCCCCTACTCTTCAAGGTAAATGCAGAATTTAAGACATCTTTATCAGTTTCTTCACACTCCCTATTACCCAGTACTTAATTACAATTCAGCCTACGCCTTATGATTCAACTAGGCAGATTGGGGAGATGTACTTTCCCTTCACAAAGATGGTTAAAAATATCCACTGTCAGCTGACATAACAGGTGGCTTTTTCTTAGCCTCAGGAACTCCATAAAAATGTCGGTCCCAGTCTTTCACAGAAGGTCATGGCCTAATCTGGGAACCAGTTTTGAACCAGTCTCTTTACTTCCCAATACAGCTGATCTATTTCTTTCCTTCATGTTAAATCATGATTTGAATTAACATTATTTTGTATTTATTGGAAAGATCACATGCTCATTTGCTGTTTGCTTGTTGAGCGCTGTTTTCTGAAGACAAAAACAATGGTGAATTCTGATTAAACAATTACCCAGAACTAGTATTCATGCAGTCTAGCTATGGCTGTTTAAAAGGAGAGGAAAGTGAAATCTATTAAGACAGACAACTGCTTGACCTTTTTTTTTTTTTTGGCACTGCTGAAACATGAATTTTTTAATTTAATTTAATTTTAAAAAACTTTTTTATATTCCCTCTTGTTGCCCTTGTTTTATTGTCACAGTTATTATTATTGTCCTCGTTGTTGGATAAGACAGAAATGAAGAAAGGAGGGGACGACAGAGAGGGGGAGAGAAAGATAGACACCTGCAGACCTGTTTCACCGCCTGTGAAGCTACTCCCCTGCAGGTGGGGAGCCAGGGCTCAAATCTGGATCCTTACACCAGTCCTTGCGCTTTGTGCCACATGTGCTTAACCCGCAGCGCTACAGCCTGACTCCTGAAACGTGAATTTTTAAGCCTTATACTTACATGCAATTCTGAGCTTGAGATCTACAAATGGATTATTTTAAATGACATGCAGAAAAGGAAGCACAGTTGAAATAAAATTACTGTCCCTACATACAATACCAAGCCCATGAAATTGATTGAGAGAGGGTGCTGGTAGGCAGTCTGCATTCTGTATAGATTACTTTTGACAATCATGATGAGATAAGCCAAAAATACCAAGGAGTTTTTCATATGACAAGTATTTGTTGATTTTTTTGATCATTAAAAAATACAAAGATATTGATTTTCACACTGTGACGCAATAAAATCAGTTTAGCAAAAATTAAAGAATTTACAAGTTTTTGACAAATTCATCTCTGTGGGGGCTGGGGGGTGGCACACATACTTGAGTGTACATGTTACAATGTGCAAAGATCCGGCATTAAGTCCTAATTTCTACTTGCAGGAGGGGAAGTTTCATGAGGAGTGAAGCAGTAATACAGGCCTATCTCTCTCTCTTTCTTCCCTCTTAGTTTTTACTTACTTAATTAATTAATTAGTTAATAAGAAAGGTTTATGAATTGTCTCCCTGCTACAGTCCTTTATTTACTATATTTTCTAATGCTAGATTTTTAAAAAATTGTTATCTTTATTTATTTATTGGATAGAGACAGCCATAAATTGAGAGGAGAAGCAAAGAGACATCTGCAACACTGCTTCACCACTCGCAAAGCTTTCCCCCTGCCAGTGGGAACTGGGGGCTTAAACCTGGGTCCTTATACATTGTAGCATGTGCACTCAACCAAGTGTCCCACCACCTGGTCCCTGTTTCCTATATTTGCATTAAATATGTGAGTGCTGAAATAATATCACTCTATTGCTAGAAGAAGTAGTTTTAGCTTAAGCCAAGTCTTTGTAGATTTTTTAAAGTTTTTAAAAAATATTTATTTATTTTCTCTTTTGTTGCCCTTGTTGTTTTATTGTTGTAGTTATTATTGATGTCATCGTTGTTGGATAGGACAGAGAGAAATGGAGAGAGGAGGGGAAGACAGAGAGGGGGAGAGAAAGACAGACACCTGCAGACCTGCTTCACCACCTGTGAAGTGACTCCCCTGCAGGTGGGGAGCCCGGGGCTCCAACCAGGATCTTTATGCCGGTCCTTGCACTTTGCGCCACGTGCGCTTAACCCGCTGTGCTACTGCCGGACTCCCTGTAGATTTTTATAAATAAAAAAATCATCCAGATCAACTGCCCTACATATATATATATTTTTTAACAGAGAAATAGGTAGTCAAATAACAACTTGAACACTCAGAATTATGCACTGTCAGCATTCAGGATATTTAAATTTAGAATTCTCGTATGTTGTTAGCTCTCAGAAGGAAAAGAAAATCATTAGCCAGTATATACAGGTGTACTGCAGTCACTGGATGTAAATTAACTGAAAATATAAACTTCCTGAATTAGCATCAAGGACAGAGGGACATACCTTGTAAAGTTCAGGATTTAGGTTGTGTGTGCATTAAGGAATGGAGTTAGGGTCTTACCTTGACAGTCATTCTTTTCGATTCTGGACAGTATTTGATTCCTAACTCCAATCTCTCAGTTCCAAACAAGTCACTATTCAAGAAATTTTCTAGAATGCTATACTTACAGAGGAACTCTTTGGGACTCTGAACAGTTTTCAAGTCTGTATGAAATATATTACAGATAATTTATTTCTTTCATTTACGTGTTTTGACTATTGTGAATAGTGCAAGTGTTTATATCTTTCTGAATTTATGTACATATGACCAATAGTGATATTGTAGGATCGCCATCTTTTAAAGAACTTTCTATACCGTTTTCCATAAAGGATACAGAGTGTCTCATTCCAACCATGTACTAGAGTTATTTTTTTCTCTCCTTATTGTTATCACTTGTTTCTAAATTTTTTTAGTGTAGGCTATTTCTGTGATTATGCAGTAGTATTTCATTGTAGTGTTAATTAGTATTTCTCTGACAGTCGTTTCAGCATTTTTCATGTCTGTGGGCCATATATTTGTCCTTTTTTGCAGAAGAGTTGATTCAAGTTTTCTTTTTTTTGCTTGCTTATTTATTAGATCACTTGCATTTTATTGTTGTATAATTTATCTGTATATTTTGTATCTACTCTTTATCACACAATTAATGTGAAAATACCTACTAGTTGCTAGGTAGCTTTTTTCCTCATCTTTGTAGTAGTTTTTTTCAGTGTGTAACACTTTTTAAATTGATGTAGTTTCATTTGCTTGTTCTGCTTTATCTTCTCTTGCTAATCAGACTGACTGTCTAAATACATCTCTCATTTAAGGTCTTGGAGCATACAACCTATGTTTTTCTTCTGTGTGTTTATAATTTAAACTCTAATAATGACGTTTTTACTCCATTATAAATTTTCTTTGTTAAGATGGCTATTTCAGCAAATTCTTCCTTCTGAGTCATGGATATGTAGCAACTTTCCACCAAGTAATGTATCTTGACATCCCTAAAATCCTTAGGCAGACATATCTTCCTTAAGGAATGGCTGTTTGTTTGTTAGCTTTATTACAAACACAATTTGTCTAGAATTATTTTCATTTTTGCTGGGTGGACATTTTTCTGAGATCCTACCGTGACATCATTAGGGCATTCAAAATGAATGTGAAATTCAACCCTTGAAAATCTGAAATCTCTAGAAAGCAGACATATCTATTGGCTTACTCACATATCATAGATAGTAAGAATTAGAAACAAAATATCCTACTTATTGTTACCTCCTACAGAAAGAAAAGACTTAAATCGAGGTTTGTCAGCTGCTAACTCCCACTTAAATCTCAATCTGTAGGATTTATTTTCTACGGTCTGTAGGGTGTTTTTTTTTATCTTTGTTTAAGTGGCAGCATTTTAAAAGATCAGGTTTTATATAAAAATATATAAATTATCAGATTGCTAAACTTCTATGAAAAAATGGGGAAAATCTGACAACACTTGAGTTTTTATTTTTTCTTGAAACTTGCATCACCAATACTTCAGTGGGGTACTGAAATTGCCATAGTTCCTGGCACTGCTTTACCATAATGCTTTAGTGCTTGCCGACCGTCCTTCAGCTCAGTACACTGAGCCGAGCCTTACCATCTCATTTTCTTATCTTCCTTGTTTCTGTAGGGTTTAAAGCTGTAGCTTTGTTAGAAAATTTGAGTTTAATTTTGTGACTATAAAATACCTGAATGCATATGAATTTAAACAGCCGTTTTTTAAAGTGTTTTTAAATTTATTTTTCTCTTTTGTTGCTCTTGTTTATTATTGTTGTTGTTATTGCTGTCATTGTTGTTGGATAGGACAGAGAAAAATGGAGAGAGGAGGGGAAGACAGAGGGGGAGAGAAAGGTAGACACCTGCAGACCTGCTTCACCACCTGTGAAACGACCCCCCTGCAGGTGGGGAACCGGGGGTTCGAACTGGGGTCCTGTGCGCTTAATCTGCTGCACCATCACCCGGTTCCCCTAAACAGCCATTAATAAACATGAACTCTTTTTGTTCATCTATATATCGTCAGTAGTTGATTTCTCTACCTATCATACCTTAGGGAATTCACTGCTGTTCTTTTCACTTTCCAGCTCTCCTAGGTCTTTGTCTTAACATTTTTGGAGCTGTTGTACAATGTGCAGACTTAGTGTAGTTGTGATCTTAAGTGGCTTTGTAACATTAAATATTAAATCACTTCAAAACTGCTAGTAAAAGGAAAGTAAGTCAGTTAAATCCTGACACAATATATTTAATAAAGAAGTAACAAAGTGTATTTCATTTACATGACCTACTGCTTAACCAATTTCAGAGAATAAAGGTCTCCTCTACATTTCTGCCTTCTTTAAATACAACAAAATTCCTGCTCTAGAATCATATTCTAGTTTAGCAGACTCTGTTCATTGGCAGTGAGCCATATAGTTAATCAGGCAAATCAGTTCAGAATTAATTTAGTGGGTGCTTGTTATATAGTTGTTCTGTAAAAATATAAGTAATAGTTCAAAGTTATTGAGCATTTGCCACATGTTTAAATGCTGTTCTGTGTACTTGACAAGTTCTCGCTCCTCATATCAGCCCTTAGAAGTACTTGCTGTTATCTTCACTTTATAGATGAAGTGGCAGAGCTGTAGCCGAGAGCCCCAGATTATTCAGGCTGTGTGAAAATGGAAGATGCAGAAGATGGAAATGGAGATGATACAGATGGCGGAGATGTGGATGATGCAGAAGGAGACGGCATCTCTCCATCATCTGCATCTCTGCCATCTGCATTTTCTCCATCTTCCGTCTTCTGCATAATCGCATCTCAGCCATCTGCATCATCTACTGCTGGCCTTGGATAAATTTAAGACACTTTTCTTTACTCAGAGCACAACTGGTTGTCGGCCCCTTAAAGAACAGATGTAATATAAATAATCTTTGTAAAGGCAGAACAGTTTAAGATAGTGGCAGACACTTTCTGCTTTAACTAATGGAGAGAGACTTAAAAAATACTTCTGAGAAGATCATGATGAGTTGTATTGGAAAGAAAAGTAACTCAGTGGAAAGAAAGGTATAAACAAGTAATGAGGCATAAAAGAGAATGAATGGGCTGTTCAGGAGTTAGAGTACAACCGTGGTGGCTGAAAAGAGAGTTAGCATATAGAGCCAAATAAATTGTTGATTAATGAACCTAAAGGCTGGAATAGTGCAGATGAAGACGTGGGGGGGTCTCCATTTTGTAGATAGCTAGTAGGTCTAGATGCTATCATGATGCTAACCAGACTTCCTTGGACAGACAACCCCACCATGTTTCCTGGAGCCCCACCTCCCCAGATCCTTGCCCCACTAGGGAAAGAGAGAGACAGGCTGAGAGTATGGATTGACCTGTCAGTGTCCCTATTAAGCAGGGGAGCAATTACAGAAGCCAGACCTTCCACCTTCTGCACCCCATAATGACCCTCTGTAATGGTCCATACTCCCAGAGGAATAAAGAATAGGAAATCTATCAGAGGAGGGGATGGGATACGGAGTTCTGGTGGTGGAAATTGTGTGGAGTTGTAGCCCTCTTATCCTATGATTTTGTCAGTGTTTCCTTTTTATAAATAAAAAAATAAATAAAATTAAAAAATACAACTCTGATATCTGGCAGTTAATAATGGTAGACTATACATGATGCCAACTCAATGGCAATAATTGCCAATTTAGGGTTAATTTAAGAATTAAGAAGAGATAGAATTAACATATGATAGATCAGGTCAGGTCACATATCCTGGGTTTTGGCTAGGGCAGCATTTGATTAGTTTTATCCAGCTTTGGACAGGTTGGCACACAGACATAAATTCCTCATTGTTGGAGATATTCTAAGATTTACGTTGGCTAAATATCTTATGTTGGCTAAGTAAATTTTGTGAGCTGCTTTACTCTTAGGATGAATGAAAGTTATTAGGAAGGAGTGTTGACTTCTGGAATGTTATAGAAGTCACATTTTGGTGAAAGTCCGTTAGGCATCTTATACTCAACAACTCAAATTATATTTGGATGTCTTGAAAAAAAACACCCTTCTGATTATATTTGGGATTACAGTGCACATAGTAAGAAGGATTCTCACTCATGCCCGAGCAAATACTCTTGACTGTATGATAGTTCTCTTTCTTCTGGTTAAATTCTTCAAAAATATTTCTGTGGAGCTCAGTGAAGTCTAGCCCACCTCTGTGTGAATGATGAAAAGTAATTTTGCTGGAGTAGAGTACAGACTGTGGAGTTGACATGAAGAGAATAATTCCAAGGTAGAATTTTGAGGCTTGTTAACAGAAGGGGTAGTGAGGCTGAACTAAAGGGTAAGAAATTGACTGGATACTAATTTCTTGTCAGCAAGGGATGTCAGAAGCTGTGAGTGGACTTTGAGAAGAAAGATAATATTTGATCTCTAATATTTTGTCCAACGTACCTATGTTGATGAAGATTGCTGGCTCTTGGGTATTCAAGCTTTGCAGCCAGTTAGATGAAGCAACTGTGTAGCACACAGTGGATGGGGGACTTTTACAGTGTTGGGGGAGCTGCCAAATGGAGTGGGAAGGAGGCTGAGTATGCAACCCTGGTGTCATTGTCAACTGAGAAGAGCAAAGACTATCTAAGAAAGAGGGAGAGAGAAAGAGAGAAAGAGAGAGAGAGAGATGGAGAGAGAGAGAGATGGAGAGAGAGAGATGCCATTGTGATTCAAACAAAACAGAGCTGTTAGTTTTGTCAAAAGCTGCAAGATCAAAAATCAAAGATTAATACTCAGAACATAAGACTTCACAGACATCGTTGTCTTACTACTTCTCCAGAAAAGAAACTTGAATATGGCCAAGATCAACTTGAGAGAAGCAGAGGATGGTTGCCATGTTTCCTGACTGGCATCTACTGCTTATCCCATTTTTTTAAATTTAATTATTTATTTAAGAAAGGAGACATTAATAAAACCATAGGATAGGAGGGGTACAACTCCACATAGTTCCCACCACCCAATCTCCATATCCCATCCCCTCCCCTGATAGCTTTCTCATTCTCTATCCCTCTGGGAGTATGGACTCAGGGTTGTTGTGGGTTGCAGAAGATGGAAGGTCTGGCTTCTGTAATTGCTTCCCTGCTGAACATGGGCGTTGACTGGTCGATCCAGTCTGCCTCTCTCCCTAGTAAGGTCGGTCTATGGGAAGTGGAGTACCCCATTGTTTAATGGTGATTATTATTTTCTTTTGCCACTAGGGTTATCTCTGAGGTTTGGTGCCTGCTTGACAAATCTATCACTTCTGGAGGCCATTTTTCCTTTTTTCTCCTTTTTTTTTTTTATTTGATAGGATATATAGAAACTGATAAGGTAGGAGGATAAGGTAGGATAGAAAGCAAGAAAGATTCTTGTAGACTTGCTTCACCACTAGTGAAATCCCACCCCCCTGGAGATGAGGAGCTGGGTCTTGAACATGGTAATGTGTGTGCTCTGCCAGATGTGCCAACACTTGGCCCTGCTGATTATTTTCTAAATATAACTTTGCACTTAGTATGCAATAGCATGTAGCACTGATACTACGTTGCGAATACTGGAGATCATGATACTACTTTGATGTAGGCACTTCAGTCTTTCTTCCAATGCTGATAGTTAGTGTGTGTGTGTATGTGTGTGTGTGTGGTGGGGGTATCTAATTATCTAAAACATGAGGTATTGCAGTATGAATACAACCGGTATGTGGACTGAACACAAGTTAACCTGTCACTAGTCAACCAAATATCTTACTGTGTGTGTATTCTAACTGAGTAAACTTTGGTTAGTTGTTTTATTCTTAGAGTGAGTGAGGGTTAACTGACCTTTTTTGGGGGAGAGGCAATCTCAGTAATGACAAATTTTTAGTTTGATCGTGTCCTCTCAAAAATAATAGTAATAATAACATTAAAAAGAAGAGAAGGAGGGAGGGGAGGAAGAAGAAGCAAGAACTGCATTTTCCCATGTAGATAACACTAGGGCGACAGTCTATATACTTATATTTGTTTCTCATCAGAAGATCATTTATATATTACTCAATATATAAAAATGTATACAAAAATATATGCATATCTAGATATTGTATGTATATACACGCATATGTTTTCCTAATATATACATATGTTTTCAGACATATACATATAAATGAATATGCATCTATATACCTAAACACATTCTTCATAAACAAGTTAAAAGTTCAGGAAGGGAAACATGATTTGAATGCCTGCCTTGTGCGGCTGGTATGTCAGGCAGGACAAGTCATTTAAGGAATCTAGTCAGCAACTTGGTCTGTAGTCCTATCTAACTTTTTCTGTGTGTTCGTCTTTCTTCACCTTTCATTAAACTCTTACAACCCAGAGAAATAGCCAAGATATTTTAGTTCTGATTTTAATGTAAGGAAACTAGAGAAATATATGCTGGAATTGTAGGTAGACTTTAGGGATAAATGAAGGTCTCCGTCGCTCAGGGTCACATGCAAAAGAAGATTGACAGACTCAATAACAACAACAATAATAATAACTACAACAATAAAACAACAAGGGCAACAAAAATAAACAAGTAAATATTAAAAAAAAATTCACAGGGGTAGGGGGTTAAGCACAGGCAGTGCAAAGCGCCAGGACCGGCGTAAGGATCCCGGTTCAAGCCCCTGGTTCCCCACCTACAGGGGGTCACTTCTCAGGCGGTGAAGCAGGTCTGCAGGTGTCTATATTTCCATCCCCTTCTCTGTCTTCCCCTCCTCTCTCCATTTCTCTCTGTCCTATCCAACAACGATGACATCAATAACTACAACAATAAAACAACAAGGGCAACAAAAGGGAATAAATAATTTTTTTTTAAAAAAAAAAGAAGATTGATGGACAACTGAGCTTCAGGGAAGGGCAAATTCTTTCTGAAACTTGAAAGTTCATGTATTTTTTAAATTTAAGTGCTTTTACTTCCCATTTTCTTCTTCCTCATGCAGTCACGTTATAAGTGCTAGACAGATTATTCTGTTTTCAGGCTACTTTCAGATGTTCAAGGGACACCTAACATTAATTTGACTCTAGCTTATAGTAATGTTGCTGCTTTTAGCTTTAACCACATACTTAAGAATAGTGACATTTGCCAGCGCATGCTCCAAAGCCATATTGACTAAACACATTGCTAGCAACAGGGGAACAATCTTGGTTTTATTCTCTCATTTATCCTTATCCTAGAGAAGTTTAGTTGGAAAATACGCATTTATCTTTTGAAATTTTCACTAATCATGGCCATTCCAACTTGAAAATAAATGGACCTAAAGTTTACCTGGAATACAAATTTAACCTACATTTATGGGAAATTTAGGAGTAATGAAAAATTCAAAAATATTATTCTGGATGAAAGATGTCTTACAAATACCAGTGATCTCACTTATAGGTAAAACTCAAGAAACAAAGACAGAAAGGAAAAACACAAAATGAATGTCGGTGTGCTATATTACACCAAAGCAAAGAACTATGGGAAAAGAAGGGAAAGAAGGGTGCATGGTGGTATAAAAGGACCTAGGCTGAGGGTGAGAGAGCTTTGTAGACATAGATCATAGGGAGATGAGTAATTCTATCCATGATCATCAGCTGTACTACAACCCTCTATCCAAGTATTGCACCAAAGCAAAGAACTCTGGGAAAGGAGGGCAGAAAAGGGTCCTGGTACACGGACCTAATTTTGGAATGAGAGTGTTTTGCAGACATCTATCTTGGTGTGATGAGAAATTATACCCATGTGCCAACAATTGTACTATAAACCATTAGCCTCCCAATAATAAAAAATTATATATGTAAAAAGAAAAAAAAAGAGAAAACTAGGTTTTAAACAGAATTACCAAATGACAATGTAATCTTGGAGCTGGGTTTTGTGAAATTTGAGTAGATTTTAAGGAACTGAAACTGTTATTAGAAATAGTGGTGCGAAGGGACAGATACTAGCAGCGCTGGATTCCATCTTTCTGGTTGCTTAACAAAGAAATCAACCTGAAGAAAAAAACAGTGATCCAATAACGATCCCCATCAATTCTTTGTTTATGCTTTGTAGTATACTTGGAAGTTGGGGAGTGGGATGCATTCACCTTTTTTTTTTTCTTACTCTCATTTTCTCTCTAACTCTCAGGGTTACTTTGGCTAATTGTGGTCTTTTAAGGTTCCACACAAATTTTAGGATTGTTTGTTCTATTAATTGGGGTTCTGATAGGAATTGTATTGAATCTATAAACTGCTTTAGGTAAAAAAGCCATCTTAACAGTATGTGTTTCCCAATCCATAAACAGAGATTATTTTTCCATCTCTTTGTGTCGCTTTCTTATAATAGTGGTTTTCTTCTAGAGGTCTTTCATCTCTTTTGTTGGCTTTGCTCCAGGGTATTTTATCTGTTTTGGTTCATTTTTGAATGGGATTTCTTCCTTTACTTACTTATTTATAGCTCATTATTTGTGCACAAAAAAAATGACACAAATTTGTGTATAGCCTGCCACTTTACTGAACTTAGTGATAATTTCTAGTAATCTTGTGTGGGGGCAGTTCTCTGTATGTTATATCATCTGCAAACAGTGGTAGTTTATAACGTCTTCCTTTTCAACTTGAATCTCTTTACATATCCTTTACCTGCCTAATTGCTCTGGCAAAGACCTCTATGACTATATTGAACAATATTGCCGAGATTGGAATCATTGTCCTGTTCCAGATTTTAGGGAAAATGCTTTCAGTTTTTCCGCACTAAGTATAATATTTATGGTGGCTTTATCATATATATATCCCTCTTTTATTACATCATTGAATCTTCATTATGTTCCCATTTTCTTTTTTAATTATTTTTTATTTATAAATTAGAAACATTGACATGACCATAGGATAAGATGGGTACATTTCCACACATTGTGTGCCCCCAGAGCTCCATGTCGTCTCCTGTGAAGCGACCCCCCTTGCAGGTGGGGAGCTGAGGTCTCAAACTAGATCCTTTTGCTGGTCCTTGTGCTTTGCACTATGTGTACTTAACATGATGCATAACTGCCCATCCCCCACTCATGTGGTTTTTATCTTTCTGTTGATTGATTAATGTGTATTGAGATAACACTGCGTACCTGGGGTGAATCCCACTTGGTCTTGATGGATTATTTTATTTATATAGACTTGGATTTGATTTTCCAATGTTTGGGTAGGGATTTTTGTGCCAAAGTTCATCAAGGATACTGGTCTGTAGTTTTCTCTCTAAAAGAATCCTGTATTGTTCTGGGGATTAAAGTGATATTGGTCTCATAGAATGTGTTTGTGAGAGTCTTCACACCCCAATTCATTGTATATGCAGAGTTTAATAAGATGAGTATTCTTATCAGCTAGAGCCCTAATCGGGGAGTCCTGAGATTCCCAAACAGACATGATGGGCCTAGACCTTGAATAAATCCCTCTCTCCATTGTTACCAGAATAACAAAATAGACCTATCAGGAACAACAAAATAGACCCCTTTGTGGACCCCCATAGGACCTTGCCCTCAACTTGGATCAACAATGGTAGAGAATGTTCCATCCTCCGAACAGAGACTGGACAATATACTTTATGCTACACTTGAGGAAGATGGTCCTGATATTGGGGCAGCATGGAATGGTCCTACTTATGACCACAGAATGTGAGCTCAGACCTACAGGGATGCTGAGGTCACATGGGCTCCTAAGCTGAATATGGGCCCCAGATCACATCAAATCGGTGAGGTTTACAATCAACAATATTTATACACCTTTCCCATATTTGGGAGCTACTCTATTCCCTGATCTAGCTTTCTGGTCCTTCTGCTAGCCATGACATCACCTCTGCAGACAATAATTAGGATCCACCTGCATATAAGATTTCAGGCTTGGGAGTCGGGCTGTAGCGCAGCGGGTTAAGTGCAGGTGGCGCAAAGCACAAGGACCAGCATAAGGATCCCGGTTCGAACCCCGGCTCCCCACCTGCAGGGGAGTCGCTTCACAGGCGGTGAAGCAGGTCTGCAGTTGTCTATCTTTCTCTCCTCCTCTCTGTTTTCCCCTCCTCTCTCCATTTCTCTCTGTCCTATCCAACAACGACAACAACAATAATAACTACAACAATAAAACAACAAGGGCAACAAAAGGAAATAAATAAATAAAATAAATATTTAAAAAAAAAAGATTTCAGGCTCAGGCAAAACAAACAAACATACTAGTATAGACACAGGCCCTTCATAATATAACTAAAATATGCCTACTAGCTAGAGTTAAGATATAAAGCAGAACAAATTGTTGACTAATCATGAACCTAAAGGCAAGAATATTGCAGATGAAGATTTGAGGTCTCCAATTTGCAAGGACTAGTAGGTCTATTTTAGGTATATTCATAGTGGCCCATGAGTTTACTAGTTTTTGCCTGAGCCTGACAGCTAATATGAAAGTGGACCCAGGTTATTGTCTGGGGAGATGGTGTCATAGTTTGAAAAAGGACTAGAAAGCTGGATCAGGAAAAAGAGTAGCTCGCAAATATGGGAGAAGCATATAAATATTGTTAACTGTAAACCCCATAGAATTGATCTGGGCCCATAGTCAGCACAGAAGCCTATGTAACCTCTGCATCCCTGTAGTCTGAGATCACATTCTGTGGTCACAGCTAGGAACATTCCAGGCTGCACTCATTTCGGGACCCATCTTCCTCTGCTAGTAGGTAGAGTATGTTTTCCAGTCTTCCTTCGTAGAATGGAACATTCCCTACCATAATTGATCTACATTGAGAGCAAGGTCCTAGGGGGGGATCACAAAGGGGACCAATGTGTTGTTCCTGATGGAGATGACCAGTGACAGTGGTGAGAAGGGATCTGTTAGAGATCTAGGCTCACCATGTCTGACTAGGTTCCCAGCTGATGGGGTGGCTTGATAGTGACTAAAGAGTCATCATTAAAATATGCCAGTCTCTTGCCCTTATTCAGCTTTTGTAGTCTGTCCTTTGACATGGTTAGCTTTGGAGTGATAGGGATGATGTATTAGGATGTAGATGAGGAGGGTATCTAGGTCTAAGTAGAAACTGTTTCATTAGGTACTTTAAGGTGTCTTTTTAGTTCTTTATACTTTTTTGCTTCATTTATTGACTCACTGCAAATTATTGTGCACTTTTGCTTTGATGTATATATTTTCCCCTAACTTACGGATACTTGTACATGTGCCCTGGTCTATGTCTAGGTTTTGAGGTTTTGTTAAGAAGTGTACCACTCGAAACAGACTTAAGGAGTCCTGTGAGCTAGGAAAGGGCTCACCAAAGTAATGAAGCTTAAGAGTTGACATTTCATGCCTGACGTCTCACAAATAACAATTTAATTAATATGATAGGGGAAAAATGAATTGAATGTCTCAAACTTTTTAATGCATAGGCAGAGTATATGTTCCTTCAATACAAGCACTTAAAACTTCAAATTGGTAATCAGATTGAATTTTAACAGTGGGCTCAATTGTTAATACATTTCTAATAATGACTTGTTCTTTGAAATATTGTCTCCAAAATGCTTAGACCAGGGAGAACAGAAGCAACTGCTTGCGTTACTTTATAAGACACAGCTATATATAAATAGAGTCAAAGGACACAAATTATGGTGATGTTCTGTATGATACAGCAAATCCTAACAATGAGGTTTTCAAAGTTAACCCAATTGCCAAATAATTTGGTTATAGCAATAACTATCTGTTGCCTTCTTAAAGCCTAAAACAGCAGGGAATTTCCCCTTTCTGTATAAAGCTCATACATCTCCCAGTTCTGGAACCTCTAGGGTGGGGCTCACTTTCCTGCATGCTTCTCTCAAGTCATACCAACTGATGCTGCATCTGCTGATCCCAACCTAATCAATGCAACCAGTACCACTTTAGCATGCTTCACTTCAGACTGTGTCCAGAGACATCAGGCATGGAAAAAATTATTTTTAATGTTAAATAAGAGGAATAATTAAGCGAGTATATATCTTAGATATTTTCTTTTTCACTTTTTTATTTTATAGTGATTTTATAATGGTCAATAAAATTGTAGAAGAAAAGGGTACAATTCCATACAGTTCCCACCACCAGAATTCTGTGTATCCTTCCCTCCATTGAAAGGGTCCCTAGTCTTTATCTCTCTGGGATTATGGACCATTGATTTTTGTGGGGTGCAGAAGGTGGCAGGTCTGGCTTCTATAATTGCTTCTCTGCTGGACTGTGCATTGACAGGTCGATCCATACCCCAGCCATTTCTATTTTTCCCTAGGTGGGTAGGGCTCTGGTGACGTGGGGTTCCATGACACATTGGTAACGTCCTCTGCCCAGGGAAGTCAGGTTAGCATCATGATAGTGTCAGCAACTTGGTGGCTAAAAAGCATTAAGATATAAAGAAGAACAAATTGCTTAATAATCAGAAACTTTAAGGTAAGAGTATAGCAGATGAGATTTGGGGTCTTTATTTTGGCAGAGGCTAGGAAATTTATTTTAGGTATATTCTAAGGGACCCATGACTTTACTAATTTTTACCTGAGCCCCACAGATAACATGTAGGTGGGCTAAAAGTATTTTCTGGAAAGATAGTGTCAAAGTTGGGAATAGGACTAGAAAGCTGGATCAGGGAAGAGATAGCTCCCAAATATAGGAAAAGTATATTATTATTATTAACTGTAAATCCCATCAAATTGACCTAGGGCCCATTACTATTCATATTTAGCAAAAGAGCCTGTGTAACCTCTGGATCGCTGTCAGACTGAGCTTGCATTCCATGGGTTATAGCTAGGAACATTCTAGGCTGCACTCATGTCAGGAACAGTCTTCCTCAAGTGGCAGAGTATGTTGAACCACCCTACTGGGGCAGTTTTCTACCATGGTTCTACATTGAGGGCAGGGTCCTATAGAGGCCCACGAGAAAGCTTATGATATCATTCCTGATGGAGATTACCAGTGATGATGAAGAGACAGATCTGTTAGATGTCTAGGTCAATTGTTATCTGTGTGGGAATCCCAAGATTCCCTGACTAGGGCCTCAGATAATCGGGTGACCTGGTAGTGACCAAAAGAGCCATCATTAGAGTGTGCCAATCTCCTACCCTAATGCAACTTTTGTAGTCCTTATCTGACAAAGTTAGATTTAGAGTGACTGAGGGAAGAGAAATAGGAAGTAGATGAGGAGGGTATGTAGGTCTAAGTAGAAAATAATTAAGTACTTTATGGTGTCCTTTTTAGGTCTTTCTACTTTCTTGCTGCACTTACTGAGTTACTGCAAACTATTGTGCTACTTCTACTTTAAGGTATATATTTCCCCCTAACTTTTGGATACATGTATACATGTGTGCTATCCCATGGGCCTTGGTTTATATCTAGGTTCTATAACTTTGTTGGGAAGTGTGCCATTCTAAATGGAACTAAGGAGCCCTTTGAACTAGGAAAGATCTCACCAGAGTAATAGAGCTGGAGGGTTGACTTCCCAGACTTGGTGTCTTTGGACACAGTTCAAAGTGAAACATGTCATGTCGAGGTACCATTGGTTGCATTGATTTGGTTGAGATCAGCAGATGTAGTATCAAATGGTATGGATCAAGAGAAGCATGCACCAAAGTGAGCAAGTCCCAGAGGTTCCAGGACTGGGAGAAATAATGGGTTTTACAGAGAATGGGGAAGGTTCTAAACTTTCTTAAAGGACAGAAATATTAACAAAGCACCTGTATCTCCCTGCATCCCCCTTCTCTATTCTTTTGTGTTCATGTCACCTTCTTTTTCATGCTACATGCAACAGTTTTTAGAGGGTTAGGTTGGCAGTTTATAAACAAAGTTAACTTAAATATATCTAATTATTACTTAATTGGCTGGGGGATGGATTCGAGTATCAAGGAGGAGTTGAGTTGATGCTATGAAAGCCCGAGGAGGTCTCTGACAGCACCCTTTAGTATTTGTTCAAAAGGAAAAATAGTCAAAAGCTGCCCAGAATAACATATACAAAGGGTTGTTGAGGATTAAGATTTTTAGAGTAAATATTTGGGTCACAGAAGTCATACAAGAACGAAGACTGTATAAATATCAACAGTAGATCTTCAGAAGGCAGGAATGAAGACTGACAGTTCTTTATATTTTCATTATGTTTAATTTTTTCACAATTTACTTCCCCTTTATTGGATAACTCTATAATATGTCTTTAGACTATCCAGTGTCAAGTAGTGTTGTGACCAAGCTAGAAGAAATTTGAACATCATCCAGCAGTGGAGACTATGATCACTTGTTATAATTACATGCAAAGCACTAGTTTGTTTGCAGGTCTATTTATACAAATACAAATATATACTGATGAACTTTATGATTTCATTTACATGCTGTATGTAGCATCGACTTTGACATAGGTGCTGCTAATCTATTTTTTATGATTCAGTGAAGATTGCTCTGCTCAAATTAAATTCACATTTGACTTAAGAATGAAAAAATGAATGGGGTCGATTTCCCACCAGACTCAGTGACTTTGCATTCAGTTTCTTGCATCTGAAACAAAAACAGCTGAGCCTTCTGCAAATGACGAAAACTATTTGGAGTTACTGTGTTAATAATTCATGAAGGTGGAGATAATTTCAGGAAGCATTTGCTTCAAGACTGAAACTCCAGGCTGCATAATTGGTTCAGGGAATGAGTAACATCTTTTCCCCTAGCGAATGTATTCCTGTGGACTCCTAATCTAAAGAAAATTTGAAAGCTGACCTAGGAATTTAGATTGTATATCAGAACTCCCCCCCCACAACCACGAGCTCAGCTCACCTTTCTTCTTTAGGATATATAGGATTTTCCTCAAACTAGACAGAGTCAATTTTCTTCCTCCCTAATGAACATCTTGATTTTATTCAGCTAGTAAACTTAGTTGCCTAGTAACAGTTTGAAAAGAATACTGACCTAAATATTATGTTATATTTCTTTTAAAAGCTGTTCTTATATAAAACCTCTCAACTCATTAACTAGGACTTCAAGTCTACCCTTGACTTCAAAGTATTACATGCTAAATATAAAGAAAACCAGTCACCAAAGGAAAGGGTTTTTTTTTTTTTGTTTTGTTTTGTTTTGTTTTTTGGCCTAAAGCCTGTAGAAGATGAAAGAAACAGAAATGTGTCAGCTTCCTTAACATGATTGATTGATGTTTGTTGGCTTTGCTAGATTATTCAATACAAAAAATTGAATGACTTTGTTTCGTTCTATGACCAAAAAATCTAGGGGCTGAGTGGTAGCATACCTGATTGAGCAGCATACCCCTTACCATGCTCAAGGACAGAAATTCAAGCCTCCAGTGCCCTCACATATGGGTGAAGCTTCACTAGTGGTGAACTAGTGCTGTGGGTGTTTCTCTTTTCTCTCCCTCTCTCTCTTCCCTTCCCTACTGAATTTTTCTGTGCTTTTTTTTTTAAAAAAAAATTAAATAGAAGAACTCTAGCCAACCACCCAGCCACCCAAACAAAAGGAAGTGTAATTCCCGTGACCTTTGGCTGAGTTCACTTGGATCATGTGTTGCTATGCCATGTACATGACTCAGGTTTGAGACTGGTCCCCACCACACTGAAGGAAGCTTTGGTGCTGTGTCTTGTCTCTAATTATATCACTCGCTATCTCTATATCTCCCCCCGCAGAATAGGTCTCTATCTTTAAAAAAACAGAACAAGGCAAAAACCAAACTGACTTGTGACATTATAGAAAAAATCTTAGGCGCCTAATTTGTGAAATTCAGTGTCTCTACAGTCATGAACAGCACACTGCCTCAGAGAACAGACAGCTTCCCAGGTATCTGCTGAGACTTCTGCAGCTTGTGTTATAGCCATACTTTGCGGTCTTTATGCTCCAGTGACACAAGGACTTGACAGAAAACTAGAAAGACCTATGCGTGTACGGGTGTCACCCAACTCTCTGGACCCACTACACCTGCTCATGGAACAAGAGAGTAGTTGCTGCCTACATGTTAAGACCAGAAACTTTGACTTGAGGAAATAAAAAGTGAGGCATAGATGTGTTCTGATTTATATGTGTAGAAATGTACTAATGTTAGAAAAAGCATGTATAGGATGAAGTCCTTGCCTTCATCGAGGAGTTTTCCCACCAGCACACTTTCATGATGCCCACTCTGAAGAGGAATCTAGCTTTGCCATTTCACTTTGGCATGAGAATGGAACTGAAATAGAGATGGCCGCTGTCAGTACAATCCTACTAATTTTGTTTAATGTGGCAGGAGCGATACTGCAGAGCAGTTCTGTTCAAAATTTAAAAACAAGTTTGAATTCTAGCATTAGTATAATAAATCAATAATTAGTCATGAGGAGCATGATCTCTGGACTCAAATTGCTTGAGTGGGAATCTCAAATTCACCAGCTGCTAACTTTGCTTTTAGGCAGCTTTAGATGCTCTCTCCTTACCTCTAAGGTAGTAGAGATCAAAGGAATCACCCCATAATGTTTTCCTGACATATAAATTCATAAAAACTCTTATGAAATGTCCCATAGATAAAGTACATGTGAAATTTCCCACTATTATTATTTTATGAAAGTAAATACATGACCACAAAGGATGGTTAGTGAGTAAAATCTCTGTTCCCATGATAAAGATGACCATTGATATCAAACTTGAAACCAAAATTACATTAAAACCGTAGAAGTGACTTGGTAAGCTATAATAGAGACACTTCCTTGATGTTTTCACAAGAACAGATAGACTTGAGTAGAAAAGTGATAAAATATAGTATGCTGGGTGCCAGGCAGTAGCGCAGCAGGTTAAGTGCACGTGGCGCAAAGCACAAGGACCTGCTTAAGGATCCCGGTTCCAGCCCCCAGGTCCCCACCTGCAAGGAGTCGTTTCACAGGCGGTGAAGCAGGTCTGCAGGTGTCTGTCTTTCTCTCCCCCCTCTGTCTTCCCCTCCTCTCTCCATTTCTCTTTGTCCTATCCAACAATGACATCAACAATAATAATAACCACAACAAGGTTACAACAAGGGCAACAGAAGGGGGTAAAAAAAGGACCTCTAGGAGCAGTGGATTCATGGTGCAGGCACTGAGCCCCAGCGATAACCCTGGAGGCAAAAAAATAGTTTGCTTACATTGTAACTTTCTTATCTTCAAATAGATATTAGTGCTCAGTTTTTAGTGAAAAAATGGAAATTTAATTTGGGTTTAGAAATAAAAGGATGCAGTATAAAGTAGAAATATATTATCAGTAAATAAAATCTATACTTATTTACTCCAAAGTATATTCTCATTTATTGAACTCCGTAGGTATATTCTGTTTATAATAATTAAGAGAATATTGTGATGTTCATATTTAGTGTCAAATTTTATGAAAGATAAAAATCTGTATGCCATTTCCCTTTACAGATTTGATAAAATATGAGGGAATTTTTTTGTTTAGCTAATGGAACAGTTAATTTTTTGTGTGTATTCTAAAAAATACACTTAGTAACATTACTTATATAAACAACCTAGATCATTCTAGAGTATAATGTCATTGGTTACAAATTTGTATCATTTTGATTAAAAATACTGTACTAACAATATTTTCTATGCCTGTGTTTCTCCTTGTTCATACTTTGTACATTTCCTGGAAATAGTTGATAAAGTTAATTGGTTGGGGACTTTTATTTTTAATTGAAAAAAGCCTTATTCAAAATTCAAGTGTTGTGGTACAGGATGTGTCATAAAAGTGGAGAAAGTGTTGGACTCTTAAACATGAGGTCCTAAGTTTGATCCCTGGCTGCGACAGACCGGACCGCTACAGTGGAAGAGCAGCAGGAAGGATCAAGGAACTCAGAAGATGAGCACCGGGTGGGTCAGGAGTCGGCGCAGGGGAGAACAGAATACACCACACTCTGTTGGAGGGTGAATCTGAGCTCCATTTTTATTCAGCCAGTGAGAGTTTACATATCTTTCAGTCTTACATAAACAGTATCTGGAACAGAAAGTAAAGCTCATTTCTTGATTAGATGGCCTTGCGGTTTACACAGAAATGTCGTACTTCATGGGGTGATGCATTTCTGAGTAATAGGCTTAGCAGATAGTGTTTTATGTAGAGTTTGAACATATTTTATAAGAGGAGGTAAGTATTATTAAAATTTTTTCTTAAAACTTTATGTATTTGATGACCCATAACTTCGTCCACCTCATTGCTTTGTGTACATTTCCTGTTCATCTTAATCTAATCTGGGAACAGGGGCTGTTCCTCCCCGATTACACGGCATCGTTACCATGTACATAATGAAAACAATAATCAGAGTTTCCAATTTAGATCTGCTCAGGATGCCAAGACCCACTCCCAGAATTCTTCTTCCTTGAAGAGAGTTTTCCGGGGTGCTGACCCTGTCAGACCCTTTGTTCTGGATTTGAGTGGGGCGTGGCACCTGGCAGCACATGTATCAAGAGTTCTGTCTGGTTCTTGCTCTTTCTCTACTCCTGTCCCTCTCATTAATATATATATATATATATATATATATAATTTTTAAGATAAAATTCAAGTGCCAACTTATGAGATATTTCTTGTCGTACCCTTTGTTGTCAGAAATCCAGTGGTAAATAAGACTCAGTCTTACCCATTTGAAATTCACAAAAAGTCAGAATCTTGTGGTTATAACAAAAATGAGTTAAGGAAAGAAGGAAGGAGGCCCGATAGTGCCACGCTGGTTGAGCACACATTATCATGAGCAAGAAACTGGATTTAAGCCCCTGCTCCCCACCTGCAGGTGCAAGTTTCAAGAATGGTGAAGCGGTACTGCAGGTGTCCCCTTTCATGTTCTTGCTGTCTCTATAGAAAATAAATAGATAAATATATAATTTAAAAATACACATATCCCATGTAAATAAAAAAATGTTAAATGGAGGTAAGGAATAAACATGTCCTCACAAATTACCGTGCTTTCAATATGGCACTATTAAAAAATGGTTTTATACAACCAACACACCCATCCAAAAAGATCTGTGTACACGTATGTTCTTAGCAGCACAATTTGTAATAGCCAAAACCTGGAAGCAACCCAGGTGTCCAACAACAGATGAGTGGCTGAGCAAGTTGTGGTCTATATACACAGTGGAATACTACTCAGCTATTAAAAACGGTGGCTTCACCCTTTTTCTGCTGATCTTAGATAGACCTTGAAAAATTCATGTTAACTGAAGTTAAGTCAGAAACAGAAGGATGAATATGGGATGATCTCACTCTCAGGCAGAAGTTGGAAAACCAGATCAGAAGAAAAAACACAAGTATAACCTGAACTGGAGTTGGCATATTGTACCAAAGTAAAAGACTCTGGGGTGGGGGCTGGGGGATGGAGAATACAGGTCCAAGAAGGATGACAGAGTACCTAGTGGGGGTTGTATGGAAAACTGGGAAATGATATGCATGTACAAACCATTGTATTTACTGTCAAATGTAGAACATTAATTCCCCAATAAAGAAATTTAAAAAAATGGCTTCATAAAATAACTAAAAATTTGCATCAATTTCAGAAGAAGAACAGAATTTCTGGGCTGTAGAGTTAGTACATTGGTAGTATATGAGCCTTGCATGCCCACAAAAAAAGAGGACAAATATCAGATGATCTTGCTTATAGGTGGAACTTCAGCAACAAAGACAGAACAGGAAAACGCAAAGGAAAACTTGAGCTAGGTTTGGTGTACTGCATGAAAAAAATGACTGTAGGGAGTGGAGGAAGGGAATTGGAGTCCTGGTGCATGATGGTAGAAAAGGACCTGAATTGGGGGTTCTACAGACACCTGTCACAGGAAGATGAGAAATTGTACTCATGTGTCAACAACTGTACTGTAAACCATTAATCCCCCACAAGGAGTAATTTAACAAAGAAAGAGAAAACACCTTGTATATAAACCACTATTAAATCAGTAATAAAAAAACTTAAAAAGAAGAAAGAAAAGGCCTCCTGGATATCTATCATTGACCTTAACTAAAAAGCTCACTATTATTTTAGCTGCCCTGGTATTGGGGTGGGGGGGGGTATTGGAAACATGATGAAATTTGTTCCTACTTCTAGCTTTATAAGCATCTCATTTCTATTCACATTCTATTCTCACATTCATTTCATATTATCATTATGCTTTGTTTTTAGCATTCTTTTGATCTGAAACATCAACTAAGTGGGATATATTGTATTCAATTTTCAAATATATAAAATAGGGAAGAGGCAGCTTTCCTAATGGTTCAGAGCTAGACCACTAGAGCCAAACTGCCTAATTCCCAACCCTAGCTTCCTCTTACTAACTACCTGACCTTTGACAAGTTGTTAAACCATTCTTTGCTTGTTTTCTCATTAAAAAGGGTAATGGCAATAGCACCTGCCTTCTTGTGTGGAAGAGTTTCACTAAATGGTCTCCTGTTTTTAAAGTGCTTGGAATACATTCTGGCACCAAAGAAGCATTCCACAGATGTAAACAAAAAGGCTCCATATGCCCATTCTACTCTCTCCAGCATGGTATAGAATTACATGCCAGTGTGAACCAAGCTGGGCATGCTTTCCTGCTTCTGCCTTCTCTATAGATGAGGATCCCTGTGCTCTTTGAGTAGCAAGACACCAGACCTCAGTGGTCTGATTCCCAGTTTTTATGGTACCTTGATTTTAACAAAGGACTCATTGAACCTAGTTTGTATAAGGATGATAAACCAGATTCCGAAGGTGACGAATATCCTTGACAGCCTTTCTATTTCTAGCCTTCACGTTTGGTGAATATAAATGGTTTCCACGTATAAGCAAATGGAGTGGAATGTAATGACTTCCCTAGGCAAAAAGGTGCGTGCACTTGAATCATTTGAATTTGAGGCCTGGATTTAGTGTCTTCCCTATGCTAGGTTGCTTTCCTGGTGTCACTCAGCAACAGTGTGGTCTTGGACAAACGAATTCTTAAGTTTCTGTTGCCAATAGAGACTGCTAATTTGTGACATTTTCCCTCCTCTAGGGTTTGTCTAAAATTATGTAGTGCTTCTTCTACTTTTTTTAAAATCATTTTACTGAGGGGATTAGTGGTTTATAGAGTAGTTGTTGGCATATGGGTAAAAATTATGATCTCATCATGATAGGTGTCTATGAAACACTCTCACTGCCGACTTAAGTGCTTCTCCATCATCCCCAAAGCAAGGGATTCTGGGGAAGTATGTAAGGGGGCATGATGGGGACAGAGGAGGGTGGGGGCCTGTGGTACTACTTAGCATCACACTTCACCACCAACTTAGATTTAGATCCTGGTTCTACTCAGCAGGCACCAAAACAAGATGCTTGTCCTTACTTCTGTTGTCTGTGTTCTTGTGAGTTTTGTGTTTTCCTGAGCAAAATACTTCTTCTGTGTGGCAGTGCAATTATAGAGGTACAGAAGTAAAGTTTTATATTTAATTTGCTATCTTTTTAGAAGTTATTTAATTTTTAAAGAAATATTCTTTACATTTCTTATTTGTATAATAAGAGTCTTTTGAGATTTCCACGTAAGAATACGTTTTCTTCATTCCCTGTTTTAATTAATGAAATCTCAAAATTCATCCACCCCTAGGTTATTGTTGTTACATGCTCTATATTAAATTATACCTCATGAACAATAGCATTTAATTTGACAGTGAGATTTAAGAACAATCATTTATCTTGCTAGCCATAGTCTTTTTATTTTAAAATTATACTTTTTGAATTCTTAGCTATATTTTTATCTCAGTGACTTGGAATTGGCCTGAATATTTTACTAGTAAAGGCTAATGAATAATGTATTTAGAGACTGTGAATATGTGAGACTGTCTTTCATATCCTTTACAAATGAAAGGCAGGTTGACAGTCTCTTCCTTTGATGAGTCTTACCTTTCTTCTGAAATCTAGTAATATAGAGGAAGAATTTAATGTCACCTGTGCATTGGCTCCCTTGATAGTGTCTTACTATTATTTGATATGTATGTTGACTTGTTTTTGTATTTGCCTGGGTATCAAAGATGTTTTATTTTTTAATTTCATGTAGGATTCTAAATATTTGTTAGAATGTGATTTTGAGTTGATATGGTCTGCAATACAATTTAGCGTTTTGTTTGTGTGTTTTATTATCTATTTGATTATAGCACCTATTTCAGTCTTTCACTTGTGTTTTTTTCAGAAACCACTTTAATCTGATTTGGTTTATCTGCTTCTCTAGACCTAGGTTTTTCTTTCCTTCCTTCCTTCCTTCCTTCCTTCCTTCCTTCCTTCCTTCCTTTCTTTCTCTCTCTTTTTTTCTCTGTCTTTCTTTCTTTCTTTCTTTCTTTCTTCCTTTTTGCCACCAAGGTTATCACTGGGGCTCAGTGCCTCAGTGCCAGCACTATGAATCCACTGGTCCTAGCAGCCATATTTTCCTATTTTCTTGGGTAGAACAGAGAGAAATTGAGAAAGGAGGGGGAGATAGAGAGAGAAAGAGAAAGATAGACATCTGCAGACTTGATCCCCCCTTGTGAAGTGTCCAGTGAGTTACTGGGGCCTCGAACCCAAATTCTTGAGCTGGTCCTTGCTCTTAGTATTCTGTGCATTTAACTGAATGTGCCACTATCCAGCCCCTTGAGTCTTCTTTCATCTAGGTTTGTTTGTTTCTTTTTGCCACCAAAGCTTCACTGGGATTCATTCCTAGTAAAAAAAAAATTTTTTCCAGATAGAGGGTGAAAGAGAAGGAGAAAAAGAAGAGACACCACTGTTCCATAACTTGGGACTCCTCCCCACCAAGCTTCCACCACAAGAGTTTTCCCTAAAGCTCCATGCCTGTACAACTCCACCACTCCCAGTAACCATTTGATTGATTTCTTTCTGATAGAGAACAAGAGAAAGAAACAAAGAGACACAAATAAGAGACAACACAATACCACAATACCACTTCACTGAGTGTGAAGCTTACACTCCCCCCCCCCCCGCTTTAGTTGCTCCCATGTGGTGGCTGGGGACTTCAACAGGGGTCTTTGTGAATGTCTACACATGTACTCTGCTGAATTTGTCACCACCCAACCTTTAAAGCTTCCCTTTTTCATAGTACTTCCATGTGGTGGCCTGGAGCTCAAATCTGGACTTTCACAATTGGTGAAATATATGCACTTTATGGAATTAACTATTTCCTAGCCCCTTCTATTGTTTTTTTCTTCAGCTGTATGAAGACATTGTCTCTTTATCAGTCATTTAATTTTGCAGGCTATATCTACCCCCATTTTGGGGGGTGGCATTATGCCATTTCATGTTTAGAATTCTTGTAGTGTTCCTTTATCTCACAGATAATCTCATTTTATCTTACCCGATACTCTGTTGTTGATTTATAGATTTCTTCTTTTATTTTCTTAGGGAATATATCTTCTTTTATCATGTTAATAATGTAAAGTAAGGGGTGGGGTGGTGCACCCAGTTAAGTGCACATAGCACAAACTGCAAGGACCCACTTAAGGATCTGAGTTCAAGACCCCAGCTCCCCACCTGCAAGGGGTGTGCTTCATAAGTGGTGAAGCAGGTCTGCAGATGTCTCTCTGTCTCTCTTCCTCTCTATCTCCCCTCCTCTCTCAATTTCTCTGTGTCCTATCCAATAAAATGGAAAAATAAAAAATGACTGGCAGAAGCAGTAGATTCTTGGCACCAGCACTGAGCCCCAGCAACAACCCTGGAGGCAAAAAAAAAAAAAAAGTAAAATATAAACTTTAGCTGATCCCTTTAGGGAGGGAATACCTTTTAGTAGTCATTTCTTCTGTATCTTCAACTTGTTCCTTTACTTCCTTCCATGATTATATACTGCATCTTCGTAGACCTTTGTTGACATTTGGTTGTTGTCTTCATTTATTTGGGGGTTTGAAAATCTCCACCAGCTAGACCTACCACTGAAAAGATGTGTAGACTGCCTCTGGTTCGACCCTCTGTTTCCTTGTTTGCTACTTTAAGTTCTGTTTCAGATCCCTGGTTTGTAGCAGATGAATGGGTGTAGGCTCAGCCTATCTGTGTGGTCAAGTGTACTTTGTATAGAACTTCACATAGAGCAGCTGCTTGCAATGCCTTGTTCACTATTACTCTACATATGGATAAAACAGGAACTCCAGCCACCAGATTGTGACAACACCGCAGATCTTCTTGGTCCAAATCTGGTTTTCTTCACCTAAAACTCTGAGGCTACTTAGGATTTCCCTTTATTCCCACTCATCTTTTGAAATTAGCAGTTACTAATTGATGAGGAATTGCTTCATTGCCTCAAAAAACATCGTTAGGGGCAGGGGGACAGTGGCACACCTTGTTGAGTGCACATGTTACAATGAGAAAGGATGTGGGTTCAAGCCCCTTGGTCCCCACCTGCAGGAGAAAAGCTTTGTGAGTGGTGAAGTGGTGCTACACTTATCTCTTTGTCTCTCTCTCTCTGTCACCCTCTTCCATCTCGATTCCTGGCTGTCTATCCAATAAATAAATAAAGATAATTTTTAAAAAATCATTAGTGACAGGAAACTGTCCAGATTTCTGATTGATTGAGATTTTTGCTTTTCTATACAAGGTGACAGATACTGTGGAGACAGGGCTATAATGTAAAGACTTGCCTATTTCTTTGAAGACCTGAAACTTGTTGCCTTCAGTATTCTAATCTAGTTTGATTATTTTTTCTTCTGTATAAATATTCTTCTGTTTCTTATAATAGGTTAAATTTCATCCCTTCACCTTTATCTCTCTTTCTGTAGACTGCTTTTTTTGAAAGTTGGAAGAGGTTTGATTTGGGGGCTATTAGCAAGACATTGTAAAACCAATTTACATGATGCACATTAAGTACTTTCTGCATCTGACACAATGCTTGAACATTTTGATTCCTGTGGATATTTTTTTGGAAATAAATTCTGCCTGGTAAATATTCTTCACACATTTATATTCAGATGATGGAGAGATCAAAGCATGGGTTTCACAGTAATAGAGTGTATACCTTAGGAAAGCTGGATCATTCTAGTGGTGAAACAAAACATAAACACATAAGTGATTGTGGAAATTCCAATGACTACCATAAAAATGTTACTGTACATAAAAATTGCCTAATCATTGTCTACTAACAAAAGAGTCTTTGAACAAAATCTACTCTTGTAAGTCATGTAGTCAAGGAATTACAAATTCAGTTTCCTTTTAGAGCATCAAAATTGACCAGTAAAATGCATTAAATAAGTTGGTTTAGTACTATCAATTGTTAAGGCAGACTGGAGAGAAATAACTACTTACACCACCGATTCTTTGTGTCATCAGTATAATGATAAAACAGTTTATCACACATAGTATTTTTCTTAGTATTTATTTTTCCATTGTTTCTTTCAATCCATAATTTTTAAGACGAAGGTAAAGTTGTTTTACATGACTGTATATTTTAGGGGTGCAGTTTTACCTTTAATCTGTATGACCATGTTTGTGTAAATATTGCTCCAGAAACTGGTATTTCTCTTCCATTACAGGAATGAAACTAAAATCTGGGTATTAGTAAGTTAACCCTAAATTGAGAGAATTTATGTGTCTTAATTAGATTGCATACATATTTTGGAAAGCCCATTGCAAATGAAATATGGGGTTTCTTATTCAACAGTTATTAAGAATTTCAAGATAGTGACAGCAAAACATTAAACAAAACCTAGGACCCCTTGTGGCTACACAGATTTAAGCCAGCCCTTGTACATTCAAGCAGAAAGAAACACAAGATACTTGCTCACAGCCTCCATTACTAGCTCATAATTGAGATGAAGTTCAAGTTAACAGTGCCATAGATTCTGCAGAAAGTGAACCACCTACAAGGGGCTTTTGGTATGAGGTTTTTTGTTGTTTTAATGTTTTAAGTCAGTGATTTAACACTGTTTACAGACTATTAGATTTAAGGAATAATCTCTTACCTACAGTTGGTGCATACAGATGTGGCTTTTAAAGCATTACTTTTCTTTTTTGCCTCTAGTTTCTGGGGCTCAGTGCCAGCACTATGAATCCACCCCTTCTAAGGACATTTTTATTTCCCACCAGGGTTATTGCTGGAGTTCAGTGCCTGCACTATGAATCCACTGCTCCTGGAGGCTATTTTTTCCTTTTTGTTGTCCTTGATATTTATAGTTGTTGTTGTTGTTATTGCTGTTGTTTTTGTCGGATAGGACAGAGAGAAATCAAGAGAGGAGGGGAAGACAAGAGGGGGGAGATGAAAGACACCTGCAGACCTGCTTCACCGCTTGTGAAGCGACCCCCTCCCCTGCAGGTGGGGAGCGGGGGCTCGAACCAGGATCCTTCCTCCAGTCCTTGCACGTTATGCCATGTGTTCCTAACCGCTGTGCTACTGCCCATCCCCCAAGGGACTTTTCTTCTCCTTCTTCTTCTTCTCCTCCTCCTCTTCCTCTTCCTCTTCCTCCTCCTCCTCCTCCTCCTTCTCCTCTTCTTCCTCCTCCGCCTTCTCTTTCTTCTTTTCATTCGATAGGACAGCGAGGGTAGGATGAGATAGAGAGAGGGAGAGAAAGACACCTGCAGATCTGCTTCACTGCTAGTGAAGCATCCCAGCTGCAGGTGGGGAGCAGAGGGCTCACACCCAGGTCCTTGAGCATATCCCTGTGCTCAGTTCTTTGTGTGCTTAACCGGATGCATCGCCTCCCAGCCTCCTAAGCATTACTTTTCTGTATAGCTTGGAAGCTTTCATTGACTCACTACTGCTTCTCTCAGTTTTTTTTTTTTTTTTTATAATTCAGGTTTTATTCATGAAGGATTTCCAGCTCAAAAGTTTAAGACTCTTCCTTTAAGTGTTAGTTCTGACTTAAGTTTCAGACTATTTGCAGACTCAGTGAGCCAACTGAGAAATGAAACTCTGAGGGACACTTCTATATGTTTAGGGCATTCTTATTTCTCATCGAGCTCTTGAAGACCCCATCATTGTTCTTTTACTCTTACCTGAAACTCATTATCACTTATATAAGCTTTTTCTGCAACATGAATCTTATTTCATATTTTTCCATGGCTTGCAAACAAAAAAAAAAAAAAGGAAATTTACATCTTGACGAAATGAAGTTGACTAGTCACTTTTTCCCTTTTCTTTATTTCTAGCTTATAACCATCATTACAGATTAACCTCAGGAATGCTATTTAGTAAAATATGATCAACTTTAAAGGCACAGCTGAACACTATCAGAAACTATAGGCACTGAATACTAGAGTAAATTTTTGTAGTAGATATATATACATAGATATATTTACATAAAGAATTGTTTTAAGAGATTTACACATCAACCATTTAAAATCAAAAGAGAACTGAAAACATTGTCCTCATTAAAAATAAACCATAACAACCATATAGTGGTATGGTATATTATTCATACTTGTGTTTCTGGTTAATGATTTATTTAGCGTTCTCTTGGTTTACTTTAGGAAGGAAATGTGTTAACAAATGAATTAATAATTATTTGTTGAAAGATGAAAAATGTACTTGATTTTAAGTATTAAGGTATTTTTAAAACCTGCACTTAAATTAAGCCAAGTTGTTACCTAATATCTGAATCAGATGAACAATTAAGTTGTATAGATCCTTGTACTGTGGAAATATGACACTTTGTTAAGTTTTTATTTTTTAATTTATTTTATTTTGATGATAGAGAAATACCAAGAGAAAAACACAGTTCTGGCTGAGTGCTGGCTTATAGTGGTGCTTGTGCCAGGGAATGAACCTGGGATCTCAGAGCCTCAGGCATGAGAGCCTTTTCCATAGCCATCATGCTGTCTTCCTAGCTACCTGTTTAACAAGAGGAAATTCATTTGTTGAACAAAGACAAAATGAGCAAGTAAAGTAACCAAGCAAATGAAAATTTAAGTTATGAATGTCCCTATTAACTTTTAAAATGTTTACAGTAAGTCATGCCTGAGTGATCATTAACATGAACCCCTGGTTGGGGTGGGGGAAATTTAATGGACTTTTTCATTCACATTTCAAAATATACTGTGAAATATACAAACTGATGCCATATATTTTTCAACCTTCTACAGGTGGAAATGTTCATTTTTCCTTTATGTGTTTACTTACGGAGTCTGGATCCTGAAGGAGGTAGGACCTGCCAAGTTACTTTATGGAATATATAACTGTAAAACTGTACCTCATTCCTTATGTGTGACATTGGAGCTTTATCAAATTATCGATAGTGGGGCTGGGTGGTAGTTCATCTGGTTGAGTACACATGTTATCTATCATGTGTCCCCACCTACAGGGGGAAAGCTTTGCGAGTGGTGAAGCAGTGCTGCGGGTGGCTCTCTTTCTCTCTCCCTGTCTCCCCCTACCTTCTCGATTTCTGGCTGTCTGTATCCAATAAATAAAGAAAATTTAAAAAATAAAAAATATTGTATACAAATAAAAATAATGATAGTAAACTTCCTGAGAATTATTTATGTATTTTTCTTGGATTCAGAAAAAACATTCAAAGTTTATTTTATATGGTATATAATTTTTAGGAGTAAAATTAAAATAATTTGAAGATAATCTGTTCTTTTTTTCAGTTGAAATAATGTTGTTGAATCCTCTGACCACCCTCGTTGGTTGTTACTTGTGGACATTAGGAACCTATATCTATCCATATGAAGCTTTGAAAACAGTTCTCACACGCTTTGAAAAGAGTCAGGTTTTGAAATGTCTATTATCACTGGGGTATTCATATGTACAGATTATGTAATCATTTTGCATAGTTACTTAAAGGCTAATGCCAGCTGCTGGTGCAAAATATGCTTGCTTTCATAGAGTCTTTCTCTTGTGGCTGTTTTATTTTACCTTTATCATGAAAATATTTTTTGGGACTACTGTCGTCTTTATTTTTTTAAGATAGAGAAGAGAGGTAGAGAAGCAGATACAAGAGTCAAAGAAACAGTACTGAAGTTTCCTTTTTTATTTTAATCTTCATAATAAAGTATTTGCTTTCTTATTTTTTATTTATAAAAAGGAAACAGACAAAAACATATAAGAGGGGTACAACTCCACAGAATTCCCACCACGAGAAGTCCATATTCCATCCCATCCCCTGATAGCTTTCCTATTCTTTATCCCTCTGGGAGCATGGACCAAGGGTCATTATGGGGTCTGGCTTCTGTAATTGCTTCCCCACTGAACATGGGCATTGACAGGTTGATCCATACTCCCAGCATGCCTCTCTCTTTCCCTAGTGGGGTGGGGCTCTGGAGAATCGGAGCTCCAGGCCACATTGGTGGGGTTGTTTGTCCAGGGAAATCCGGTTGGCATCATGGTAGCATCTAGAACCTGGTGGCTGAAAAGAGAGTTAACATATAGAGCCAAACAAGTTGTTGACTAATCATGAACCTAAAGTCTGGAATAGTGTAGATAAAGAGTTGTGGGGGGGGGGTATCAGTTTTGTAGATAGCTAGTATACTGGCCCATTTTAGTTATATTACAAAGGGCCTGTAGCTATACTAGTTTTTGTGGTTGTTGTTATTTGTTTTGTTTTTTGTTTTCCTTGAGCCTGAAATCTGATATGCAGGTGGATCCAAGTTATTGTCTGGGTAAATGATGTCATGGGTGGAAAAAGGACCAGAAAGCTTCATCAGGGAAGAGAGTAGTTCCCAAACATGGGAAATGTGTATAAATATTGTTGTCTGTAAACCCCATTAAAGTTTTCCTTTAATGTGGTAGAACCTTTGCACAAACCTGGGTGATGTGCATGACTAAGCAGTACACTTATGTAAATGAGCCAGTTCACTGCAACAGGAGTGCCACAGTCTGCTGTAGGTTGTGTCTGATTATGTCTCAAATATAAACAACCAAGACATCTCATAATCAGACACAACCTACAGCAGTAATTTGGGAAAACATACGAAGTTATTTTTAAAAACAGAAGACTGTGATGTTTGCAAAAGAGTGATAACTTTCACAGTGAACCTTTAAAGTAGTATCAATGTTATCTTCAATTAGCATAAGTAATTTTCCAAAATTAGGAACAGTGCCCATTGGAAAAAAAAAGTGCTTATAAATTTCCATGTAAATGTTATTATGAAATGGTAACTATCTTATTTTATTTTATGTTATTAAGCCTGTATGATAATGATTTGTCTGACTATGGCAAATTCTATCCTAAATAGTGATTTTTTTGCCAGTATTTTCACATTTTCCTAAAGGAAATGATGTTTGCATTGTCTGTTCCTCTAGTAACTTTTTTTTTCACTTAATAAGATCATGCGACTCAGAGATTGTGTAGAAACAGAAAGATGAACTTTACTCTGTAGACTTTCTGAGAGTCTCAAGGGAAGGAAAATATATGTAGTAGAAATGGGAATTGTGGAGCTATGGCAGACACCATGCGCCAGCAATAACCATGACACCAAAAGAATGGGAAGTATTTGTTTTGTATTATTGACTATTGTCATTATATAAATATCTAAAACTTACCAAAAAATAATAAATTTAACTCTTTGGTATTATTGTTACATTTAGGAGTGTTCCCATTCTACTTTTCAAATTTACTCATCTAGGAAAAGTATGGCTGTAGAATTTTTATGCTTCCAAGTATATTACCTCAGAAGAGGAAATAGCATTGGGTAGAATTTGAGCTGAGATATGAAAGTAGGATTTCATAGGAATGTTGAGTTGCTCACTGAGGTCAAGATTTGGATACATGATGATTTGTGGTTGTAAAGGGCTGTGATGTTGAGAAAGAAGGGTGAGATCCAAGAGCACTTTTTTTTGTCTTTTCCTGTGATATTCAGGATATGGTGCCTGTTAGCTCTTACATGGTTTCTTAGCTCCTAAGACAAATGGCTCGGCCATTTGTCATCAGAACAGGATATACTTTGACACTTAGCTCTGCATCACTCTGTTCCTAAGCAAACTGAATTGAAGAACAAGTTTTCTCTCCCTGACTCTGTGGCTCTGTAGATTCATTAAAGGGTCTGTCAATGAATGTTTGCTTAGAATTGTTTTTCTTTAAGTGACACCAGTTCCTTTTCATATGCCTCTAGTTACAACAATTGATTTAAGAATGCCAATAGTGTTTTCTTCTTGGACTATGTGCAATTGAGCATTCTTCCTCTAAGCACACAGATATATATGGGTACCTTTATGGTATAGTATCTAGTTCTAATGTGGGGAAGGAAAGCCTACAAAGAATTAGCTATGGCATAGTACACAAGCCTAGCCCACTTTTCTCAGCTCACAGCTGAGGAAGCAGAAATTGAAAGAGGGTAAGTGGTATTCTAAAGTTTGCACAGTCCATTAATTAAAGGCTGTATCTAAGATGAAATATATGTTACTGCCTCTTATTCTAGCACTTGCTTCATTTAACTAGCCTGACCTCAGCATCATTTCCAAGTGACCTCCCTCTTGTTAATAACTTGACCTAACATGGTCATCCTTTTTTTATAGAACTTTAAGTACTTAAATATTCCTATTTTAAAATAGATGTTTAAAGTATATTTCTATTAACATTGTTGGAATGGACATATATTTGTCCATCCATGCAAGAGGGAAAATATCATACTGGGTATGGTATCAGAAATCATCAAAGCAAGGTAATTTCCAATTTTTACAGTATTCTGAGTATTTTAAAGTAAAAGGCCAGGTAGTGGGGAAGATTGAAGTGGTAAGAGATCACAGCTACTTTTTATTATCAGTGTCAAAAATATGAATTATTACATGGACTGTTAGAAAATATCTGGACAGCTTATGCTATTCCATCGAGTTTCTTTTGCCTTAAAAGCTGTATAACATTAAGAACCCTGAAATCTTGTGGTTTGGATTATTTAACAAACACAAATCAACCTGTTCCTGTTACTGTCAATAAAAAATAAAAATGAGGGAGTCGGGCGGTAGTGCAGTGGGTTAAGTGCAGGTGGCGCAAAGCTCAAGGACCAGTGTAAGGATCCTCTTTTGAGCCCCCCAGCTCCCCACCTGCAGGGGAGTCGCTTCACAGGTGGTGAAGCAGGTCTGCAGGTGTCTTTCTCTCCCCTCTCTGTCTTCCCCTCCTCTCTCCATTTCTCTCTGTCCTATCCAACAACGACGACATCAATAACAACAATAATAACTACAACAACAATAAAAACAACAACAAGGGCAACAAAAGGTAAAATAAATAAATAAAAATAAATTAAAAATGAACAAAGCAATAAGTGATTTTGAAACTAGGCTTCTAACTGTAAAAGTTATGAATATTGTGATATGTTTACTTTCTATAATATGACTAACAAATCATTAATGTATTATTTGCAACAAATTAATTGAAACAACTCAGTATATTCTACAGCCCAAGGAATGTGCATGGAATAAATTACTCAGTTAAGAAAGGTATTAAATTAGCACTGAGGTTATAGCTCATAGCTCTTTTATTTGATGAAATGTACTGGCTTAATTATGGTTGTGTGAAATCGTCTAAAGAACACCAAAAAGACTTCTATAAGGCTCTCTCCACTTTTTTGTGATCTGTGTTTTGATAAAATGACATGTTATACTAACAGCATCCTCCAGATGGTGAGGTAGAAAGACTTGAGAATTTTTATTTGAAATGTAGATAGATTTTTGTGGGGGAAAGCACTTCAACTCTAAGTGGCTATGATTACCGAATGATATTTGCTTCTGTACAATTAATTATTACAAAGACTTGTGATCTTCATGTTAGATCAGTCCATGAATTTTTTAAACTGTGAGCTTGAAGTTCTTTTTTATACTTTATTAGGTAAATAGTGTTTATTTTTAATAAGAAATTCTTTTTGGGGGGAAAGCAATGATGTATAAGCTAATTGTCACATGGGTATAACTTCTCATCTCTCCATGATAGGTATCTGCACACCACTTACATCATCAACTCAAGTTTTCCTACACTGTTGTGCATTGGGTCCTCAAGGTCCTTTCAAGTGCCTTTCTTCTCATCATTCCCTATATCCTTAGTCCAAGTTTCACCCTGTTTTTACTTTGTTTCTTAAGTCCCATGTGTAAATGTCACTCTCTCGCTTCTAGTGATTTGCTCAAGATGTTAGTAGTCTCTATTTTCATCAGAGATTGGTCTGTAGTTTGCTTGTCATGCCTCTCCCCAGTTTGGTATGAGGTTGATGCTGACTTTATGGAATGTGTTAGAGGAAGGAATCTATTTTCTTTCCTCTAGTGTAGGTGTTTGCACACCACTCCCACTTCCAGCTTAAGTCTCCTCCCACCACTGTGAATCATATCCCCACCTCTATCTCAAACCCTTCCTGCCACTCCACTATAAAGTCCTGAGCTCTACTGCACTAGACCGGAGAGTTTCTTAGATGGAACTTAAAGGGATCGTGCTAAGAGAGATAAGGTAGAAGGAGAAGCTACAGTATTAAAGTACCTTGCTTACAGGTGGAACTTAAGGCATAAAGAAAGGGGAACACAGGGTTCAGTTTAGTCAATGAATCTTATCCTTTCAGTCCTCTTCAACAATAACAGTGCTGGAGGATCTCTAGGAATAATGAAACTCCAGACAGGACTCATATTCAATTATCAGAGTGTCGTCTACTTTTATTTGTTTGTTTATTTATTTATTTCCCTTTGTTGCCCTGGTTGCTTTATTGTTGTAGTTATTATTGATGTTGTTGTTATTGGATAGGACAGAGAAAAATGGAGATAGGAGGGGAAGACAGAGAGGGGGAGAGAGACAGACACCTGCAGACCTGCTTCACCACCTGTGGGGCTTCACCATCCAAGCTCACTTATTTTATTTTTTTTTTTGACAGAGATAGCAGAGAGGCAGAGAGAGAGAATGAAAGTTGCCACAGCACTGGAATTTTCTTCAGAGTGGCTGGGGTATTTGAGCCTGTGGTGCACACATGGTAAAGCAGTGCATCAGTCAAGTGAGCTATGTTGTTGGCCCTCCCAATTTACTCATTTAGATAGAAAGAAAGATACATCACCAAAGCTTCCTCCAAGGTGATGGGGGGCAGGTTGAACCTGTTTGGCAAGCATAGCAAAGCAAGAGTACTATCTATCCTGGTGATCTATTTTGCTAGCTCAAGTAAAAATTGAAAACATTGATGGGTGATCTTGTAATATTTTTGTTGTCAAACACTTCATGCAGATTGATTTCATAATACAGCTTTTGAAAGAAGAACAAAAAGCCCCTAGAGGAAGCATATGACTAGTAGACTTGGAAGCATGTGGTCTCGAGTTCAATGACCAGCATCATATGAGTCAGAGCTATGCTTAGGTTCTTTCTTCTCTCATATTAACAAATAATCTTTGAAAAAAGAAATCTCCCACTCCCCAATGAGGACAAATATAGGTATCAAAAATCATTAGAAAAAAAATGTACATTTTCCCAAGACAGATACAATTAGTGGAAAAAAAAATAAAGGGCAGTATACATATTGTAACACATATTATTATTATCATTATTGTTACTTAGTAATGATTAACAAGATTGTGAGATAATAGGTGTACAAATTCACAGTTTCCACCACCAGAGTTTCGTGTCCCATCCCCTTCATTGGAAGCTTTCCTATTCTCTATCCCTCTGGGAGTATGAACCAAAATTCTTTATGGGTTGCAGAAAGTGGAAGGTCTGGCTTCTGTGATTGCTTCTCTGCTGGACATGGATGTTGGCAGGTGGATCCATACCCCCAGCCTGTCTCTCTCTTTCCCTAGTGGGGCAGAGCTCTGGAAAGATGAGGTTCCGAGACACATTGGTAAGGTCATCTGCCCAGGGAAGTCAGAATGATGAAGTCATGATAGCATCTACAACTTGGTAGCTGAAAGGTGGGTCAGATATAAAGCAGGACAAATGTAACACACATTATTATTAGTGGTTTTTCTTTTTTTTGTATACTCACTGGGTTTCTCTCCAGCATGACTTCTTTAGTAGGTCTGTAAGGATCTGAACTCTTAGATATTTCCACATTGTTTACATTAATGACGTCTTGCTTCTAATGCCCGTCCAGTCATATGTATGGAAACTGTCATTATATGTGAATACATTTAATCCTTGTTCACATTATTAAGATCTCAGTACCCAGAGGGCTTTTTCATACATTTGAAGTGAAAATGAAGAAATAAGAGAATTTCTCAGATTCCAAACACATATAATATTCACAGGTATGGACATAACACTTGTGGTTTATGGACTGGTGATCTCTACAGTCATTCTAAAAGATGCACTTGTCTACTTAAATGAGAGAGGAAAAAAACAGAGCAGCACTGTGATACAGGCAGTGCTAGAGATCAAAACTGGGACCTCTTATGGTCAAGCCTGAATCACTAGCTACTACATCACCTCACAGGCTGCATCTCTCTGTTCTTTAGATTTTTCTACAGCACCCAAAGAGACTCACTTTTCACTTACCATGTGTGTTAGTTTCCTGAGGCTACCGGTGTGACAAGTTACTACAGATTTAGTGATACAACAGTACTAAATTATTATCTTACCATTCTGGAGGTCAGAAACATTAAAGTCACTTTTATTGGATGGTAGTTAAAGTACCAGGAAAGTTTGTTCTTTTTGGAGACCCTGGGAAAGGATTTGTTTCCTTGTTTTCTTCAGCTACTGGTTTCTGCCTAGATTCCGAGGATTTGTGGACCTTTCTTCCATCTTCAAAAGTCATCCCTCCGATCTGATTCTGTTGCCATATTACCTTCTACTTTTCTATAGTCACGTCTCTCTTGGTCTTTGTGATCATAGTCAGGACCCCTCTGGGTAAGTCAGAATAATTTCCTCATCTCAAGATTTTCATGTTAATCATGTCTGTAAAACTACTTTTACCATATGCGGTAACATCCACATATTGCAGGAATTAGTACTTGAATGTCTTTGGGGGTCTATTATTTTCAGCTTGGCAAACCATGAAAATCCTCTACTCATCTCTCCAGATCTCTCCGAAGGCAATTATTAGTGGTTTTAGCAAATTAGAATCATTTTGTGCTGCCTCTCATCTGAAATGAGCTGATTTGCAGGAAGTAACATGCTTCTACAATGAATGTTATTCTTATTTTAAAAGATCATTGGAAGAATCTAATAAACTTTTATTGATTAGATTTTTATTAAGAATTCATGTAACATACATACAATATGAAGTTTTTCTACAGTAAGGCCCCATACCCCTCATCTTTGAGAAGCTTACAGACTTACAGATATGACCAGCTCACAGGTTTATATAATGCCAGGTGTGGACCAGGCATTGGCACACTCGGTTGAGCACACACATTACCTATGATGTGCAAGGACCTGGCTTCAAACTTCTGTTCCCCACCAGCAGAGGTGAGGCTTCATGAGTGATGGAGCAGTGCTGCATATTTCTCTTTCATTCTTCCACTAGATCTCCCCCTGCTCCTCTCTCAATTTTTCTGTCCTATAAAATGAAGAAGTAAAATGTTTTTTAATGATAATATTAGGCAGGACAGAGAGGATGGGGAGATAGAAAGTCAGAGTTCTCAGGACTTGCATAAAAGAGTTCCCACATTCAAACCTTGACACCAGCAGTAACCAGAGCAGAGAGAGAGCAGTGCTTTGGTCCTCCAACAGTGAAAATAAATCCTTTTTTCAAAAGGGGGCAGAAGAAATTAGGCAGTGCATGATAAAAGTACTGTAATGGTGGAACAAACAAATCTCTAAGATTAAAGGAGTAGAAGATAATCATTCTTGACAACTTGGTATGTTGTCAGAGAAAAGTCTGAACTAAATATCTGATTTTGAAGATAAAAAAAATAAGAGATGTGGGCTTCATGATAAAGAAGAGCAAAGGAAATAAAAACAGAAAGTGGTAAGACAGAGAGATGAGGGGGTTGAATTGTTATGTAGAAAACAGAACGGTTACACATGTACAAACTACTGTATTTTACTGTTGACTATAAACTATTAATCCTCCCAATAAAGAAAAAAAATAGAAAAAGACAGGCACACACACACACACACACACACACACACACACACGGGGCGGGGTGGAGCATGTGAGTTTGGAAGACAGCAAGCATACTGTAGGTGGCAGACAGGCATAAATGATGACTAGCATATCAAAAGGTTAGTTTCCACTTAGCAAAGAATAAAGAGGTGACAGGCTGGGAAGTGGTCAGCTGGATATAATGTGAAGTATAACTTCAGAGTAACAAACCCTGGAGGCAAACTCTAGAGCAGCTTTGACCATAGTAGCAGTCGTAGCATTGCCATGACACTAGCCCACATACTGGTAAGAAGTGAATCTTATTCATAAAGAATTTTGTGGAGGCTGGGTGGTGATGCACCTGGATAAGAGCACATACTACAGCATGCAAGGACCTGGGTTCAAGCCTCCTGACCCCACCTATATGAGGGAATCTTAACAAGTGGTGAAATAGTGCTGCAGTTTCCTCTACCTCTCTCCCTCTTCATCTTCCCCCTCCCTCTCAATTTCTCTCTATTTCTATCAAATAAATAAGTAAATAAAATTTGTGTCAGGAAAGCCCGAAAGTGTTAATAGAAGGTTAGGTTTTAGATAAATAAAGCATTTTATGCTAGGTTTGAAGGTTTATCTAGTACTAAAGATATAATGCCAATTTTTTTTTGTTAAAGAGGAGATATTGACATAATTTTCTCAGTGTATTTAACAGCTACTTCTGGAAACATAGATTTACCATCACACATACACCCCCACACATACACAATCTCCAGAGCAAAGCAACTTTAATAGACGCCATTGTAACTGCCTAGATGTAAGAGAATTGATAAGGAGTAGGCCTTCAGCCATTGCTACTTAACTTCAAAGTAGCAGAGTTGGTATTCAGACACAGTTCTAGTAATTCTTTGCTCCTGTTTGTCACTGTCAAATGGTTTCTCTTAGCAAAAATGTTTGGCGTTCTGTCATATCCTAAAGAGCAAAGTTGTTCGCTGATACTATGTATTTTAGTGTGGATATTTTGTGACAGGAAAGATGGAAAAGAAATAAAATGCAAGAATATTTTCAGTTTTATAAGTATCTAATTTCTCCCATCCAAGTACTAATCAGGCCTGACCCTGCTTAGCTTCCAAGATCAGACAAGATTGGGTGTGTTCAAGGTGTTATGGTCATGGTCGTAGACAGACGTGTCTAATTTCTACTGAAATTATAAGGATAATGTTTCCAGGAATCTTATATTTATATTTTAACAGAAAAATCACTTTTTAGCACTCTGTACTAGAAAAAATAGGACATTTCAGCATGTAAAGGGAAAGGTCTTGTTTTCCTCCCTGGAAATAAGTCTCTTCCAGTAGTAAACATAACTGGTATCACTCCTTCCTAAAATGGCTAAATTCTCTCCTTTATATATTTCATTGTTTAATCTTCAACTTCATTTCCCTTTCCTCACCTTCCCCTTTATCTCTGAACGTCTGGACTAGCTATCCAAAGTCTTTGTTTTTTTCTGCCATGTGTGGCCCAGTTCCCCCATACTGGGCCCCAAAATGTTTAATTGTGGGGCTTGGCACAATTGCCTGTGTGCTCCCCTAGTCTTTCTGTAAAGAACTTCAAACCAATTTGTGAAAGTGAATACTCAATAAATAATTACTGAACTAGATTTCCTATTCGTCCTTGAGGTTGACATTAAACTGGTTATGCCATGTCACATAAAATGTTCTAGAATGGGAGACGGGCAGTGGCGCAGCAGGTTAAGCACACATGGTGCAAAGCACAAGGACCAGCGTAAGGATCCCAGTTCAAGCCCCGGCTCCCCACCTGCAGGGGAATCACTTCACAAGCGGTGAAGCAGGTCTGCAGGTGTCTATCTTTCTCTCCCCCTGTCTTCCTCTCCTCTCTCCATTTCTCGCTGTCCTATACAACAACGAAGACAGACAATAATAATAACTACAACAATAAAACAACAAGGGCAACAAAAAGGGAAAATAAATAAAATTTTAAAAAATGGTCTAGAACTAGGACATATGAGGAAAAAAAAAGAGAGAAATAAGGAAGTAATTGTTCTTAGACTGTTACAAAAGGAGCTACTATTCCACATACAAATGTTTTATCTGTCTCTGTTTATTTGCTCTAGGTTTTTTCCTGCAAGTTAAAGAAATCATGGAAAAAGCCAAAGAGATCTCTGTCCATTTGAGTAGGATATGGTATATGCTGACTTCCCTTTTCTAACTATAGACATTGAAGTTGTTCTCTCATGGAAGGAAGGGAGAGGATAGGACTCACAACAGTCATGGACTGTTCAGTAACATTGATGGAGAGCCTTCCTACTCTAAACACTGAAAAAGGCTCATCAGTTTTTAATTTCTTTGGCCCTACAGCAAATATAATTGGCGTCTTTTTCTATGCATTAGTTTATATTATTTAGTTTTCAGGTATATAACATTGTCAATACACATCTGTATATAGTATAGTAATACTATGCAGTAGATAAATAAATAGTTCTAAAAAGATATTTTTTTCCCACTACCATCAGGGTAGATAAAAATATTGTATATTTGGGTGGGGTGGGATAAGACAAGCAGGCAAGAGTAATGAGTAGTTTGAAGAGACTTGGTACTAATAGATAAAGAAGTAGAGATATTAGGGAAAGAAAATTTCTGTTTGTAAGAGAATAAAAAGGTCTTTTTTGGAGGCAAGTGTTTAGTCTGTGTTGTACTTTTCTTAAATTATGATAATTAAATTTACTGTCATATGTGTATGTGTATACACTCCACACACAGAGATTATAATACTGAAGTAACTAAAGAGAAGTTTGACATATGATTTTGGGCAGTTATGTTTTTGTGGTGCAATTTTCTATAGTGGTCCTACCTTTGCTTTTATCTAGATACCTAGATTTGTATGTCTTATTAATGTCTTATTAATGTAGTCTTTCTTCTTCTTGTTGAGAATCATATTTTAGAGTTAAACAAAATAGTTATTTATACACATGTTAATGTTATCCTCCATAACTTTTGCAACAGAAATAGATAGGTTCTGTGAAATAAAGGGAAGAAGTAAAAAAGAAAATTATTTATGTAGGATTTTCTTTTTTCTTTATCTATAAAATAAAAAGTACCAATAAGGCCATAGGATAAGAGGAGTACAATTCCACACAATTTCCATCAAGAGTTCCATATTCCATCCCCACCCTTGGATGCTTTCCTATTCTTTTTTTTAAATTTTTTATATTTATTTATTTTTTCCCTATTGTTGCCATTGTTTAACATTGTTGTGGTTATTGATGTCATCGTTGTTGGATAGGACAGAGAGAAACGGAGAGAGGAGGGGAAGACAGAGAGGGGGAGAGAAAGACAGACACCTGCAGACCTGCTTCACCGCCTATGAAGCGACTCCCCTACAGGTGGGGAGCCCAGGGCTCGAACCGGGAGCATTCCTACTCTTTATCCCTCTGGAAAAATGTATCCAGGTTCATTATGGTGTGCAGAGGTGGAAGGTCTGGCTTCTGTAATTGCTTCTCCACTGAACATGGGCATTGGCTGGTTGATCCATATTCCCAGCCTGTCCCAATGTTTCCCTAACGTGTTCCCTAATCTGCACCCGTGTTTTGTCTCATGGGCCCTGATCTGTATCTATTTTCTGTGGCTTTGTTAGGAGGTGCACTGCTCAATATGGAATAGAAGAGTCCTATGAGCTAGGAATGGTCTCACCAGCGTGCTGGAGCTGAAGGGTTGACATTCCACTCCTGGTGTCTCTGTACACAATCTGAAGTGAAATGTGTTGAGGTGGTGCTGGTTGCAGTGGTTTCATACAGCAAATGCAGTATGAAATAGTATAGATCTAGTGAAGTGTGCAGGAAGACAAGCCACACCCTACAGTTTCCAGGACTAGGAGAAATATGTGTTTTATAGAGAATGGGGAAGGTCCCTGCTGTCTTTGAGTTTAAGAAGGCAATAGGTAGTTATTATTGTAACCAAGTTATTAGGGAATTTGGTTTACTTTGAAAATCCCGTTTTGAGGATTTACTGTATCATTATGTAGTATTTTCAAAGTAACTTTAGACTGAGTCAGATCTAACATTTACGTCACTGATCCTGTTTTCAAATACTTATATGTTCAAATACTTATATGTTTTCAAATACTTATATGTTTCAAATACATACATACATATATATACATACATACATACATACATATATATATATATATATATATAATTAATGCAGTTCACCAAAACCAGATAGTCAAGCAACACCTTCACTCTAAAAACAAAAACCAATAATACAAAGGGAAAGAAAGGAAAAGAAAAAAGAAAGGAAAAAAGAAAGAAAGAAAAGAAACAAGGAAAGGTAAGAATAGACAAGTACTAAAATAAGATCTCAACTATAAATTCTAGAGATAGTGGGAAGAGAGAGAAGTAAAGAGGAGAAAGACACAGAGGGAGAGAGAGAAGAAGAGTGTACTCTCAGTTAGACTTCTATAAGATAATTCACGGATGAGTGTCAGTGAATAAAAAAGGGAAAAAATCAGTGAAAGGAAAGAGACTTTTCAGATCAGCTTTAAGGAAATAAAAAGAGAAGTGGAGAAAAGAGAGGTAGAGTGGGCCAAGTTCCTCCCAGAATGTGTAGCACACTCAATCACCTATCAGTGAAAGAAGCAGCACTGGATACTTTTGCTCAAATTGGAGAGGGGGGAAAAGAGACAAGCACAAGTAGTAATAATAATAGAATTAAATTAAATTAAAATCACTAACAGTCAGTCTGCATATTGAACCAGTACAGATTTCTGCACACTCGTCTCCTTCCTAAACCAAGCTAAAATTTAGTAATTAGAAGAGGTAACTATCAGGCAAACTAGCAAAACGGGAAACTCCAAGCCAATCTCCCTGTTTCCTTTGTTCCTTTTTGGCCCCCGTTTGCCAGGCAAACATGGATTATAGGACTCTTGTTTAGTTCTTGTCTGCCCACCTAGTGCATCCCTATCCTAGTACTGATCCAGAATTCCTACCCTCATCTGAACTTCCCAGTTTGGAATTAGCCTCTTTGCAGAACTTAGGCCATGTGTTGTCTCTGAGTCTCCATCTTGGCTCCGCCTCCAATTTTCTTTTTTAATTGTAACTTGGTTTTCTAACTATCCTTATACTATATTTCAAGCGTCATTATACATCTACATATGGATAAAATTATAGGAGAGGTTACCAGCAAATAAAGTGCATACATACATACCAATTTATTGTTACTTAAGTAACAGCAAAAATATCCTGGGAAAATTTGCCTTTTCCTCATCCCCTCAGGTTAAGCACACAGGGAGTCTCTTGTACCTGTCTGTAAGGTATAGCATTTTCCCTGTTTCTTTCACACACACACAGGCACACACTCTTCCATTCCATTCCATTTTGTTCCTTGTAAAAGTGAGAAGTCATGCTAAAAAGACAAACAGAACACATTTTTTTCGGTCTATTAGGGGTATTAATGGTTTGCTATCAACAGTAAAGTACGGTAATTTGTACATGTGAAAGTGTTTGTTTGTTTTCCATATAACCATTCAAACCCCTCTAGGTCCTCCTCTGCCATTATGTTCCAGGACCTGACCCTCCTCCCCCCACCGTTCCAGTCTTTTACTTTGGTGCAATGCACCAACTCCAGTAAAGCATGTGTTTTAATTCTGTCATCAGTTGGCTGTTCTTTTTCCATGGACATCAGCAAGATTCAAAAACATCTTTGTTTAGAAATCAACCTTTCATATAAGTTATGTATTCAGACACATGAAGTGAATAATGTATTTTGTGAGTTTTTTCTTATGCTGATCATATCCTTTGCCTTATATGAGTTTCCGCTGTGAAGATTTGGGGATGTTTTAAATTATTAAAAACATTAACAGGTTTATTGATATGGTTCTTGGCATGCTTAACTCTGACTTCTCTAAATATAACTGTGCAATCGCACAATGAAGTCATAGGAATTTGAGTGTGCATATGAAACAACTTTTAAAAATAGTAAGTATTGTCATTAGAATTAAAGAAAATCATTTAAGGTTTGCAGAGAACTTGGAGAAAAAAAATGTATCCTCAGTGAGTTGTTTACTAATGACTATTTCTCAAATGAGATCCCGAGAAGTGGTTTAAAACTGGGGAGAAGTGGTTTAAAATCCCAATGGGCTCATGAAATCTCTAATCTCTAATGACGGATGCATTTTTATTTATAGGGGAAATTTTTCTTTTGTTCTTTTTGTAAATTTCTTTATCGGGAGATTAACGGTTTACATTTGACAGTAAAATAAAATAGTTTGTACATGGGTAACATTTCCTAGTTCTCCACATAACAATTCAGCCCCCACTAGGTCCTCCTCTGCACTAGATGGTTGTGACACAGATAATGGTCATCTTGATTACATCAAGAATCTGTTCATAAAACAAGGACACTCATGTGAAGGTAGAAAAAAATACTACAGTACAAAGAAGTAGTATTCTTCTCCTTTGAAAGAAATTTTAAAACCTTCTCGTTAGAGAGAAGATGTGGTGTACTGATACCTACCGAAGGAAGATGTCAGCTGTACACCTGTGGTGGCAATAGTTTGATGTAGCAAGATCTCCTCAGTGAAGTGTTCCAGAACAAAACATGGCTTTTAGGGTGTGCTGAATTACTTTGGTTATCTTAGGTATTTCTAAATTTTTGTTTTCAATTATCTACTGCATCCTTAGCTTTATCAACTGTACATAGGACTATTTTAAATTTTTCAGTGTCCCTTATCTCCATTAGTTTTATCACTATTTTAAAATATCTCTTCTATAGGCAAGTGCAGCAGATAAATGTTATCTGATGCCAGCAAAGATAACAGTTGTTCAGTGGTAGAAATTGGAAATTGCCTCACTCTCTGAAGGGAGGCTGAGTCAACATACTCTACCACTCATTGGTTCTGAAATGAGTGCAGCCTAGAATGTTTCTAGATATGACCATGGAATGTGAGCTCAGACTGACAGGGATGTAGAGGTTGCACAGGCTCCTGTGCTAAGTATGAGTAGACATGGGCCCTAGGTCAGATTGATAGGGTTTACAGTTAATGGTATTTTATATACTTTTCCCATATTTAGGAGTTCCTCTCTGCCCTGATCCAGATTTCTAGTTCTATTCCAAACTCTGACACCATCTCCCCAGACAGTACTCTTAACCCACCTCTGTGTTAGCTGTTGGGCTCATGCAAAAATTAGTAAAGTCATGGGCTCCTTTGGAATATACTTCAAATAGACTTCCTCGGCTCTTCCAACATGAGTACCCCAAATCTCATCTGCTATACTCTTAGCTTTAGGTTCCTGATTATTAAACAATTTGTTCTGCTTTATATCGTAATGTTTTTCAGCCACCAAGTTGCAGATGCTACCATGACACCAACCTGAATTCCCTGGGCAGAGGATGTGTCCTGGAGCTCCACCTCCCCAGAGCCCTGCCCCACTAGGGAGAGATAGAAACAGGCTGGGGTATGGATCAACCTGTCAACACCCATGTTCAGCGGAGAAGCAGTTAGAAAAGCCAGACAGACCTTCCACATTCTGATCCCCATAAAGATCATTGATTCATATCTCAGAGGGATAAAGAACAGGGAACCTTCCAATGGAAGGGAGGGTATATGGAACTCTGGTGGTGGTAATTGTCTGGAATTTTACCCCTCTTATCCCACAATCTTGTTGATCAGTATTAGATCGCTAATAAAAAAAACCCAGTTATTAAGATTCTGCCAAAATCAAGTGAGTAAACTAGAATTTACGAACTCCTCTTTTAGCTTTATGCCCTGGGATACAGAAAATACTTTTATTAATAAATAACTAGAAAACCATTTGCTTCAAAGTGGTTGTCAGATAATCCTTTTTGGTACACTAATGAATGAAAGAAAGGCTTATATTTCTAACATTAAGAAGAATGTCCAAACAATTTATTAGTATTATATTGGTGAAGTAATTATAAAATGTATATGGAACTGAAGTTGCATGTAGATTGTGCTTTAAACTAACAGTACTTTTCAAATCTCCCAGAGAGCTTATAGATAAAGGTTTCTATGAACAGGAGAATCTAACTCAGAATCTAGGTTTACCCCCGAAAGGAGATTTGAAGTAACCTGCTGTGTTATCTACCAGATCATGCCTAACCATATCAGCTAATTTTCTAACAGTCTCTATATCCTGCCCTACCTAATGATATTTTTACCTACAACTAGTGATGCCTTAACACAGTGAAACTTTTCTTCCTCTTGTTCTTTAATGACTAGTATTAGAACACAATCTAAAAACATTTACCTGTGTGTTTTTGACCTGCTCCATTTCTGAATATCTGTGTGTTTCTAAACTGTGTTCTAACCTCTTAAAGAGGTGGGAAGCAGGGCTGTGGAAAGAGCTCACTTGGATAGAGTGCTGGTTTGCCAGGTCAGCCCAGTCCCCAATGCACAGAAAGAAACTATAGTCTCTTTTCTTCTTTCTCCCTCTCCCTCTCCCTCTCCCTCTCCCTCTCCCTCTCCCTCTCCCTCTCCCTCTCCCTCTCCCTCTCCCTCTCCCTCTCCCTCTCCCTCTCCCTCTCCCTCTCTCTCTTCCTGCCTCTATTTTTTTAAAGTCAAATACATGGTGAAAGAAAAACTGAAATTTATTTGACTATAACCTATGACTTTTAAAATATTATCATAGAAACTTAAAAAAAAACCTGAATAACACATCTACTCTGTGAAAAAATAATACCAATTCAATTGGTACCTTTAGACTTGCTTTTTCCCCCCTAAAGATTTCACATTGTCATCTCATGATCTTTTTTCATTATTTCTTTGTTTCATGAATTTGGTTCTAAATTGTTTTGAAAGAATAACTTATTTCTGCCATTTAAAAGTAGGTTTCAGAAAAGGTAGGTTTGCTACACATCGAAAAATACTACCCAGAAAAAAAAAATCAAAATTTAATTCTCTCCCAGAATGCATGCTTCAGAAATTTGATTTCTTGAAATATGACCTTAAAATTTGTCTCTTAAGTATAGAGGTATGGTAATCAGAAATGTCTCCTTAAGTTAACATAACAACGAGTTGGGTGAATTTCAATTAGCTTTATGAGTTACCTTATATGGAGTATGGGGGGGGGGTTCATGGTTGTATAGACTCAGGGAAATCTGTGTTGCTGTCAGTAGTTCTGTCATATCTGTGTCCTGGGCAGATACAGGTGTGACTCAGGAAAAAAAAAGGGCAAAGGAGAAACCAAGTTAAATTAAATACTATTTCATCATTATTATGAATGTGCTAAAAAAAAAAACCACTTATTTAAAAACGCTATCATTGATGGTCTTAATTAAATTTTTAATGGATTTAAGATTAAGAAATCATTTAGATTAAGCCTATAAGATTACTTGCTAGAGTTTCAGCTGGAGAATTTTGTATATTAATTATCAACTATTTCCCAAGTACCTAATGCACCATTTGTAGGAAGGATGTAATTTGCAAGTTATAGGCCATGAGTGGAATGGAGCACAGTGGTCACATTTCTCAACTCTAACCAAACCTTTTCCCCATTTAAGATTTGGAGAAGACACTCTATATTTCTTGTCTTCTCCTTGTGCTTCCTCCAGTTACTCATTAGTAGCTCAGCAGGCTATTGTTTTCCCCCAGAACAAGTTTAATCCTGACATTGTTCACTCCTCAGATTTAAAATTAGATTTTGTCTTTTTTGTATATATTCAGGGCAGGCCAGGTAAAGTTACCACTGGCATTTAACTAAGAACCATTAGAATCTTTGAAAACCAGAATACTTGCTTACAGTCAAAAATAACAAAATAACAGGACACAGAAGGCATTAATACTGTGGGAACAGATATACTAGCTACAGAAAGTACTAGCTGTGGTCATAGCTCATGGGAAATGCTGTTTTGGTGGCTATGTATTTGAGCTCCTTTTCTCTGACTATCATTTGGTATCACACTGTTAAGAATCAAAAGATGGTTTTAAGAGTATTTTTTCCAAAAGGCCTGTGAAATTGACTGATATGCAGATATGTTGCTTCTTCTTTTAAGTTAGAGTATCTTGTTCTCTAATAAAATAGTTGGCATAACATCAGGAAATAATATTTCTAATTTATTATTTATTAGAATATTTCTAATAAAAGAAATGAGTTCTCAGCAATAATTGTTTTCAGCTAAGACTCTTTAGCCCTGGTATTCCATACAGTGCTATTATTATTTGAAAAAAATGATAAGCAATTTCTCATATTGTCATGTCTGGGTATTATTTTGCTAATCTATAGATATTTTACTTTTTAAAGAGAAAATAATTTTTAATATTTATTCATTCCTTTACTGAGTATATATATATATATGTATATATATACACTGAGATATATGAGTGATATATATATATATGTATATATAGAGAGAGATAAATCTGCAGCACTGCTTCACCACTTGTGAAACTTCCTCCTTGTAGGTGAAGGCCAGGGGCTTGAACCCAGGACTATATATACATGGTACTGTGTTCCATAGCAATACCCCAGAATATATTTTTTCTTACCAGCTCAAAAAATCCATTTTGAACCCAACATATTTCACATATATCAAGTTTTATTACTGTATGAAATACTTTCTATATTTGATATAGTGGTTTCTCTGAGCTCTTTGTACAGTTAAGTAAAATGTAAAATGGTAGGTAGGAGTAGTGGGCATGTTCTAATGGGAGGAGCAGCACTGACAAAAGATGACTGTGAGACAGTATCTGAAGGAGGCATGGAATTAGTTAGTACTATTGAATAGAAACTTAGACACAGAGGGCTGAACTCAACCAGCTCACAGGGCAGGGGACATGCCAGCTTCCTTCCAAACATATTGTAAGGTCATAGTAGATACTTAATAACAACTGAAATGAAGATTCAAATATGCCATGCCTGGTGGTCAGTCATACTAAAAGTATCAAAATAAGACTGGAGATTAAAACAAAACCTACCTTCCCTGAAGGTGATTTTGTATTTCCAATGCTCCAGATCCCCAGCACCACTGTGTATAGATCAAAGTGCACTCTTTTTCTCTAAAACAATATACATATATATATATGTATAGTTTAAATAAAAAAATCTAATCCCAGTGATTAATGAAAGCCTGAGTTTGAATGAAGACAGAACATGCTATTACTAGGACTTTTTTTTGGGGGGGGGACACAGGACATGCTTCAGTTCAAATTTTTAACAAATATTGATTCATATTTATTTAGCACTGTGTGGTTTTCTTCTCTGAAAAATGACTGCTTTTAAACTATTGACATATTAATGCTTAAAAACCATTAAATTTAACATTTAGAAATTTTTTCCTCAAAAGTCAAAAGTCATAGTACAGTTTTCTATTATTTTTGTTAGTGATTTAATAATGGTTTACAAAATTATAAGACTACACAGGTATAGTTCCACACCACACCCATCATGTAAGCTCCCTGAGGCATAGTACATTATTTCTTTAGGTGGTGATTCATACTTTTAAACTGTTGAATTCTATATGCTTCAAAATAATGTGAAATGGTAGTAGAAAAGTGCTCAAAACTCTTACTGGAATGCAGAGTCAAAATAGCAATTAGAATACATTTTTATAGAAATATGAAAGTGTGAATAAAGATCTTGGTAATTATAAGAAATTAATTTATATTGAGACCTACTATCATTTGTACATACAAACATTTATGTGTGTATTGCATAGTTCACTTGATAGTGTATCTTATGCTTTTACTGATTGTGAGGCAAATAGTTCCCTGTATTTAAATTTGAATTTGATAATATTGAATAATAAACAACAGTTGCCTAATTGACAGTTTGTGTATGTAGGGTTCACTCTAACCTACTTAACTACTTTATCTAATTCAAACTTTATAAAAAATGTCATTTTCTAATTTTTTATTTTGTATTTTAATTGTATTAGTGATTTAACATTGATTTACAAAATTATAAGGTAACAGGGGCATAATTCTTTACTGTTCCCACCACCAGAGTTGTGTATCCCCATTCCCTCCATTGGAAGCTATAGCAGTTCTCCTGAGGTTGCAGATAGGGGTTGACTATTATTTCTACAACTCTCTGTTTATATTTATATATATTTCCCCATATTTTTCCATGGTCCCATCTTCTCTTCCTTTCCAAGTCACACCTACACCAGTTACTACTTCCAAATATCTTTCCTTTTATCCTCTTCTCTCTGTGGGTATTGATGGAGTTGAGGTTCAGAGCCTCTGTTCTTCTTTCCCTTATCAGTTCTCCTCTGCAGAAAATATGAACCAAAATTCTTTTTGGGGGTGCAGAAGGTGGGGATGTGGCTTCTGTAATTGCTTCTCCGTTGAACATGGATATTGGCAGGGCAGTCCATATCCCCAGCCTGTAATCTTTCTCTAGTCTTAAAATCAACTGAAAAAAAATTGACTGAAATTTTCTTGTCTGTAATAAAGTTCAGAACAGTATGGAAAACCCAAAAAGCAAAGAAATCTCATTTTATTTTTAAAATTATTTTACTAATGTTATGAGAGAGAGAGAGAGAGAGAGAGAGAGATAACATCTGAATATTTCAGAGCTCTCTGCCCACAGGCAGTAGAGGGTTGGATTGCCACAGCAGTCACCCATAATTCTGAATGTCTGGGTGCTGCTTTAAATGTTTGGAGACTGTGTCTGGGCTAACTGGAATAAACACCTTATCTTATGTCACCAAAATATTGTACCAAACATTATGACATTTGGATAATGACTGCTTTAACACCCTTATCCTGATGTTTTCTCCTTTGGAAATATATTCTGATCTTTGTGTTTGTAATGTATGACCACCTGTTGTTTTGTCTGAACAATATTATGTATTGCATAAGTTTTACAAGTGGATACTCCCTGAAGCTTAGAATGGGCAGAGCCCTTACTTGGCACTGTCCTAGCTAAGGATGTCATATGTTTATGTTCCCACCTGATTTCTTCTGATCAACTGTATGACGACTGGCTGTGGTTACTTTCTCTGCATCCTGGGACACATCTATCTCAGGGTCCTGGCAACTGGCTAAGGTTCTCCATCCATGTATTCCCTGTGCTTTGGCTATTATCTGTTTATTCTTCTTTCTCCTTAGCAAACACTTATCTTGCTATCTCCATATTTTTTCTGTCTTTCCTACAATAGTATGTAGTTGGAAACACAGTAATTAACCTTCTCAGATTGACTTCCTTTGCTTAGCAGTATGTCTTTAAGGTCCCTTTTGTACGTCTTCATGACTTGGTACTCAATTCTGTTTATCACGTAATGGTATTTCATTGTGTAGATGGAACACAGCTTGTTTATCTATTTAATGCTTTTATTTTTTTTTGCTTCTGTCCTTTGGAAATTATGACTAAAGCTCTTGTAAGCATTTGTGTGCATGATTTTCCATGATCATAAAAGTGGTCAATTCATGTGAATAAATACCAAAGAGAATAATTGCTGAATCATTTAATATTCATTTTATACCACTCCTAGTGGCTTTTTTCCCTTTTCTTTTATACTTGATGAGAGAGAGAGAGAGAGAGAGAGAGAGGAAATTGAGAAGGGAGGGGAGATAGGGAGAGAAAAAGATAGACACCTACAGATCTGCTTCACTGCTCATAAGGCTTCTCCCCTTCAGGTGGGGATCAGAGGCTTGAACTAGGGTCCATATGTATGCTAACATGTGCACTTCACTGTTTGCGCCACTACCCAGGCCCCTGCTTCTCTATTTTCTATACTATAGTAGCATGCTCTTATTTTATTCTTTTAATTTTATCAAACTGGAGATGCTGAAAATGCTCTCATCTATCAAAGGGAAGTGAGAGGTTGCTTATATGTTAAAAGACTACATTATAAATCATTAACCTCCAATTAAAAATAAATAAATTTTGAGAAGTTATAAACAAGATTACAAAGGAAAAATGCTGTTGGAGCTAGGTGTTGGTGCACCTGACTGAGTGGGCACATTACCATACACAAGGATTCAATACCCTAGTCCCCATCTGCATGGGGGAAGCTTCATAAGTGGTAGAGGAGTACTACAGGTGTCTTTCTTCCTCTTTCCTTCTCTGCATCCCTTTCTCCTCCCAACTCCTCTGTGTCAAATCAAATAAATAATAAAGTCTTTAAAATGTTGTAGCCCAAACTGTTCTTGTGGCATTTAGAAAACATTTTTATTTAAAAAAATATTAATGACTCAATAATGATTAACAAGACTAAAATAACGGGTGTACAATTCCATACAGTTCCCACCACCAGAATTTCATGTCCTATCCCCTCCACTGGAAGCTTTCTTATTCTTTATCACTCTGGGAGTATGGACCAAAGTTCTTTTTTAATTTTTTTATATTTATTTATAAAAGGGAAACACTGACAAAACCATAGGATAAGAAGAGTATAACTCCACACAGTTCCCACCACCAAAACCCTGTATCCCATCCCCTCTCCTGATGGCTTTCCTATTCTTTATCCCTCTGGGAGTATGGACCCAGGGTCATTATGGGATGCAGAAGGTGGAAGGTCTGACTTCGGTAATTACTTCCCCGCTGAACATGGGTGTTGACAGGTCGATCAATACTCCCAGCCTGTCTCTCTCTTTCCCTAGTGGGGCAGGGCTCTAGGAACACAAGGCTCCATGACACATTGGTGGGGTCATCTGCCCAGAGAAGTCTGGTTGGCATCATGGTAGCATCTGAAACGTGGTGGCTGAAAAAAAGAGTTAATATATAAAGCCAAACAAATTGTTGAATAATAATGAACCTAAAGGTTGGAATATTGCAGATGAATATTTGGAGGGTGAAGTATTCTCTGCTGTTGTTGATCCACATTGAGGGCAAGGTCGTATGGGGGCCCACAAAGGGGTCTATTGTATTGTTCCTGATGGAGATGACCAACAGTAGAGAGAGGGATCTATTCGAGGTCTAGGCCTGTCATGTCTGTTTGGGAATCTCAGGACTCCCCAACTAGGGCCACAGATGATGGGTGGCCTGATAGTGATAAAAGTCATCATTAAAGTATGCCAGACTCTTGGCCTTTATTCAGCTTTTGCAGTCCTTACTTTGATAAGGCTAGCTTTGGAGTGACTGAGGGAAGTGTAATTTAAGGAAGTAGGTGAGGAAGGTATCTAAGTCTAAGTAGAAACTATTTTACTGGGCACTTTATGGTATCTGTTTAGGTCTTTCTACTTGCTTGCTGCATATACTGACTCACTGCAGACTATTGTGCACTTTTGCTTTCAGGTATATATTTTGCCCTAAAATATCCTGTTTATGGATACGTGTGTACATATGCCCTATCTCATGAACCAAAGTTATCTATGGGGTACAGAAGGTAGAAGGACTGACTTCTGTAATTGATTCTCTGCTGAACATGGGCGTTGACAGGTTGATCCATACCCCCAGCCTGTTTCTCTCTTTTCCTAGCAGGGGTAGGGCTTTGGAGAGGTAAGACTGTAGGACACATTGATGAGGTCCTCTGCCCATGGAATTTAGGATGGCATCATAGTAGCACCTGCAACTTGCTGGATGAAAGGTGGTAAGATATAAAGCAGATCAAATTATTTATAAACAGGAAACCAAAAGTAGGAATGGAGCACATGAAATTAGGGATCTTCATGTAGAAAGAAGCTAGGAAACTTTTAAGTAAGGTAAAATCAAGGCCTTGTCTTACTATATGTTTTGTCAGGTTCTGGATCACAGTTGATAATAAACAAGTAACAAAGCCCAGCTTATGGATGGTGCTGGTGTTCTGTTGCCTTTAGGAAGTTTCCTGCCTTATTTTCTTTCTCCAACTCTGCCCTGCCTCTTTGGGGACTCAGATGCTTGTTGTCCTCCCCTAGTCTCCTTGCACCAAAATGAATCAGCAGTCCTACATTCTGGGTAGATTTTGCTGAGTGAAATTAACGTATCAGAGAGTTGCATGTATTTGTTCCCACTTTTTTGTGTATAGCTTCTTTTCTTCTATCCTCTTCTAATCTTGTCTCTACAGATAAAAGCCACCATGGTGTTATTCATACAAGCATGACAATTCGGAGTCATCACTGATTCCTTTCTATGTTCTAGATAAGGAAAATGGAGTTAGCAAACCATGGAGGCCTGAAATGTAAAGCTCTCTTAAACAAGTATTATAGTAGTTATCTGTTCTGGCATGCTGTTTTCAGGATTATTGGCTAGGACCTCAAATAGCTCTTTCTAGAGAGGCAGGCTGGGAGTATGGATCGACCTGTCAATGCCCATGTTCAGCAGGTAAGCAATTACAGAAGCCAGACCTTCCACCTTCTGCACCCCATAATGGCCCTGGGTCCATACTACCAGAGGGATAAAGAATAGGAAAGCTATCAGGGGAGAAGATGAGTTATGGAGTTCTGGTGGTGGAAATTGTGTAGAATTGTACCACTCTTATCCTATGGTTTTTGTCAGTGTTTCCCTTTTATAATACATTTTTTTTTAAAAAATAGCTCTTTCTAGTAAGGGAGACAGACAAGAAAAGAGATAATTGTAGCAAAGATAAAGGGCCTATGAGAGAAATATGCATTCTTTTATCGTTGTTGTTGTTTCTTGGAATCCATACTCCAAGATAACTTTTTTTTTCTTCAGATTTATAGAGGTAGGCAAAGATCCAAGAAAAGATACCAGATTCCACCAGAGTTGCTTCTAGTGGAATACAGGCTCAGCTTTAAGATGCATATTTCCTGTGTAGCTTGGGGAAATGGCAACAATTTTGTTTGACTTAAGCATAAAATGTGTGCTGTTGGAACCTTACAGACAAAGAAAGAGACAGAGTTGTTAAAAGATCAATCTGAAGAGAGTAGCTCCCAAATATGGGGAAGGTGTATAAATATTGTTGACTCTAAACTCCATTGATTTGATCCGGGCCCCATAGTCAACTTAGGAGCCTACATGACCTCTGCATCCCTGTAGATCTGAGCTCACATTCTGAGATCATGAGTAGGAACGTTCCAAGCTGCCCCAATTTCAGGACCCATCTTCCTCAGATGGAGCATAGAGTATGTTGTCCAGCCTCCCTTCAGAGGATGGAACATTCTCTGCTGTTGTTGATCCATGTTGAGGGCAAGGTCCTATGGGGGCCCACAAAGAGGTCTATTGTGTTGTTCCTGATAGAGATGGCGGTAACAATGGAGAAAGGGATCTATTGGAGGTCTAGGCCCATAATGTCTGTTTGGAAATCTCGGGACTCCCCGAATAGGGCCCCAGCTGATGTGGTGGCCTGATAGTGACTAAAGAGTCATTGTTAAAGTATGCCAGTCTCTTGCCCTTATTCAGCTTTTGTAGTCCTTACTTTGATAACTTCCCGGATGCAACTTTCTGGTCGTTTTTTCAGCCACGACATCATCTACCCAGACAATAACTTGGATGCACCTGCGCATCAGATTTCAGGCTCAGGGGAAAAAAACAAACAAACAAAAAAACTAGTATAGTCATGGGCCCTTTGGAATATAACTAAAATAGGACTACTAGCTATCTACAAAACAGAGGACCCCCCCCCCCCAACTCATCATCTGAACTATTCCAGCCTTTAGGTTCATGATTAGTCAACAATTTGTTTGGCTTTATATGTTAACTCTTTTTTCAGCCACCAGATCCCAGATGCTAACATGATGCCAACTGGAATTCCCTGGGCAGATGACCCCACCAATGTGTCCTGGAGTCCTGCTTCCCCAGAGCCCCACCCCACTAGGGAAAGAGAGAGGCATGCTGGGAGTATGGATCGACCTATCAATGCCCATGTTCAGCGGGGAAGCAATTACAGAAGCCAGACCTTCCACCTTCTGCACCCCATAATGACCCTGGGTCCATACTCCCAGAGGGATAAAGAATAGAAAGCTATCAGGGGAGGGGATGGGATACTGAGTTCTGATGGTGGGAATTATGTGGAGTTGTACCCCTCTTATCCTATGGTTTTTGTCAGTGTTTCCTTTTTATAAATAAAAAATGTTTTTTAAAAAAGAAGATCAATCTGAAAAGGTACATTGAGGGCAGGTTGTATCTTGCCTTAAAATTATGCTAAGAAACTTGGCCTTCATTGAATTGTTGGTGTGGCATTATCAGATGGTTTAAAAAAGCTGAACAAGTGATCCTGTAGTCCCAACTTTTTCTCCGACTTTCTTCTTAACTTTTTATTGTTAACCTGTAGGCATAAACTCTTCAAAGACAAAACCACCCCACTTTTTTCCCTTTCTCTATATTCCCTCTTCTTTATGGACATCATCATCTGTAGTAGTCAACTCTGCCAGAGACCTTATCTTCTTTTTATCCCCCACCCCATGGTCATCAAGAAAGCAGATGCTATTGATTGTGTTTTGTTTTTTATGACTGTCTTCTAGTTTATCTCCAATTATTCATTTTCAACTCAATTTTCTAAAAGTCAGCTTTAGTGCCATTAAACTGCACTGGTAATTTTTCTATAGTGTACAAAGTTTAGTAAGTTATTTTAGTTTATTTTATGTAAACTTATTTATTTATTAAAGGTAAATTTATTTGAGTTTCAACACGAGGCTGAAATACTGTTAAATCTTTGTTCTACATTTAGAACTATACATATGTAACATGCTTTTTAAGTGCATTGGCAACAAGATCTATATGGGAATTCACAGAATGGGTATATTGAAATCTCTCTGACTTTATATGTTTCTGTTTTAGTGGGATTAGGTTTAGCATATAACAGTAGTAACAACAAGAACAATCAACTTAAGGGAAACTTGTTCCTTGTGTGAAGTCAGGAAGGAGGCAGTTGGTATCTTACATGATGGCTCCCTTATGTGACTAAAGGTATATAGATATAGTCTTGTCTGTCTGTGTGATTACACTAATGAATTACTTCCAATTTTGAGATTATTTCCTGAAGCAAAATGGCTTCTGAGATTCCATCTGACACATCAATTAAACAGTACCCCAAAGGAAAAATAAGTAAGTAAAAGATTGGCCACTATCTGAGTTCTTTTTAATCAAGCAGGTCTTCTGGATGGCCCCATACATCACAACTTGATTATTGATCCAGAAGTAAGATGTGCAGCCCGACCCATCTGCAAGGATGCTGCAAAATTCCTGTTTATCAGCTAGAAAATCTAGTACACTTAAAACTGGAGCTAAGGAAGAAGGGAGGGGTAGCTGATTTAGATATAGGTGGATGGAGACAAATAATTGATCGGGATGGATAAAGTTCTCATCATTTGAGAGTAGAACAAGCCTATTGTTACAGGTACTACTGGCATCCCTTTCTTGTCTGATCCTTAGGCTGTGTGGCTGACGTTCTAGAAAGTATTAAACAATAAAATCACCTCTGAGGTTTCCCTTTCTACCATTATACTTGTCAAGTCACACCAAGTGCCAGGTATTTAAGAATCTGAGTGTTGTTCTTCACAGAAAGGAAAGGACATGCACAGCAGCCCAATTAGGTGGTGACAGACTGCTTTTCCATTAAATTCCTCACTTGTCACCAGGCATACTTAGTTATTGTGGGTTTCAGCAGCTTGCCTCAGTGCAATGACTCTCAACATTGCAATCACCCAGGGAGCTCATTAATGGTACCTGTAACTGGACATGAATGCCCAATAGTTCTGTTTCAATAGGTCTAGAGTGGATCCTAAGAATTTGTAAGCTTAAAAAAAAAAGTAGTGACTCTATTCTTGGCCTCATGAATTTATAACATTTTATTAACAAAGATTCACTTTATCCCCCAGGGTGAACAAACACTGCAGATTGTCTTGGGTTATTCTGAGGGATTAACTTTGAAAATGGAATAAGACATCTGGGTCAACACAAATAATTGTATGAGAAAAAAAATGTAATGTCGGAATAACAGATTATTTTTTTTACATACTAGAATGATTAGATATACTGATCAAGCATATTGAAGATTTAAGTAGAATTTTATAATATCGTTAATGTCAAATAACAACTTCAGAATCCTCATTACACAAACAGTACAATGTCTCCAATGAATTCACTGCTATTTTACTTACATTGTTGTTTTCTTCTGTTACAATATATTGCAACATCCAAGCAATAAAACCAAAGGCTTTCATTCCTAACATGTGTTTTGGTTTGCTTGCTTTTATTGGCCAGAGTACTACTCTGCTCTGGCTATTTGAAGTGGTGATATCAAATGTTGGACCTTTCACATGTATCTGTGACATTTTCATTTTTACAATTCTAACTTCTATAGGGATTAAGTTTTATAAAGTTTAACACAGTGACAATCATGGTCATTGTATTGGTCAGAGAACTGAAATAAAATCACACTGTAGTTTCTGTTGGCAAATTAACAGTTTATTGGTAGTTTTTTTTAACTTGTTTTAGTAGCAATCTAATGATTTACAAAATGATAATATTTCAGGGTATAGTTTCACACTGTACCCACAAACAAAGTTCTGTACCCTCACCCTTTGATAACCTCCATAGTTTTCAGGAAGCCTGAGAGACGGTTTGGTTTCTACCCCACCCCCCACACCTACCCCAAGTCTTGTGAATTAATTTATGAGTGAAACCACTGAGCAGTTGTTTTCTTTTCCTTTTTACCCATTGCTTGTTTCACTACACATACTCCTTTCCAGTTCCAGACATTTTATCCCAAAGGATACAATATTATATTTTAATTAATTGTAGAGTAGCATTTTATTGAATATGTCTTATAATTTCTTTTTCTACTTGTCTATTAATGACCACTTAGATTCTTGCATTTATGTAGCTATCTTGAATAGTCCAACCATAAACACAGGAGTACATGAATCCCTTCAAATTAGTGGTTTATGTCCATTGGATATATTCCTAAAAGTGGCATATGCTGGATCAGAAGGTATTTCTATCTCTATTTGTTTAAGTACTCTTCCGACTATTTGAAACAGGGATTACAGCAGATTATATACCCAACAACAGTGCAGTTGAGTTCTTTTTCTCCATATCTTAACCAGATACTTGTCATTTCCCATTTTGCAGATGTAGCCTTTCTCAAATATGTAAGGTAGAATCTCAATGTGGTTTTAGTTTGCATTTCTCTAATTATAAAAGAAGGTGAAACAGTTTGTCATGTCTGTGGGTTTATCAGTATTTTGTTTTAGAGAACTACTTGTTCAGCTCTTTTGCCTACTTTTTAATGAAATTGCTTGGGTTTTTTTTTTCTTGTTGAGCTGCATGATTTCTTAATATATTTTATATCAACTTCTTGTCATATATGTAATGTGAATATCATCTTCAAATTACTAAGGTTTTTGTTTTGTTTTGTTTTTGTCATTGATGAGACTTAACCACTCTGAGCCAACTTGTTTCAAGTAGAGGGTGTCTGGGTGAGAGGGAAAGAGAACACAATACCAAAGCCAGTGGAGTGAAGACTGGGCTGAAACCGAAGTTCCTTGCATAACAAAGCAAGTGGTCTATCCAGATATACTATCTTTCTGACCCTTAGGATACTTCGTGATCTTTGTGGGATTTCTTTTGATATGTAAAAGATTTTTTAAATTGATGTTAAAAATAAATATTAAAAAAGGGCAACAAAAGGGAATACATAAATAAAAAATAAATATTATTAAAAAATTGATGTTGCCCCAGCTATTTATTCTTGCTTTCACTTATCTCGCTAATGAGACTATCTCCAAATATATCCTTGATATTAAGCTCCTAAAGAGTTTCACCAATGTTTTTTTTTTCCTATTGCTTCAGGTGTACTATCCATTTCGTGTTAATTTCAGTATATGTGAAGTTTTTCCCTTGCAGATGGAGAGTGGGCTTGAGCCTGTATCCTTGTGCAGTATAATATGTGTACTCTACCAAGTGCATCACCACCCAGCCCCTAGATTTCTTTTTTTTTTCTATGTGTTGCTGTGCAGTTTTCCTGACACCATTTTTTGAAGAGGCTTAATTTTCCCCATGGAATGTTGTTGGCTCCATTTTCATATAGCAAGTGTCCATGTATGTGTGGGCTTATTTTGGGACTCTGTATTCTGTTCCGTTGGCCTGAGCACCTGTTTTTGTTTTAGTCTCAGATTATTCCCATTACTATTTCTTTATAGTAGAAACTGAAAAAAGATGCCTCCAGTTTTTATTTTTAAGCTTAAAATCACTTAGGTTATTTATAGTATTTTGTGCTTAGACACAAATTTTTAGATTGTTTGTTCAATATACTTGAAAAATGCCATTTGGATTTTGAGGAAGTTTTCATTGAATCCATAGATTACTTTTGGTAAGATGACCATTTCAACAATAGTTATTCTCCTGATCCATGAATGAGGAGCTTAAGAAGATACTTTAAGTGTTTTTTGTCACTATAAATATATTTTGACTCTAATGAGAGTTTGAACTGCTTTAATATTACCAGTGATTGATACTATAAATGTACCTTAACATGAACTTAGTGATAATTCATCAATTTACCTTCTAGAACATATATCTTCTTAAGGGTCTAAATGAAAACCTAAAATACCATTGTTATCTATTAAAGGGTAACTTAACTTAATGTGAACATTCCAGATAAAACTGCCCAATAATAATAGCACAGTGTGTATTCTCAGTTTACTAGCAATATTTGTACTGGAGCAAGACAAATGGCATGATTTGTGATATTTTTGTTTCTTTTTAGAAATTTACTAATACAAGGCAGTTTGCTTTGGAGAGTACTTGCTTCGCTGTGTGTAGAACCAAGGTTTAAGCCTCTTCTATACTAAGGGAAACTTCAGAACTTTAGTGTCTCTCCCTTTAGGCCTCTGTGTCTCTTTCTATCTGAAAATGTCAGCCTAGAATGGTGAAGCCCCAGTTATAACAAAATAAAATATTTCATGCATGAGTTAAGAACATTGTAATATATATGCGTACAGTAGAATATTACTTTGTATACATATATAATACATTGTAATATACATGTATAATATATATAGTAGACTATTACTTAGCCATAATAAATAACAAAGTGTCTGTTGCTATAACTTGGCTGGAACTTGAAGAAATCTTACTAAGAGAAATAAGCCAGAAGGAAAAGTACAAATACCAGGTGGGGTTTAAGAAGCAAAGAAAGGGAAAGTATAGAGTGAGACTTTAGTGAAATATTGAATTTGCATCAGATCCAAGGACTATAAAGGGTGGAGGTGGGGAAGGGGTTTGACCAGGCATGGGGACATAGTGTCCTATGATACAGAAAGATGACAAGTTGGAGGTGTGCCAATACCTATCATGGGAAGATATGTAACCATACCAGTGTGACAGCAGTTTTGTAAAGCAACATTTCCCCAATACAAAGGAAAACAGTTACTTCTGGCATGCTTTCGGAAACTTGTACCCTGAAGTTGTTTGTTTTACCATAGTCTGCAATATGATGTGTCTGGCTTATTTCAACATCATACATTTTTTCAGCATTTCCCTGTTTTTTCTTTTCTCCTCATTTTTGGGGGGCAGGTTACTGGTTTACAGCATGGCTGTTGAGACATGGATATGGCCTCTTATCTCCCGAAGAGGGGTGTCTGCAAAACACTCTAACCCGCAACCTGTTCCTTCTCCACCGTCGTGCACCAGCCCCTCAAATCCACATCTCTGACCTCAGCATGCTCCCTCTTTCCCCAGAGACATTTGCTGTGGTGCAATATTCCAAACGGGATCCAAGTTAAACTTCCTTTTTAAAGAGATTTATGTATTTTTGTATTTATTTACAAGAGAAAAAGAGAAGCAGAACACAGAGCTCTGTTCCACTCCAGTATAGGTAGTACCAGGGGTTGCATTCAGGGTCTCATGCTTCATGTCTCGCATTCCACCACTGGCTGCATTGCCAGTTTTGAATAAAATTTAAAAACTTCCTTTTTCATTTGTTACAAAAATTCTGTAAATTATATAAAAGGAGCATGAGGAACTAGTATGGAAAATAGCAAGGAAAGCCTATGAAAACATGAGCCACACAACAAGAAAGTAAACGTGGATGGGTTAACAGTGTAAAAATCAATGACCTCAGAAAAGCATTAGATGTTGAGGCAAAAAAAACAGAGAAGCCGTTCAAAAATACAACAGAGGACAGAAACTGATGTGGTTCTATTTGTGTGTGTGTGTGTGTGTGTGTGTGTGTGTGTGTGTGTATGTTGGTCAGTGATATACTGTAACTAGTTGGTAATCTGTTTTTGCTTCCACGTAAATATAGAAATAATTTAGGGTTGCATTTTCAGCATCATGCCAGTTTCATTAATCACCCAGCCTTTCCGTCTCATTGATTTTAAGAGTTTTCTTTATTCATGACAAGGGAAGCTTTATCTTATATCCAGCAAACCCCTTCTGAATTGCTGGTTCAGCTCTTTGACATATTCAACTGCATTAATCTATCCTGCTTTTATTTTGTAGCCACCTCTCTCCCCCACTCCACCCAGTGATTGCGTAATTTTATAAGGATCATAAGCTGAGAGGGCAGGAAGAGAATCTTGATTAAGATCAGAAACCAGTGATGAAGACCTAATAGCATAAAGATCAATTCCTTCTTTGTAACTAACTCAAGAATTCATTGCATAATATTTTCTGTCCTAATTAGGAGCTAAATAACATGTAAGGATGCTCTATATCTAAATATCATCTAAATATCATTTAAATGGTATAGTTTGATCACATGTCCTCTTAGTACTGGGTAACGGTAAACTGAATTGTAAACCTGAATGTTAATGTATGAGAGTTGCTAGAAGGAAAAGGGAGATAATCATGTCCATAAATTAAAGTATCAGCATCAAGTTTTCATTAGTGTTTAATTCAGAAACTTTTAATCTTCAATAACAAATATAATATAAAACTTGAACCTCACAAGTAGAGGACACATTGGAAACTACTCCATTTATGACTTTTGCTCAAACATCATAAAATTGAGCTAAATGAATTTATTATGCCAATTGTTGATAATGCTATGTTTAATAAATGACTTAATTGTATCAGCGACTTAGAAAGTCTAAACTATAGAAGAGAATTATAATCCCTTAAAAAAGAAAAAAAACACTTCTTCCTGATGATGAGTTTCTATATGTGGATGTCAAAGTCTGCAACATGATCAGAGCACGACAATATGCTAATTTTGAGAGCACGTCTTCAAATGCTCAATTCAAAACAGCGAACCATTGTGAGAAAAGTTTTACCCAGATAAACGTTTGTTTTCGTGTCATCTCCATCTTAGTATTATGTTTCTCTCCATCCTGAACAGATATGAAAGCTAGGAATGAGAAGACCTTTCTGCACATAGCAACTGCAGCTTTATCACCAAGTCTCTATTTCTGGTCAGGACTTGTAGCCTCAAAGAGCTTCATGTCACCAGAAACCTTTGTGAAGCACCATGCTGTATACACAGAACTCTTTAAGTCATCCGTTCGAATGACAGTACACAGATCAACTCGTTGGAATGATTCCTGTTTTCATGAGCTTAAACATGAAGATCAGTCTATACATTTAGATGTGTCTTTCAATGAGACCTTTAAGGGCTGGGTGGTGGTGTGCCCAGCTAAAAACACATATTACCAAGCATATATTGCCGAGTTCGAACCCCTACTCCCCATCTGCAGGAAGTCAGCTTCACAAGCAGTGAAGCAAGTCTACAGATATCTTTTTCTTTCTCTATCTCCCCATACTCTCTCAGTTTATCTGTCCTATCTAATAAAAAATTAGAAAGAAAAATTAGGAAAAAATGACCGCTGAGAGCTGTGGATTCATAGTGCTGACACTGAGCCCCAGTGCTAATCCTGGAGGCAAGAGAGAGGGAGGGAGAGAGGGAGAGGGAGAGGGAGAGGGAGAGAGACAGAGAGAGAGAGAAGAAAAAGAAGAGGAGGAGGAGGAAGGAGAAGAAGGAGAGGGAGAGAGGGAGAGAGAGAGAGAGAGAGAGGGAGGAAGAAGAAGAGGAGGAGGAGGAGGAGGAAGAAGAAGAGGAGGAGGAGGAGGAGGAGGAGAGACCTTTAATAAAACTACTTTTTCACTCTTATCTAGCCCCAACTCATCTTTTGCCCTCTTTTATACCACAAAACCAATTTACCCATAAAAAGCTGCTATCTTGTTTGAAAATAGTATACATGGGATGAATGACTTTTACATAGCTGCACCATGGTAGAGAAAAGCTTGAATTCCAGTCCTCTGCCACCATTGTCTATTCTCCATGTAGCAGTTAAGGGTCTGATGAGTATCTCCTGTAGCACAGCAGGAAATCACAAGTGTGTGTGATGTGCTTAAACCAAGAAGAAGCCAACTAAACATAAACTTACATTTTCATCTCTCACCTCTTCTCATTGATCTTGGTTCCTCTGACTCAAGTTCAGTATATCGAATGCTACTTTTATATGTGCTTGGAGAGCACTCCTTGAAAGTTGACAATTGGTTTGGGAAAATCAGTACCAAAGAAATATAAAACCACAGGGACACACACACACACAATAGATACTTTCTAATCATTGAGAATGTATTGATGGACTGCACACTTTTCAAAGAGACTGGAGTGCAGTGCAGAGGAAGACACCCACAAAAGGCTGCACAAAATAGATATCTGGAGGCAGGCAACTAGCAGACTCACACATAGGAAACTGATGAGAAGCTAGAGGAGTTTATTTCACATGCAAGGTGCATGTAAAATGTATTTATAGTTAAGGCACAAAGGCAGGAATAGTGGAACACACACACACAAAGTACTTGACCTACCAAAGCAATGGATGCTTATTAGAAAGAATGAGAACTTAACCCTGCATGTTTACAGTGGACTGCCATCACACTGGCAGGTACTTGAACATTTTAGCAGTGACATTTCGCTGTCTTTATTGAAAATGAGGAGGTTTTTACATCCTTTCTTTGGACAGTAGGCAAGGAAACAGGTGATTAGGAAAAGTGATGTTGATAAAGTAACTGGGTTACTAAGTGGTAATACGTTGTCCTTCCTTCTATCAGGCAATTGTTATTCTCAACCTTCTATCTTCTGCTTGTTTTTGTGGCTTCAACCACTGTGAAACCTTCTAGTAAAGTCCTTCCCTCCTTTCTTACCCCATCCTTTAAGACTGGGCTGGATGCCTTTAGTTACTGATTCTGGGAATCCTGTAGTGTATTGCTATTGCAAACTGCTATGTAAATGATAATTTTTCTGACGGTAAATCTCCTGATGACAGACAGCATGTATCCTCATGCCTACCAGAGTGCCCGATTCATGACAGACCCAGTAGTTACTTGAAAGAATAAGTGAATGCTGAGAATACAGGAAATAATAGCACAAAGTCATTAGGGCCTATGTGAATTGGTTTAGAAGTGCTAAATAAAAGGTTGATGAGATGAAAGTAGGTGAGGTGGGTGGTAGAATGGTTGATCATCACTGCTATAATGAAGGGAAGTTTTTTTTCCCTTCTTTTTTTTTTCTAATTAATTGCCACCAAGGATATTGTCAGGGTAGCTGGCTGCCTGTGTGATGAATGTACTGCTCCTAGTGGCCTTTTTCTTTTTTTCCTTGTTTGTTTTTCCCTTCTATTTGTTTGTTTGACAGAACAGAAAGACATTGAGAGGGGAAAGGGAGATAGAGAGAGAGAGAGAGAGAGAGAGAGAGAGAGAGAAAAGAAACATCTGCAGAACTGCTTCACCATTCATGAAGTTTCCCCCTGTGGGTGGAGAACGAGCACTTGAACCCAGACCCGTGAGCAGGTTTTATTCTGTAGTATTTGTTCATATTATCTTTGCCATTCTACTTTCTCTTAGGAATTTAGAATTACATTAATAATTTTTATTTGAAATAACCACTGTCAAGGGAGACGGGCAGTGGCACAGCAGGTTAAGCACACGTGGCGCAAAGCATAAGGACCAGCGTAAGGATACCGGTTCAAGCCCCGGCTCCCCACCTGCAGGGGAGTTGCTTCACAGGTGGTGAAGCAGGTCTGCTGGTGTCTGTCTTTTCTCTCCTCTTTCTGTCTTCCCCTTCTTTCTTGATTTCTCTCTGTCCTATCCAACAACAACAATAGCAATAACAACAACAACAACACTAATAGCAACAATGATGATAAATAACAAGGGCAACAAAAGGGAAGAAAATAAAAATATAAATAATAAATACCACTGTCAACATGTAAACAGCTATTTCATATACAAGTATTTAGCTTAAAGTTAACAAGAATAATTTAATAGTTCATGATGAAAATTTCCTAATAGTACTAATGTTGGACCAGCAAGAGAGTTAACTTCAGAGATTGACTATTTTATAAACATAATCTTTCAAATTTTTCTGAGTTATTTAGATCACTTGAATTATACAGGATGTTTACCATAGAAAATTATGAAAAAGACAAATGAAATGAAGAAGGAAGAAAAAAACTTAAAAATAAAATGCATGTACTTAACTTTTCAGTATTAAAAAAAAACACTCCTGTTCATTGCAGGAAATTATAGCTACACCTCCTTGTGTAATTTAAAGATGATATACAAACATTTAAAAAGTAAAACTCACCTAAGATAATCATTACTCAGAAATAATCACTAAGCTGTAGTAAGTATACTGTCAGGTTATTTTATTTGTGGTTGTGTATACATACAGACAGACACTGAGTGTCTAGCTCTGCATCTAATTTACACTATAATCTGCTGGTAGTTTGATTTTTATAATGATAATATACTAGACACAGGAAAGGGGAATGCCTTGGGAAAGGGGACAAGAACTGGTGGGTAAATTCCTCAGCTCCCCATTCTGTGTCAGGACACTTTCAACATGTGTGCTGTATATAGTTTTACATGGGTCTGGTGAAAATGAGGTGCCATTATCTATAGCAGCAAGCAGGTCATTCCTGAAAAGACACACTGGATTTTCTCTTTCATCAGTTCCACTTTTCTGTTTTTCCAGTTGTTTCCTGGAACCAACTTTCATATGAATAACTTCCAGTTACTTCTTTGCCTGAGATTCTTTTCCCAACTAAAATTTAAAAAAAAAATGCTTTTAGGGCCAGGCGGTAGTGCAGCGGGTTAAGCACACATGGTATGAAGCGCAAGGACCCACATAAGGATCCCGGTTTGAGCCTCCGGCTCCCCACGTGCAGGGGAGTCATTTCACAGGCGGTGACGCAGGTCTGTAGGTGTCTATCTTTCACTCCGCATCTCTGTCTTCCCCTCCTCTCTCAATTTCTCTCTGTCCTATCCAACAAGGACAGCAATAACAACAACAATAATAATGACAACGATGACAATAAACAACAAGGGCAACAAAATTAAAAAAAAAATGCTTTGGTCATTGCCTGGTCTTCACTGCTAAGATGGCTTTTGCAAATAGAGATAGTAAAATAAAAAGAGAAAGACACCACAGTTCAAACCCAGGTGATTTACATGACATGAATGCACACTGTCTAGGTAAACTGTCTAGCTAGCCCTCCCCCCACTGAAAATTTCTCAACATCATAATATTGAACAATAAGATTTATTTGCCTTTCTCATTTATAAAATCTACAAAAGCATACAGTTTGGTAAAGATAATACAGAATTCAGATATTGAATGTGTCCTTTTTATTACTAGAAAACAGGAAAAAGATTGTAATTACTATCCATTTACAAATGCCTTTACACATGAGAGTATTTTTGCAACAAATGCAGGATCAAAGGATATTTAAATGTTAAACACCAAATTATTAATTAGAATACTTATTCCCATTTGCAGAATGTTAGTTCCTCTTATATACTGCTAACACCTGGGAAGTAACTTCTTCAAATTTGTCTGATTTGATAAAATATCTTTGGGGTGTGGCAGGAGGGAGCATAAGGGTTACATAAATTACTCTCATGCCTGAAGTTCCAAGTAAAATATGCTTTATAGTTCTAACATATTTTTATCTGCATCTTTAGTCATATGTATTTTTTGTTTAATGTTGTTACCTGTTTGTCTTTTTTCATTGGGTATATAAAATACTTAACTCATTTTTTGTGGGTTTATTGTTTTTGTTTTGGCTAGAGACAAAGAGTCATTGAGAAGGAAAGGAAAGACAGGGAGGGAGATACAAATAGAGACACCTACAGCTCTGCCTTACCTTTTCTAAAGTTTCCTCCCTGCAAGTGGATGACCAGACCCCTTAACCTGGGTGTTTGCACATGTGTGTTCCACCAGCTGTGCCTCTGTCTGACCCCCCTTTTTTGTGGACACTTTGCATACTAAAGTTGCTAATCTTTTGTCCTATATTTTAAATTATTTTTGCATTTCTCTTTTTATTGAATTTGGGGGGTGGTGGTTTCTTTTCTTTTTTTCTCCTCCTCCTCTCTCTCTCTCTCTCTCTCTCTCTCTCTCTCTCTCTCTCTTTCTCTCTCTCTGACCTGGGCCTTTTTTCTCTGTTGACATTCCTGCCAGTTTCCTTTCCCTGCATGTCTTTCCACCCAATTTTTCTTCATCTTCTCTTTCCCTGTTCTGAGTTCCCCAATCCCTAATTTCTAATCTAAACATTTAACTGATCCATCAACCCATTCTGCTTTGGAATTATTCTTCCTGGGTGTATTCTCACATTTGAATCAATAGGAGAGATATCTTTTTAAGCTTTCTGAGACTCACAGCTGTAGTTACCGCTAAATAAGCCAGACCTTCTACTTTCTGCACCCCATAATGTCCATGGGTCTATACTCCTAGGGGGATAAAGAATAGGAAAGCTGTCAGGGGAGGGGATGGGATACGGAGCTCTGGTGGTGGGAATTGTACTTCTCTTATACTATGGTCTTTTCAGTGTTTCCATTATTTTATAAATAAATAATTTTTTTAAAAAGTTGAAAAACACTGGCTGGCAGATTTTGAACAACAGAGATAGCATTCACAACTCGCTTCTCTCTGTTTCTGTGATTAAACCCTCATAGAGACCGTGAGACCTCTGGGCCCCTCTCTAAAGAACTCCTTCTATTTATGTATGCTTGGCAAATCTGTAAATTGTTTTCTGAATTGATTGCTGAATGTGCTGAAGGCACATGCTTGACCAGGTCTAGAAGACCTGCATCTTTTTGAAAGACTGATCAATATGGAAGGCTGCTGTCTTTATAAAATGCCATGGAGTCCAGATAATCTTTGTACAACATTAGAGGTCTCAGAGCTAATGTGGATGCCAGAAGCCTCCAAGATAGTGGTCATGACTCTGCTTTGTAGATTGATAGGTGACTCTCACCTTTTCTGACCCAAGGAAGAAGGCAGAGAGCACTGGAAACTGCTCAACACTGACCTCTACGCTGAGAGACATTCACTTCATTCTTTTCACCCTAAACACTATTTAGTTACCAATATTCAGACTCACAGCATGGACAATTTCTTTTGTGTCGCAAGTTATTCTTATAGTACATGCTATATTAAAACTGTAGGTTGTAATTTTTTTTTTTTTGCCTCCAGGGTTATTTCTGAGGCTTGGTGCCTGCACTATGAATCCACTGCTCCTGGAGGCTATTTTTTCCCTTTTGTGACCCTTGTTGTTTATCATTGTTGTTGTTATTGTTGTTGTTCTTGCTGTCATTGTTGTTGAATAGGGCAGAGAGAAATCGAGAGAGGAGAGGAAGACAGAGAGGGGGGAGAGGAAGATAGTCACCTGCAGACCTGCTTCACCGTTTGTGAAACGATCCCCTGAAGGTGGGGAGCCAGGGGCCTGAACCTGGGATCCTTATGCCAGTCTTTGTGCTTTGTGCCATGTGTGCTTAACCCACTGCACTGCCTGGCCCCCTGTAGGTTATCATTTTGAATTGATTTGATTTTGTACTAACTTATTTAAGCCATACAATTAAATGCTTATGAAAAGAGCATACAATGTTTTATCATAGTCTTATTAGTATAGGTATTAACATAGAAATTACACATAAAAAGACAAATAATGTTAAAATTTAGTCACAGTTACTATGACTAGGCTTTCAAATTAGGTTTCTTCTTCCCCAAACCAAAGTGGAAAGCTAACAGTGGGATGGAAGCCCTCACTCTGTAAGAAGAAACATGCTAAGCAGTCACAGAAAAGACATGGTTTTCCCTTAAAGCAAAAATAATATAGGGAACTTATATATAGGATTGAGGGAAACCTTTCTAATATAACATTGCAGACATGGAAATTTTTCTCACTTATTTCTTATAATAAATCCTTCATCTAAGTCAAAATTAGAAAGTTTAAGTCTAAGTCAATGAGAAGTTTCAATGAAAGTAATTGCAGAGTAGTTCATTGTCATTTCTTTTTTTTAAATTTCTTTATTGGGGAATTGATGTTTTACATTTGACAGTAAATACAATAGTTTTTACATGCCATTGTTATTTCTAAACACAACCCAAGATATGTTTAGAACTTAGAAAATGAAGTCTAGTCAGTCTTCTAGAGTATGTTCCTTAACAATTAGTTGTCTCATTTTGGCTATGTGAAAGTAGGAGTTTGGATGAAAATACTGAAACATGAAGTTTTGCCTCTAGGATTTGAGTATGTACACACACACACACACACACACACACATACACACACACACACACACACAACCACCAAGATAACTTCAATTTCTGTTCCATTTTTGAGAGACTGTAAAGCACCACTCTACCATCTACCCATGGATTTCCCTTGGTGTTGGCTGTGGTGTTCCCATGTAGTGCCCAGACTAAATCTAGAGCCAAACACATGCCCATCCATACCTTTCACATTTCCTGATGAGGTAAGAAAATATCTTTAATGCTTATATGTTTCACTAAAATTCTTATTAATAAGAAGAAATCACTGTGAATTTAGTTGCAAGTGCCTAGTGACTTAAAACACATGTATAGGAAAACAGAATGGGGACGGGGAGCTAACTTAATTTGGGGCCCATTCAGAAATGGGATTCTATCCTAATCAGACTTATGTTGATCTGACACCTTCAGACTTGCACATTTAAGTTGAGAAATTGAATCAACTACAATTAAAACATGTGACTACACTGAAACCCCACTTAACACTCTATAGAGTGTTACATGGAAAACTGAGAAATGTTATAAATGTACGAAGTTTTGTATTTTACTTTGACTGTAAATCATTAATTCTCCAATAAAGAAAAAAGAAAAGAAAATTAATTGTCAAAAATCAGTAAAAAAAAAAAAACATGTATATACTTAAGCATTTGTATTTCTCCTTTATTTAATACTTCCCTGGCTAACTGAGTATCCTTTGTTCTGCTCTTCTGATACAACTGCATTATTTACTTAACTGATAGTAACATGATAAGCATCAGTGATTTGAGGTATCCTGCTTTCCTTGACTTAAAAGAAGGCACATAAAATGTTTAGAGCAGTTTTGTATTTGTGACAGAATTTGAGAGAAATTGCTCATGTCCCTGGTGCCAGGGGACCTCTCCCATTTTCAAATCCCCCACCAGAGCATGTTTGTTACAGATAGGAGCCCATGTTGACAGAGCATGATCAGGCAAAACCCATAATTGACACTGAGGTTCACTCTTAGTGTTGCACATTCTATGGGCTTGGGCAAAGCATTCTTGATTGTTGATGACTAGGTAGCATGAAACCTGAAAGGCAAGTTTGCTCTAGTCTTTCAACTGTTATTTTAAAGAAGTATGCGTATTAAGTGGAAATTTAGAAAGACAAGACCAAGCTAATCTTATCCCAGATGGTAAAGTAAAAAGATCAGACATCGTCTATTTTGTGTTAGTTCTGTTCATGATGAAACCTTTGTAGAACATCTGATTAACGAAGCCTGATTAAGAGCAAATGTACTATGTTCATTAGTTTTCTCTTTGTAAAATAAGCAAATATATAGAATAGATGACAGTTAAGTCTTATCCAAATGGTCAAAATGCAAATGAGGATTAAGGGTAACTCCCCCAGCAGGACCTAACCTCCATTCTGATACCATGGTTGTCTAGTACAGAGACCTCTTGTGGGAAGCTGTGTTAGTGAGAGATGTCCTTTCTCGACCTATGTCTCAACTGATGAGTCTAGAAACAGATGCCTATAATACAAAGAAAAATAATCTCTTGTCCATTGTGGTTTGGAATGTTAGAAATCATTTCTTATCTATTTTGATGTGTTCTATCTTATACTATTCTCATGCTTCATATATCTTTTTAAAAGTTATTGGTATATAACTTACTTTTCTTGGTAGACGTGATTAAAATTGTTTTATTATTTTACTTTTGATATGAGTGAGGTAAAGAGGTAGAGAGACAGAAACAGAAACACACTTGTAGCACTGCTCCACCACTTGTGAAGCTTCTTCCCTGTAGTGTGAATTGTGGGCTTGAACTCAGGTCCTCGGGCATGATAGCATACACTCTATAGGGTGTGCCACCATGCGCCACTACCATCCCATACATAATAGCTCTTCAGCATCATTTATAAAGCATTGCTTTATGACCTAGTGTTAACTAATTTTGGCGACCATAGCATTATAACATAGATTGGGTGGCATAAACAACAAACATTTATTTTTCACACTTCTAAAGAGAGTTCTAGATCTAAATCCTGTGGGACTCAGTTTCCATTGAAGGTGCTTTTACTGGTTGATTTCTCTTCTGGCGGGACATCTTCTACTGTATTCCTCATGTGGCCTTTTTTCTAAACTTAGGAGGAAAAAGAAAGTGGTAACTCTTTCTTAAACTACTAATCCTGTAAAGCACAACCCTACCCTTATGACCTCATTTAACTGTAATTACCTCCTAATGACCCAGTCTCCAAAAACAGTTGCACTTTGGCAATTTTTTTAATTAGGGAGAGAGACAACAGAGAGGCAGAGAAAGTGAAAGAGACCACAACACTTAAGCTTCCTTCGGTGTGGAGGGAGCTGGGCTCGAACCCGGGTAACACACATAGCAAAGTAGCATACTATCCAAGTGAGCAGTTTCGTTGACCCCAGCATATGTATTTTGAAGAACACAATTAGTCCATGGAGAAGTCCAAAACAAATAATAATACCGATAAAACTTTTGGCTATGAAAATAGCAGGAAATGTGCTTCAGGAATCTTGTTAGCCAATAATAGCCATGGTTGCCCATCTGGCTATGTGAGTCCATGGTACATTAAATGGGATTTAGAGAACCTTTCTACCCTAAAATCCAATTTTTAATGTAATGACTCATGTAGATAATCAACTCAAATGTCTGTGATGGCTTTTTTTATTACCCATTCTTTGTATTGGGATATGTGATCATAGAGAAACATAGTCTACAGAAGTGAGGTGATATCAGTATCTAGTGTTGATAAAGCGAGGCATATATATGAAGATGCTTTTTATGTGAAGGAACCTCATATTACAATGTTTGGCAAGGGACAGGGATTAAATAGCATAATGGTTATGCAAAGAGACTCTCCTACCTGAGGCTCCTAAATCCCAGGTTCAATCCCATAAACCAGAGCTAAGCAGTGCTCTGGTAGGGAAAAAAAAAAAGTTTGGCAAGTAGACATGTAGACTGAGTTAGGGCATTGGTAGTTCCGTCAAATTCACAAATGTCCTGGCCTCTGCTTCTACTTCAAGCCCTGTAGGGGACACTGTTTCTGCACATCAGTCAGATATCAGCAGGTAATTGAAGCAGGTCTAGATGCTGTAAGGCTACAGCACACTTGGAAGTGCCTGAATGTTAGAAGTAGACCAGTGAGCCCAGAGACACAGAACGGAAGTGAACTCTAAAAGGGGGTTTTCTTGGTCACTGGGAGCTAAACATTTTGCTCTCCTGCCTGTGACTAGACTAGATGGCAGCATCAGAAAATGTTTCCACTGCATCTTTGGAGGCAAACACACACACACATGCTACGTGGTTTGGATTGTATAGATCTTTGATTTAATACTGTGATTTTTTTCTTTTTTTATATTTTATTTATTTATTTATTCCCTTTTGTTGCCCTTGTTTTACTGTTGTTGTAGTTATTATTGTTGTCGTCGTTGTTGGATAGGACAGAGAAATGGAGAAAAGAGGAGACGACAGAGGGGGAGAGAAAGACACCTGCAGACCTGCTTCACCGCTTGTGAAGCGACTCCCCTGCAGGTGGGGAGCCGGGGGCTCAAACTGGGATCCTTATGCCTGTCCTTGGCGCTTTGCACCACGTGCACTTAACCCGCTGCGCCCGACTCCCTCAATACTGTGATTTTTAATCAGTATTCAGTAAATGAATGTTTAACTGTCAACTTAGGTAGAGGTGCTGAAGGGATAAACATATGCAGATGACATATATCCCTTAGAGATTTTCAGTGACTGTGGCAATAATAAACACCTCTGTCAAGCAGAAGGTAATAACTAACAGGCATATTGGACTTTAAAATATGTTTTGCTGTATTGTGTCCATATTTTACAAATATGTATATTTCTATGTGTAAAAGAATAAACATGTCTACATTACGTGAGGGAAAAAAGACCAAAATGTACTGTACATTAAATTTTAGTAGTGATGAAATTTCAAATTACCTTATTTATTTTTTTATTTTTTAATGTTTCTATTTACTTATTTTTGACCCCTAGGTCCTTGCACTGTAATATGTATGCTCAATAGGCATGCCCATCCTAGTCCCTTACTTTTAATTTTTAGTATTTTTTATAGTGTCCTGAGTATATTTGTATTTTTTTATATTAAAGACAGTACTGTGTTAAGCTCTAGAAGCCTCTAGAGCATTTTTATATGAACTATTTCATCTGCTCCTCATAATCACCCTGTGAGGTAGATCAGTAATGAACACTGGCAGTATGGATGAGAGAAATGGTTCTAGAGAAACAGAATTGAGCACTAGCGTGTTAAGTTCACTGTTAACCCTCAGTGTTGATGAGGAGGCAAATTGCATAATCAGGATAAGGGGGAAATGATCGGTTGTACTTAAAAATCTATATATTTTGCAAAAATCCCTTAAGATTTGTAGATTTAAGGCATGGAACGACTTCTGTTTTCTCCCTAAACTGAGGTATGGTTCATCTTTTTTTCTGACTCAAAGACAGACTACACTATGGTTACAATCGGCTCTGAGATCACACGGGCCTTGAGTTTTATTTGCAACTCTGAAACTACCTAGCAAAGTTATTTCGAGATCCACTTAATTTGCCTACCTGTAATATGAACTAAGTACTATTCACTTGTTTAAGGGCTTAAACAGCTGGTATGTATAAAATTCCTTAAAAGAGTATAGGATATTCAAAAGATAAAAGTTCTTTAACTAACAGATTACGGATAAGTCACTGTCAAAAAATGCCCAAACATACAGAGGTCTCACTAAATACCAGCTAATATCATCCTTATCTTCATTCTCATCACACTGAGTTAATAACAGTGGTGTGTGGCTTCCAGGGAGATTAATGCATTATCCGACTACAGGAGCAAAACTTTTGATCTTAAAGGGGATAGGACAAAATTAAGTACAAATGTATCTGAAATTAGTCCTTTACTGATAATATCATTTTGAGATACATAAAAACACCCATAGGATGGGGTTAATAATAGATTGATTATACATTTTAATGACTATAGAAATGTGATATATATTAAACTGTGTATGGATAGAAATAACAAAATGCTGATAGCCATCGATCAGAGATGCCAAAGAATTATAAAGTTAACAAAAATATTGTATTATACATAGTGCATTTTACTAGCTTGAGCTGGTGTTATTGGACGTTTCAGCTGTCTTCCTAAATCCATACCAACCTGTCCTTGCTTCTTATTGTTTAGCATCTGTATGTACACTTTGATGTTCTGATTATATAATGCTGTAAAGCTAGTGATTGCTGTCAAATTAAGAAAGATGGTTTTGTATTTAAAAGACTATTATGAATCAAGGGCTGGAGTGTGCCATGAATGTTAATTTACTCAAAGCTAAAGTTATTCAGAGCTGTTCTACTGAAGTACATATACCTACCAGTTATCTCTGGTCAAGGCCTAAAACAATCGATTAATAATGTTGCTTTGTAAACATCAGGGGGGAGGAATGTCAGGAAGGTTTGTGTAAACTCCCAACATAGTTTATTGACTATGGTGAAATTAATGATTTACATCTGGTCTTGCTGAGAACTCGAAGAACTCTACTTCAGAGGCTGGTTATAAAACAGCAATATGTCTACATGACCAGCACTGTGTATAAACTCACCAGCTGGAACTCCATTCCAGAAATAGCCTGAAATACTGCCAGTTTGGTTTAAAAGCTTACCCAGAGGGAATGTATGATGGAAAGCTACTTCTTGAATACAATAAAACAATTCTTAACTGTTTTTAAGTCCCTCAGTTCTCACACATCTAGATGATCAAAATCCCCCAAATATCGAGGTTGTTAGAACCTAGCATGAGCATTTCTTAACCTTGCCTCTTTTCAAAATATGTCAAATACGTTTCTTTGTCATTTTTTTCAGACTCCCTGGTTTTGGGATACCAGGCACTGCTGGTACAACTACCCTTATCAGGTAAGGAAACATTACTGTCTGGGCTTTTTGAATAAGATTCTATCTTATTTTATTTATTAGAGACAGAGAGAATTGAAGGGAAAGGGGAAGATAGAGAGAAAGAAAGACACCTGCAGCATTGCTGCACCACCCATAACCACTCCCCCACATACACACACACAAATGTGGACCGGGGGCTGAACCCACACCCTTGTGCATTGTGATATGCATGCTTTACAAGGTGTGCTACCACCACCACCCCCCAACTGTCTAGGCTTTTATACATCTGAAATCTTTTCCTTGGTCAGTTTCATGGTTTAGGTACCAGCAGTTTGAGAAGTCTGCTACTTGATACTGAACATAGCCAAATGAGGAAAGTTAGTTTGTGTTCTTAGAGAAGTTCAAAATCAAAACTCATTTGCTTTTGTCAAAAATGCACTTGCAGGTGCATTTGCTGGAGAGTAATATAGTATCAGTTCAATGGGTAATGTGGTCCCTATTTCTGCAACAGATCTGATTACTGTGTAAAGCTGAAGACCTGGCCCATCTCTTGATAGCAAGTGGGCCAAACACAAGTGTGGAATTGGAGCAAAGTATGCTGAGTTAGAGTAACTGTATGCCTTAGGAGCAGTCTCTAAATATGTAGATCAAGCACACCACTTAATTGAGTATAGAAAAAGGGTTCATATTATTACATATAGAAGGAAAAAGAATCGCTGAAAAAGAGATTAAAATCATATCCTAGAAAGGGAGCAGATTATGTCCCTATCCACTGGTATACTTTTGCCTCTGTTCATTAATTCAGTAAGGTTAGCATCTGTTATGGTCCCCACTAAGTTACTGTTTAAGTATAAAAACTGATTTCTCTAGAAATTGCTTGCAAATTTTTTTTAGAACTTCTATGAGAAACAAATGTAGTTAGGTATTTTGATGACAAAATGAAAAATAAACACATTATGACAAACTTAGATTTTTAATTTTGACCGGATTACTTTTGGGTTGTCTTTCTATACCTTTGGTCTTTTTTGGTATGAATAAAGTTAAGAGGAAGAAGTAGGCTCTGAACCTACTCTGTTATACTGCATTGCAATGTGGGAGGGGGTGTTCAAGACTGGTGTTGGATACTCTGGGCACGTTCTAGGCTAGCCAGACTAAAATTGAACTACAGTTTGTAGTTCCACCTTTCTCATACTTTACTCAGATTGGATAAAAGTATAAATAAGCAATAGGACCTGTATTGAGCATTCTGAGTTTGTCACATAAAGACCAAAGCAACATTGAAACCAATAACTTATTCTACACAATTATAACTCTGCTCTATAAATACTTGGAATTTTGTCCTATTGTTTGTATTCTGTAATGGTGTATTGAATGAAAAAAGTCACACAGATTAAAATTTCATTTATAAAACTACCCCCTAACCCTTCTAGAAACCGTAACTTCTATACTATTGCTTCAGCTGCTCTTAGGCACTACCTTCATGAAGTAAATCGGTCACGTGAATGACATTGTGGCAGATGCCATAATGTAATACCCACATTTTTCGTAACTATAATGTAGCCTGTAATTACTTTCACATTTTTTACTGGAGCAGAGAAACTGTTTATTGCTGAGAAGATTAGTTATCAGTCAATGATCCAAATGTAGTTTCGGACTATTTTACAAAGAGAACTATAGATCTTACTTGAAAAGTTGAGGGTCTGGCTGATATATAATCACATTTAAAAATAGAGACACCCTTAGTATAAAAGGAGAAATACCATATATGGAGATTCACATCCACGTTACAGACTTCATTGTTTATCATAATCTAGCATCAATGCACTATCTGTTGTCAGAACAATGGTCATCTCTGGTGCCCTATATTTTACTCTTAAAAATAGCATATATATAAATATACATGTTGGAGTCCAAAGTTAGCTTCAGGTCTTAAATTGGAGCACTTTTAAGATTGAGGCCTGAAGGTTGTGAAATAGCATAATGGTTATGCAAATGAATTTCATGCCTGAGGGTTTTGGGCCCCAAGGTCAATCCCCAGTGCCACCACAGGGCAGAGGTGAGCAGTTCTCTGGTTCTTCTTCTTCTAGTGTTTGCCCTTCTTCCGTAGCCAGTCAACAGAGTCAGGTTGAGCCTGATGTAAAGTTTTGAGACCTCCTTTGAATCTGGAGAGGTGGCAGTCGTTGACTATGTGGGTCATAGTCTGTCTGTAGCCGCAGGGGCAGTTTGGGTCGTCTCTGGCTCCCCAGCGATGGAACATAGCGGCGCACCGGCCATGGCCTGTTTGATAGTGATTGAGGAGGGCCCAATCATAACGTGCTAGGTCAAAGCCGGGTTGAGCTTGCAGGGGTCTGTGATGAGGTGTTTGTTCTTTACCTCAGCTGACTGCCAACTCTGTTTCCAAGAGTCTGGAACAGAGAAGTTCAGTGTAGGCGTAGGGGACCAGATTGGGTGACAAGATGGGTAAAACTAATTAACTAAAGGACTGAGTGTTCGCACATCCAATTGAGTGTGTATGTTACAAAGCACAAGGACCTGAGTTCAAGCCCCAAGTCTCCACTGGAAGAGCTTCACGAGTGTCAGAACAGAGCAGCAGGTATCTCTCTTTCTCCCTCCCTCTCTGTCTCCTCCTCTTAATTTCTCTATCAAATAAAATGTAAATTAAGAAAAAAAAAAGGAGTTGGGCGGTAGCACAGCGGATTAAGCGCACTTGGCGCAAAGCGCAAGGATCGGCTTAAGGATCCTGGTTCGAGCCCCCAGCTTCCCACCTGCAGGGGAGTCTCTTCATAGGCGGTGAAGCAGGTCTGCAGGTGTCTCTTTCTCTCACCTTCTCTGTCTTCCCCTCCTCTCTCCATTTCTCTCTGTCCTATATAGCAATGACAACATCCATAACAACAATAACTACTACAACAATAAAAAGACAACAAGGGCAACGAAAGGGAAAATAAATAAATTTGAAAAATTTAAATTAAAAAAAATATTGAGCCATGTTCATGAAACATACTATATTTTAGCATACATAATAGTGGAATAGACTTTAGGTGAAAACGTAATTAGTGGTCTAGTTTTATTAAAGACATTATGTATGAGTAAATCTATTTATTACATATGTCTTCATATACATATGCATATGTATAACTTAAATTTAAATAATGTAAAATTACCTCAGAGAACACAAATTGGGAATGAGCACTCCTAATGTGGCAGTCACGGGGCTTCACAATTTGTGAGACCTGAGAATTACAACTACTGCCCATTAACTATACAATCATGAAGATAACAGACATTTTATGGGAGTCAAAGAGGTTAATGTGTCAGTCAGTTATGAAACACTAGACAAACATGGTGCTATTATTACAGCATGTTTTATTATGAACTCTGTGGTTTCTAAATGTGCTCTCACTGGTCTTCTTGGTCTGATGTGGCAATTTTCCAGGTGAACGTAGGGAGTAAGTGAACCTCACTAAAAGTGAAACTTCGTGGTCACCGTGATGGCACGCTCAGTTGAGCACACGTTACTATGAAGTAGGACCCAGGTTCAAACCCCTGGTCCCCACCTATAGGGAGAAAAACTTCACAAGTGTCCAAATAGTGCTATAGCGCTCTCTCCCTCTCCCTCTGCTCCTCTCTATCTCCTTTTACTCTCTCAACTTCTCTTTGTCTCTATCCAGTAAAAAAAAAAAAAAAAAAGTGAAATTTCACCTTGGCTGAAATCAGTGATGTCTTTTCTTGGGATTAGTGCTGCTGTAAGTCTGAATCACTATTCCCTCGTCACTTAAAAAAGTCTTCAAATTTGAGATGGACGATCAGTAGGAAATATATTCTTTCCAGGGTAATGCTGAGCTGATAGACTTGTTGATGGCCCTCATGCTCAAAACTTAGAATTGCTCTTAGGAGAGTATCCTGCCCACTTATGTGTCATGTTGTCAAGAATCTGTGAGAACAATAACTGTTTCCTTGGTAGAGCTGGTTATTAAGTGAGTTTCAGCTGTCTAGCTAAGTCCATATTATTGACGTACAAAGCATTTAAATTTCCATTGTAGTTGCCATATATGCAACTACCTTGCATGAAGCAGTGTAGATGTCTCTAAGTTTCGGAGAATTTTCATTCATTCTTAAAAGCAAGACATTTCATTAAAACCCAATAAAAATAAAAACAACTCATTGGAAGTGTTTTTTAAATAGTTTTTGCTTTTATGGGTTTGGTGTAGAATAAGTGCTTCTGTCTTCCACTGCCTGAACCTCTTCCCGTCATTGGACCTTTGAAGCGGAGAGAACTTTTTTATTTGCAGTAAACTGCACATTTCCTACTGTTAAGAAAGTGCTGGTAAAGAAAGCCTCAGTGACTTATCTAGTACTCTAGTATTGATCATCTACTTCCTTTGCCCCTGGACGGTGGAGTCTCACATCAGTTGTCCAGAACGTGCACATGGTATGTGTGTGTGTGTGTGTGTGTGTGTGTGTGTGTGTGTGTGTGTGTGTTAGAATTTTTCTCAGCTGGCTCAAGGAATCTTGCAAAAAGTTCTGTCAAAGAGCCATAAAGGCTGTTGTTAAACTAATAAGTGAATTAAGAACCACATTCATATTAACTGATAATTTTTAGAGATGAAGTAGAAGTAATGTCAGCAAGCTGTGGGTTAGAGGCATTCTTCAAAATCCCCTAATCTATAAAGAAAATGGGCAAGAGTTTGTGAAAGTGTAAGACCATGTTGCTTTTCAGCACTGAATTCGAAATGTTTAGCACACAAATTGACCTGGTTTTTTTTTTTTTCTTTTTTTAATTTGTTCCTCAGCCACTCACAACTGAGCTTCACTACTATTACATCCTGGAGCTGTCGTTTTATTGGTCTTTAGTGATTTCCCAGTTCACTGATATCAAGAGAAAGGTAAGCAGGATTGTGTTTTAAAGTGCTTGTGGACATGTATCTTTAAGCTCCCCCTCCTTCTATTCTCACAGTAGCGCCAGGCTTGTACTGCTTTCTGCATTATTACAGATAATTCTCTAGCACTGTTTGTGCTTTTTGGTAGATGGAATCCTACTGTCTGTTCACTCTTCCACAAAGCTTAATGTTCTTTTCCCCATGAAAAAAATTTTTTTAAAATGGATTCTGAAAGCAGTATTTTCTTTTAGTCTGATTGATAAGTCCCTCTGTTCTCCTAATTGAGTACAAATTTATTTGAAGCTACTAGAAAGGATAAAATCTCTGTGTCCCAAACCCTACAGAATGATTTTTTTCCCCAACTAAAAGGTTTTCTAAAGCCATGAAAGTATGACATTCCTAAGTGAACTGCAATGTGTGTTTTTTTTTCTTTTCATTTTTAAGCTATAATGGCTTCTGCAGAAGGTAGGTTTTTATCTCCTTAGTGTTAAACCTACTCACTCTAATGTTACTGGCATCTGGAAACATATGTCACTTTCGACTACTCCCTGATTTTTATCCCCATGACACCTTTTTCTTCATATTTCCATATTTCAAACTCATCTCTGCTGGCCTCCATGCCTGTGCCCTATTCCTGTAGGTATTTGTGTTCACCAGTGTCCGGTTCAGAGCTATAGGATGCTCACTCTGTCTGGACGATAGAATTTAGACCCCTGACACTTCCAGCCATAACCCATGTGCAAAGATCTCCCTAATGTTTCTCTTTGTGACCCAAATTCTCTCAGGGTGTATATTCTCACTGATCTAGTCAAACTAAGAGTATTAGGCTCTTTATGTTTATAATTTAGCCCTTACAACAACTCTACAATCTAGTTTACTGGTTATATGCCCTCATTGTACAGATGAAGAAACTGAGTCTAACTTACAGAATGCCCCTAGTTGAGAACATCATCTTCCTTTTCCTTTGCTTTTTCTCCAACAATCCTTCTAGCCCACACCCATGCAAGATGGGAGTTTTCCTTTGCTCTGCTCTTTGCCACGCCTTGTAACCTGTTCTTTCTGACCCATTTTACTCAAACATGCTCAACTTGTTTAATCTATTTACAGTTGCCTTCAAAATGTTCTATTGCCTAAGAGTCATGTCTTTAAAATCCTCAAGGCAATGCTGAACTACTTGGAACGACATTCTGATGTCAACATGATTCAAACCCACATCCTTCCACTTTTAACGCGTGCATATATTATAACTATAATACATATTAGATGTATTTTTCTTGCATCTTTGTTTTTCTTCTTTTTTTCCTTAAGGTCCTACTTGTGGCTGATCTATTCCCTAGTCCCCCTTCCCCACTTCTCCCAGACCAGACCTAGCTCAAAGGTGATCTCTTCTACAAAACCTTAATTCCTTTCCCTCAATATTTTTGACCTCTCCTTCCTCTCTGTTGAATTTCACATTTGCCCACCATTCGCATTTGCATTTTAACGGTGTGGGGTCCTGCCTTTCTCCCTTCACTAGATTTAGAAGGTGATAAGATAAATCTTTCTTGGGAGCCGAGTGGTGGCGCAGCGGGTTAAGTGCAGGTGGCACAAAGCACAAGGACCAGTGTAAGGATTCCCACCTGCAGGGGAGTGAAAGCGGTGAAGCAGGTCTGCAGGTGTCTAACTTTCTCTCCCCCTCTCTGTCTTCCCCTCCTCTCTTCATTTCTCTCTGTCTTATCCAACAACAATGACATCAATAACCACAACAATGTTAAACAAGGGCAACAAAAGGGAAATTAAATAAATAAATTGTAAAAAAAAATTTAGAAAAGATTTTTAAAAAAGATAAATCTTTCTTTATACCACTCATAGCTGTCAGTGCATCTGCTTGTAGTGGGGAGCAGTAAATGTGAGAAAATAAATGAATGGATTCATCAGAAGTTCTGTTGGCTTACTAAAATATAGCTCTTAAGCTCTTTTGCAAATGGAACTGTGCGCCAATGTGGAGCACACTGCACGATCACTTGGCTAGAATTGTGATCTACTGAATTGAAAAGTGGTATCCAAGTGGCAGCCGAAAAGCATTTGGGATATCTGAAACCCTGGTATCTGTGTCACTTTTCTTTCCCCTATGCTACAGCAGTGGTTGATTTTCCTGGGCGAGTGGAGGTAGGGAAAGCTGGCTTTTTGACCTGTGTGGATTGTGCAGGCAGAATGGTATGTAGTATATGTCATGTGATTATCAGGAGTCAAGATGAGAGCTAGAGCTCAAGCTGAAAGCGTGAAATTCATTGACACCCACAGTTTATGATTCCCTTGCTCATTGCACTTCACTCTCTGAGTCAGTTTTCTGGAAATGATGAAAGTGTTTTTAGTGATGGCATGCCAGTTAAGTTTAATCTGTCTTGCTTAAGTAAAGTTCTAATTTTATGCAGTCATCGCTATAGACTAATTAGGCTCATTTTGCATCTCACTTAATTAAAAAAAACTATAATGGCAAAATAGACATTAAATAAAATTTACTATCTTGACTTTTTTTGGGGGGGAAGAGTTAGTGGTTATGTAGTGCCAAACATTTAACTCAGGACCTCACACATGCAACTGATCTGCTACTGAGCTGTATCCCCACCCCTGACAGTATTAGACACATTCACAAGACCTTGAACTACCCTCCAGAACTCTTTCAGTTTTACAGAGCTGAAACACTCTAACCAGTAGACCACAAGTCCCTACTCTCTTTCTCTAGTAACCATGAGGAAAACTTGAAGTCCCCTTGAGCTGAAGTTGGTACAGATACTTCATGCAATTTTTTGATTATATGCTCCTCATATGAGTGAAACTATCTGCCATCTGTCCTTCACCTCATTAGTTACTTCACTAAGCATAATCACCTCCAGCTCCATCTATTTGTCCCAAAGGGCATGATATCATTTTTGATGGCAAAGTAGTATTCCATGGAATATATATCCCACAGCTTTTTTTATCCATTTATCTGTTGATGGGCATTTAGGTTGCTTATACTCTTTGGCTACAGTGAATAATGGAGTTCTGAAGATAGGGGTGCATATATCCCTTTCAGTTGGTATTTTTGTGTCCTTTGGGTAAGAGCCAATCATACAGTAATTTCATTTTTCTTTAGGATTTCTCCATATTGCTTCTCAAAGGGGTCGTACCCATTTGTATTCTCACCAGCAGTGAAGTAGAGCCCCCCCCCTCCTTTTTTTCCCCACATCCTCACCAACACTTATCACTTCCTGTCTTGTTGAGGTAGGTCGTTCTCACGGGTGTAGGGTGGAATTGCAATGCAGCTTTAATTTTTAACCTTGCATTCTTAATGAGGAAAACCTTTTCTATTGTTGCCACCCCTTACTGGTGAATTCTAGTCCTTCCTATCTTGCTGATCATCACTGGAAGTTCTTAATAGTTATCTCTGCTCTGCCACACAGTGGGCATGTCTTTCCATCAGCATTGGGACAGGTTTGATTTGGCTGCCAAATACACTCTCTGCTTTCTTTGTTGCAGCTAATAACTAAGCCCTTTAACAACAGCCTGCTTCCTAATTAGAGAATAGAGATATCTGAAGATACTATTGCAAATGTAGTGTGAAAGTCAACTCCTGAAGAGTATTCCTTAATAAGACTGTTGATAGAGAGGATATGAAAATGTTTCTTTAGTTTATCTAATGAGAGTGAACAGCAGCCAGCAATTATTTTTTGTTGGTTTGTTTGTTTCCCCTGCCTCTAGAGTTTTTGCTGGAACTCAGTACATGCAGGCTGAATCCTCTGTTCCTGGTGACCATATTTTTCTCTTTAATTTTTTTATTATGATAGAGACAGAGAAATAGAGAGAGGAAGGATCATAGAGAAAAAGAGATACCTACGGGCTGCTCCACTGCTCCTGTAGCTTCTCCCGTGCAAGTGAAGACAAGGGCTAGCTAGACTCTGGCTCCTTGTGCATGGTAACATGGTCTGACCCCTCAGCAGCCATTTTTAAATAAAGATGAGAACTGAACACTGGATCCAAATTCATACCTAAGACTGTTAGGACTAGAACCTTAATTTGAGAAGGTAGGGGTGTGTGTGTGTGTGTGTGTGTGTGTGTGTGTGTGTGTGTGTGTGTGTGTGTGTGCGCGCGCGCGCGCGCGCGTGTCGGTCTTAGGGATTTGAGTCTTCCTAAAAATGTTTTTTAAAGCATGACTCTTCTTCTCTGGAAGTGTCCTAGTTTGCCGTTTTAGTTGTTCTATATCCAAATAGAATCTGAAGATTAAAAATGAAAACCCTTTCATCTGTGATGACAGGGCACATTGCCCCCTCAGTCATTACCAGGTTGTTAGTCATTTAATCAGTGAGGACATATAGTGAATCTTCGTAGAGGAAAAGGACTAACCAAGGTTCAGTCACTTAGGATAAAGGACTTAAAATTGAATTATTTTCTTACTGACTACAAAGGTATGTAGACCTTTTTGAGGACCTTTCTTTCCTTCATTTGTTTTTCCTTCTCCATTTCTCTCCATGTCTTCCCTTTCCCTCTTCCTTTTCTAAAAAACTAAACAAAACAGGTGGGGTTGGGGCAGGAGAGATAGCATAATGGTTATGCAAAGCGATTCTTATGCCTGAAACTCTGAAGTTCCAGGTTCAATCCCCTGCACCACCATAAGCCAGAGCTGAGCAATTATGTGGTAGAAAGAAAAAGGAAGGGAGGGAGGAAGGAAGGAAGGAAGGGAGGGAGGGAGGGAGGGAGGGAGGGAGGGAGGGAGGGAGGGAGAGAATGAATAGGGTATCCTATTAAAACAACAGAAATATTCTTGCTTTTCAACATTATTAGAAAGTTTTCATTTTCCAAGGCTTAATAGTTGTTAAAATTTTGTCCCAGAGAGCCTGTTCACAATGAGCATTTCTTCTATACACCTATATTTTTTAGAGGAAGTTAATAAATATAATCGTATTGGCGCTTAGATCAGCTTGCTTCTATCTAAGCTCCGTGCCAGTTTTAGCTAGACTACCGTTTGCCCTGAAGGCCTGGGCCTTTGGCCAGTAAATCCTGTTCATCTTCAAAGTACTTTGCTGCAAATCGTCTGTGGCCAAGTTCCAGATCTTACCTCATGATACCCGCTTGTTGCTCTTTCACTTTTAAACCCAAGAAAAACACTACATCTTGTGTAAGTTTCCTAGTGGGGAGGGGCGCAATGATTAATTTTAGCAAGAAACTTATTTGATGGGCTGATGTTTACTGTCTGGCAACTTTTGTAGATAATGACTGGTGCCCATGCTGTGAGTGCACAAGCCGCCTTTGGGAGCCTGTCATGCTCCACATCATTCCAGCTTCAATTAGGTTTAGGATGTGCTTTCATCTTCATACAAAGAAGCAGTATGACTTTGAATCTAATGGAACAGAGTTCATAAAACAGAGCTTAGCATGGTCTCTGGCATAAAATAAGCAAAAACCTGATTGAGTCATAGCAGCACTGAAATAAGAAGAAAAAAAAGTAAAACTAATGGTTACAGGTATCTATGTTTGGGACTAGTTTAAATTATCAAAATTAATTAGGGGCTAGGAATAGGTTACCAGTAGAGTGTACACTTCACCAAATGCAAGGTCCTGGGATGAATGTTCAGCATCTCATACTCCCAGAAGGATAGAGAATGGGAAAGGTATCAGGGGAGGGGATGGGATATGGAGACCTGGTGGTGGGAATTGTGTGGAGTTGTACCCCTCCTATCCTACGGTTTTGTTAATGTCTCCTTTCTTAAATAAATAAATAAATAAATAAATAAATAAATAAATAAATAAAAGCCTAAAAAAACAACAACAACAACTCCATGCATACCGGAAGCTTTGTGAGCTGTGGAATACTTCTTTGCATCTCTCTTCCTATCTCCACCTCACTTATTTTCTGTCTCTCTTCCTCTTTGTTTTTCTGTTTGAAATTGAAGGTGGGGAAAAAAGACTTCACAGGAAATATTGGTGGTGTGTAGATACAAATTCCTAGTGTCAAATAAAATACATATGTATGTATATAACAAAGATAATTAGGATAGGTGACTTAAAGATCACTAATATCTTTACTTCTCCTAGTAAGAAAATTCGAAAAGCACTGTTTATCACCATCATTTTGTAGAAGAAAGGACACTTAATATTTGAAGGGACTAGGGATACTATGTAATAACACTCTTTGACACTGATCACTATGAAAAATTCTTGGTTATCCAGCTGTAGGTGTGATAATAGCCTAGATGGTAAAGTCATAGATTCTGGAGTTTCTACCTGCCCATCCCCACTGCAAGTTGACTCTCTGCTTTTTCCTAATCCAAAGAGTGCCTTTTGAACTGTCCTCAGCAAAAATCAGTAATGCAAGCTCTTAGAACATTTCCTGACACATAGTAAACTTTACCTATTATTAAAGTCACTAATACGGTTCAACAAATAGTGTAGGGGACTGGGCGGTGGTACACAGTACCAGGTGCAAGGACCCAGGCTCAAGCCCCTGCTACCCACCTGCAGCTGGGAAATCCCATGAGTGGTGAAGCAGCTCTGCATGTGTTTATCTTTCTCTCTCCTTCTCTGTCTCCCCATCTCCTCTCAGTTTCTCTCTGTCCTGTTCAATAAAGTGGAAAAAATGGCCACCAGGAGCAGTGTATTTATAGGGAAGGCACCGAGCCCCAGTGATAACTTCAGAAGGGAAAGAAAAAAACATAAACAAAGGGAGTCGGGCGGTGGCACAGTGGGTTAATCGCACATGGCGCAAAGCGCAAGGACCTATGTAAGGATCCTGGTTTGAGCCCCCGGCTCCCCACCTGCAGGAGAGTCACCTCACAGACGGTGAAGCAGGTCTGCAGGTGTCTATCTTTCTTTCCTCCTCTCTGTCTTCCCCTCCTCTCTCCATTTTTCTCTGTCCTATCCAACAACAACGACATCAATAACCACAACAATGTTAAACAACAAGGGCAACAAAAGGGAAAATAAAATAAAATAATAGAAAAAAGAGGGAAAAAAACAAGGACAACAAAAACAAAACAACAACAACAACAAAAAAAAGATAGTGCAATTCTACTACCCAGCCACATGCCAATTTATGCATCTTAACCATGCCCTCTTGAGGTTGAATGGGCCATGTGGCTAGTATCCTGTGAACAAAATTAACTTGAGTAACTGGGATTGATTACTTATTAATTATTATTACTACTGTCAATTTTTATTATATTTTCACCGTCACCTAGTCTTTGCCAATATAGAATGTTGTGGGTTTTTTTTTTTTTTTTTTGAGATAGAAATAGAGACAAAGGGACAGAGTGAAAGAAACCACAGCATCAAAGCATCCTTCAGTACTGTGGGGACCAGTCTTAAATTGGTGACCCAGATCCATACTCAAGTCCCCAGCCCCACATAGGTCTAGGGTCTGTTTTGGTGCTTTGGTGCTGTTCTCTCTCTCTCTCTCTCTCTCTCTCTGCCTCTGTGTTTCTCTTCCTGTCTGAAAAAAATTCCTCTTGATAAAAAATTAAAATGTTGTTGCCACAAGTGTACAGTTTCATAACTTCTTGTGACCACATCTCCTCGTGGAGGGTGAGAAGTATGCACTCTCTACCAGCTTGACTTCTTCCGTAAAAGTCACTGGACCCCCATCCCACCGCCACCTCCCCTTTTGGAGTCCTGGGATCTACTGCAATAGTTCATAGCTAATTAAAGCTCTGCCTATCTTTTCCCTTTCCATAAGCTTGTTCCATAAGCTCCACTTATAAATGAGGTCACCTGGTATTCTTCCTTCTAGTTTATCTCACTTTACATTATTCCTTTGAGTTCTATCCAAGTTGTAGCAAAAGAGAAAATGTCATCATTTCTTATAGCTAGTGTCCGTGTGTGTGTGTGCGCGCACGCACCTTAAACACTTATCTGCTGGGCATCTGAGTTGTATTCAGATTCTAACTATTACAGATAGTGTTGCCATAAGCATGGGTGTCCACAAATATTTTCAGATGTACTTTTTGTGTTCTACAACTGAGGATTTTTCATTGCCACATAGTCTAGTTACTGACTAGTGGAGCTATTAATAACATGACAATTATAATAGTCTAGAACAAAATCAGGGAGAAATTTGTTGTCTAGCTCAGTATTCTTAAAGTATGACCCACAATCTCCTTGAGATCTTAGAGACCTCTTTAGGAGGTATGCAAGGTCAAAGACTACTTTCACAGTAATAGTAAGATGTCATTTGCCTTTCTTGTATCGAAACTTTCCATAGATGTTTGAAATCACAGTTGGGAGAAATTGCTGGTGATGACACTATGTTGTGTAAGTAGGAATTATATTCTTTTTTAAAAAATATTTCTATTTATTATTGGATAGAGACAGAGAGAAATTGAGAGAAGGGAGATAGAGAGGGAAAGAGACAGAGAGACACCCGTGGCTCTACTTCACAACTCATGAAGCTTTCCCCTTGCAGGTAGGGACCAGGGGCTTGAACATTGTACTGTGTGCACTTAACCAGGTGCACCACCGCCTGGATCCCTATATTCATTTTTAAATATTATTTACTTATTTATTCATAAGAAATTATGGGAGGAGTGAGAAGGAACCAGACATCACTCTGGTACATGTGCTGCCAGGGATTGAACTCAGGACCTCATGCTTCAGAGTCCAGTGCCTTATCCACTGCGCCACCTCCTGGACCACACAATTATACTCTTAAGTGCCACCTATTTTCAGAACGAAAAAAAAAAAGGATCACCTTCACATCAGAATATTTTTATAAAGCAATAATAAATATTAATTTCATTAGATCATTGTTTTTGAGTATGCATTTAAAATAATATTTTGTGGACCCAGGAGATGTAGAGCATAGGACTTGCATGTCTGAGGCCCAAGAGGCCCTGTGTTCCATTCCTGGAACTGCTATATGCCAAAGCTGAGTGGTGCTCAATCACACTCTCTCTTATAAAAATAAATGAATGCGGGGGCCAGGTGGTGGCTCACCTGGTTGAGTGCACATGTTACAATGCACAAGGAGCCAGGCTCAAGGCCCTGGTCCCCACCTGCAGGGAGAAAGCTTTGTAAGTGGTGAAGCAGGGCTGCAGGTGTCTCTCTTTTTCTCTCCCTCTGTATCTCCTCCTACCCTCTCAATTTCTGTCTCTATCCAATAAAGATAATTAAAAAATTATCTCCCCTTCCCTCTCCATTTCTGGGTGTTTCTATCCAATAAATAAATAAAGATAATTGAGACACACACACACAGAGATGTATCATTCTTTCTGTGTAATTTCAGTAATAGTCCTTATAGATACAGCTTAGCTGGTTGCTTGATGCCTCTTTCACAGAGCTACAGAATTGCTCTTCCGAGTGTCCACTGGTGATTAAAATAGGAATATCCTGCCTAGTTTTCTTCCAAGGCAAATATTCCCAGCTTTAGACATTAGTCCTGTGTTATTCTTGCTATAGTATCTAAGAAGGAAAAACAAATTGCAGTGCATTTTAATAAGCTACTGCCTGTGATTAGAATACTTCAGGGCTGCATAAGATACTTGTGGCCTTGCCATGCCTATAGTCTAGGTTCTAGCCCCAACACCAAATGCTAAGTGCTTCTTCTTCTTCTTCTTCTAGCATTTGCCCTTCTTCCGTAGCCAGTCAACAGCGTCAGGTGGAGCCTGATGTAAAGTTTCGAGACCTCCTTTGAATCTGGAGAGGTGGCAGTCGTTGACTATGTGGGTCATAGTCTGTCTGAAGCCGCAGGGCCAGTTCGGGTCGTCTCTGGCTCCCCAGCCATGGAACATAGCGGCGCACCGGCCATGGCCTGTTCGATAGCGATTGAGGAGGGCCCAATCATAACGTGCTAGGTCAAAGCCGGGTTGACGCTTACAGGGGTCTGTGATGAGGTGTTTGTTCTTTACCTCAGCTGACTGCCAACTCTGTTTCCAAGAGTCTGGAACAGAGAAGTTCAGTGTAGGCGTAGGGGACCAGATTGGGTGACGAGACGTCAAGCGTTGGACAGGGTGGGCGAAGATATCCATGTATATTGGCAGGGCCGGTCGAGCGTAGACGTGGGAAATGAACTTAGATGAAGCCGCAATCTGGCGGGGCGATGTTGCTAAGAACTGGCAGCCATGGAAGTGGGGTGGAACGGATGGTTCCAGAAATTATCCTCATGGAGGAATATAATTTGGAATCGACCAAGTGGACATGGGGGCTACGGAACCATACTGGGGCACAGTATTCTGCAGTGGAATAGCATAATGCCAGAGATGATGATCATAGTGTGGAAGTGCTCGCGCCCCATGAGGAGCTGGCCAGTCTTGCAATGATGTGATTCCTCGCGCCCACCTTTGCTGCAGTTTTTATGAGATGTTCATGAAATGACAGAGTGCGATCGAGAGTAACGCCAAGATAGACTGGCTGGGCTTCATGCCGGATTCTCGTATCGCCAAGCTGCACATTAAGCTCACATGAGGCCGAGGCATGGTGTAGATGGAAAACAGATGATACCGTTTTTGCAGTGCTAGGGATTAGTTGCCATTTTTTACAGTAATCAGATATCAGAGACATGTCTTTCGTGAGTGTTTCCTCGAGGATGTCGAACTTGGATGCCTGAGTTGCACAGCAGATGTCATCGGCGTAGATGAACTTCCTTGAAGAAGTTTCTGGGAGGTCATTGATGTAAATATTAAATAGCGTAGGAGCCAGAACAGAGCCCTGGGGGAGGCCACTTGAGACAAGTCTCCATCTGCTAGACTTGTCACCCAGATGCACCCGGAATCTTCTGTTTTGGAGAAGAAACGATATAGTGTTGGCCACCCATGGAGGCAGGCATCTTGAGATCTTGACTAGGAGACCACGGTGCCAGACCGTGTCATAGGCTGTTGTGAGATCAACAAAGACAGCACCCGTCTTTAAATTCTTCTGGAATCCATTTTCAATGTAAGTTGAGAGGGCCAGGGCTTGTTCGTAGGTAGGTCTTCCTGGGCGGAAACCAGCTTGGGCGGGTGATAAGTGATGCTAAGTGCTGTGGCACCAGAGGAAGCTCCAGTTCAGTGGTCTCTGTCTATCTTTATCTCAACCTCTATCACTAGCTGAATGTAAAAGAAACCTGGAGGCAGTGAAATTGCAGGTGTGCAAGATCCTGACAGTAAAAAAAAAAAAAAAAAAAATTCAACCGAGTATTGTGTCAAAACTAGGCAGAAAGCAATATGACAGTATTATCTGAAAAATAAATATGGGATTGTATCCAAAGGCTGTATCAACTTGGCTTACTCTAACGATCAAACACCCAAGTACTTGCATAGAGGGGAGGCTGTTAAGTACCTTGTGGCTCAGTCAGATTTCTGGCCACTAGAAAGCTCTACACAGTAGACACACCGACTGCTGTCCAGGGTGCAGGAAAGTGAGAGCCTGGAACCTTTTTGTCCACTGTTACACGCAGTGTAAATAATGCACTGAAGAGATCACTCTCGGGTTCCCCACAGGAATTCTGCTCTAGAGCTCTGAGTCCTTATCTGATCTCTGAAGTGCCACTCACATGTGGAAGCTTCCACTTACATTTGTTGAATTTAGTCATTCTGTTTTCTCTGGAGAAAATCCATCAAGTCATCCTGAGGATCTTGGGGAAACACCTATTCTGGGTTATTTTACCTCGAGCTAACTTCTTGCTCCTAGAATAGTCTCCATTCCCACCTTTAGAAACATCAGTGAGCCCGTTCTAGTATCCTTCACTTTGGCATTTAAGCAGGGAGGTGCCCCTTCCACTCAAGTTTAATCCTCATGCCATTATCTGATTCCCTTTCTCTTCTTTGCTTCTAGAAATTACCTTGTTCTATGTGTTAGTCTTTTCACATGTGCTGTCAAAAGCATCTTCCTTCCCTTCTGCCTCTCCTTCATAGTTGTTTTCTCTGATATTTATTTTTGAGGAGCAATTGGCTGTGATAGTTAGGACACCAAGTTCTGCAGTCCCACTGAACTTCTGGAGTCAGATCTGACTTGCCTTTAACTTTACTGTATGACTTTAGAAAAACTACATAACTTCTCTGTGCCTCTATTTCATTAAAAAATGGATTTAAAATCGTATTTGCTTTATGAAATTATTGCTAAATAGTAAATAGCAAGGATTCAAGCATCCAGTTCCCTCTTGCAGGAGAGAAGCTTCATGGGCAGTAAAGTGGTGCTCAGGTCTCTCTCTCTCTCTCTCTCTCTCTCTCTCTTTCTCTCTCTGTCTCAGTGTGTGTATACATTTTCCCCTTACCTCTATGAAAGAGAGAGCAAGAAAGGGAAATGGCTGCCAAGAGCAGTGAATTCATTGGGTGCCATGCTCCAGTGATAATCCTGGTGGCAATAAAAATGAAAAGAATAAATCAGAGTCAGGCTTTGTAGCTTAAAAATAATATATAACTTAAAGGTAGATGCAAATTCACCAGATTAATCAAAGTGGCATGGGTCTTGGAGAAAAGAAGAGAATATAAAAAACATTCAGTCAGGGGTAAAAGCCTTTATGAGAAGAAGCACCTTAATGAGTACATTCTCCAGCTAGAGTTATATATGTGAAGTCTTTTTATGCAGAATATAATTAAGAAGGTGGGTGAGGAGCTCAGGCAACTGAAGAAAGAAGAGTTAAGAGAGCAGATAATAAGAGATCCTCCAAAATCCACCTGCCAGTTTGCAGCATCATCCCAACTTAACTGACCACTGGAGGCATTTTCCATTTTCTGTCTAAAACATGAAATGTGCTATCCATTGTCTTTATAGTGTGAGGGGATTTATAGGAAATATAAAGTTAATGTCTTGGTCATGTGGTATTTTTGATTTTAGTTAAGTACAATCAGCCACCTACTGATGATTATGGATTTTTTTTCCAGCCTGAGTGGTTTCTTTCTTTTTCTTTTGTCTTAATTTGCAAGTGTTTCATTGCCTTTGTCTTTCAAATACTGCCAGTCCTCACCCCCCAAGATAAAAAAAAAAAAAAAGAGTCTCTTAGCCCATGTAGTATTTAAGATTATTTTGCTGGGTGTATTTGATATATCTAATAAATGACCATTCTAGCACTGAAGCTACAAGTACTAGTGTGAATGGCTCATGTATCATTAAAACAGAACCCAGAAGATGAATATAAAGGCACCAATTCTAGGCATCTGTAACTTGGCAAGAGATAGAGTGATGAAGAACTAACTGCAGAAGACCAAAGTTGAGTGAGAAAAAAAGAAAAGACAGGCATGTGTACTTATGAAAAATAGCTGCATTATTTGAAAACATAGTACATTTCTAGAGAGTGCTTTTGGATGAAGAAGACAAACGCAAAACAGAAAGGAAGGCACTAAGATTTGCAAATTAAGTTCTGTATTCCAGCCAGGCACACTAAAAGGGAAGCTGTGGTACTATCTTACTGTTTCTCATCATGAAAATAAAATTTTACTGCACTTTTTTCTACAGTAATAGAATCAATTAAAGATTAAATATTAACTAAACAATTCATAGTAGGCAAGATTATGAGTTTTTTGATCTAGAAACACTACCAAAAATGTTACACAGTGGAAACATTGGATAAACGTTGCTTATAAAGCAGGGTTTCTTTTTGTTTTGTTTTGTTTTGTTTTTCATTTTATCTTAGCATTTTGCAAGAAACTCTAAAATAGGGGTATATCTAAAAGTAAATACTTCTAGACAGACTGCTCTTTTAGAAATCAGTGAAGAGACAGCCAGGCAGTGGCACACCTGGTAGAGTATACATGCTACCATTCACAAGGATCCGGGTTCGGGGCCTCACCTGCAGGGTTGGGGTAGCTTCAGGGGCAGTGAAGCAGTGCTGCAGGTGTCTCTCACTTTCCCTCTCTATCTCCTCAGTCTCTCTCAGTTTTTCTTAGTCTTTATAAAAAGGGGGGGGGGACTGCAAGGAACTGTAGATTCATCAGGCAGGTTTCTATTATTGCTACAGTTGCCATAAAGCAGAATCCATTTTAAATTATACAGCCATCTTTCTGTGTCTTAAAGAGTCTGAAAAATTAGTAAATAGATAACCTAGTACTATTAACCTATTTCCTGTTACTATGAGAACACTTGTACATGTATTAATATGTTTGTCAACTTATTAACTGAGGAAAGTACACATGTCACTTGTATCTGAGAACTGAGCCTTTTCTCTTTCTTGTACGTTAAAAAGATTTCATACCCTTTACCACCTATACACATATAAATCAGCCATCACTTAAAATTTTTGTCTTACTCCTTTGTTGAGAAAATTCACCAATTTTTTGCCTTTGTTGCAAGTATTATTCTCCAAAGAATTGTATTAATGGTTGATAGTTTATCAAACAACTGGGATTTATAAATCAAACTTATTGTTTGTGGTACTTTTTAATGAAAAGTGAGTTAAGTTTACTCCCATAAAAACATGTACATCAAGATGAATTTCTGAAGGTTGAGAGATAGCCCAAGCTTTAGCCCCAGTATATGAGAGGTTCTGTGACACCAAATAAAGTTCTTACACTGGGGTGTCTCCTCTTACCCCTCTTCTCTGTCTTTCAGTTTTTTGAATGAAAGTGTGGTCCAGGTGGTGAAATTATTCATGTGTAAAACCTTAGATCTGGGTGAGGGTGGGGGAACTGCATTTCTGACTTCTCCTGAAGACAAGAGTATTATCTCAAAGACTGTCTGCAGAAATACCCATTGCAAAGGGAGTTCCATCATCTAGAATATCGAATTTATGTAATGAGAGGTTCATCCCTCTGGATATTCAGAGCTAATATTTGGTTGTACATGACATTTCTCTGAAAATTGAATTAAGTACATCTGTTTTCATTTTAATAGTGGGGATGCCATTCAAGTAACTGGAATTCTTACATGTACCTTTCTGATATGGAAGCTACACAGAATAAGTTAAGAGACTCTATTTTAGGTTCCCTAAATATTGTGGGAAAAATGTGATATGGGATAAATAGCATTATGTTACCAGCCTCTTTATTAAAATTATTTCACTCCTTTAATTTTTTTCTTTAACCAAAGCACTGTTGAGCTCTGGTTTATGATTGAACCTGAGACTTTGGAGCCAGCCTCAGGCATGAAAGTCTCTTTGCATAACCATTATGCTATCCACCCCCACCCTTTAATTTTTTTATTTCATATTTATTCTAATTGAGTTTGAGTTAAGATCACATCTGATAGCTCTCTCTCTTTCTGGTAATTAGCATAAGAAAAGGTACTAGAAATGTTAAGGGAAGATTACCAGAAGACTCTAAACTCAAATTCCTTCAAGACCCAGAGAAAGAAGAAAAAAAGGAAGGCATTCAGAAGTAGCAATAGGTGTAGGTGTGACTTAGAGAGAAAGAGAAGGCAGGACCACAGGGAAAATGGACAAATATACATAAATACAGACAGCTATAGAAATAATAGTCAGCCCGTATATGTGACCTTAGGAGGCCTACTGCAGTTTCTGGTCGAGGGAGTGGGGACACAGAACTCTGTTGGTGGGAACGGCGTGGAATTGTACTCCTATTATCTCATACTTTTGTGAACCAATATTGAATTACTAATAAAAAAGAGAAAAAAAGAAAGAAAAGGTACTAGAATGAGGAACTTACTCATTGTAAATAGCATACAGTAGATGCAGAGGATGTCTTTGACAAGTCACTGTGAGTATGTCCAGAAACACTGACAAAACAGCTAGGAGATAGGAACATCACTGAAGCAAGTGACTGAGCCAGTCAATTTTCAATAAAACCTTTGGCTAAAGCTTTAGAAAGAAATCATTATCCTCCTAATTGCTACTACCAAAGATACAGGCAAACCCTCATTGTGCAAAACCTAAAATACTATGATTCCTGCATTCAGATACCTACTAGTTATTTTCAGCAATAGCAAACATGGGTATGGTGGTTACCCAGCCCATTGATAGAGTCCAAATTGGTGATTTGTTTGAAAATTGCTATTTGGACCACATTACTACTCAAAGAAATATTCTGGAGTGAGGGATATTTCTAGCACATAAAATAATAATAGCATAGCTTTTCTTAAAAGTATTTTATTGTGTATAATGCTTTCTAAGGCAGAAATGTGAAAGATAAAATTCATTATTCATACATGTTTTTCTCAGGCTCACACAAGTTACATAAATTAATCGTTTCCATGAGCATCACTCTGAATCCTTTAGAAGTACATTTTTTTTTCTAGGATCAAAGATTATATATGCAAAAAGTCATCTTCACAAAGTAAACTTTGTATGAAAAAATGAAACATTTGTTTTGGGGGGAGACTTGCTCTATTGCCAAGGACACTGTGTTATTTATTGATATTTATAGCAGGTATGACTTGGGAACTTAATTCTAAAATGGTTCTTGTATTCTTTAGTGTTTTAATCAAATTGTATTTATTCATTCAAGAACTGAGGAGAACAAAACCTTATTCCCTTTGATGAACAACTAAGTGTACAAGTATCATTTTGGAGCTACTCACCTGGTTAGACTAAAAAAATCTATATGTATTAATAAGCCTGGGTAATTATAAATTCATTTAACAGTGAGATTAATAACTGGAAATTTAAGTATTATTGGAGATAGTTAAAGATATCAGTTGGTGGGGGCTGGGTGGTAGTACAGCAGGTTAAGCGCACATAGGGCAAAGCTCAAGGACCAGTATAAGGATCCTGCTTTGAGCCCCTGGCTCCCCACCTGCAGGGGGGTTGCTTCACGGGCATTAAAGCAGGTCTGCAGGTGTCTATCTTTCTCTTCCCCTCTCTGTCTTCTCCTCTTCTCTCTACTTCTCTCTGTCCTATCCAATAGGACAATAGCATGGCAACAATAACAACAAGGGCAACAAAAATGGGGAAAATGGTCTCTAGGAGCAGTGGATTCGTAGTGCAGGCACCAAGCCACAGTGATAACCCTGGAGGCCAAAAGTGTGTGTGTGTGTGTGTGTGTGTGTGTGTGTGTGTGTGTGTGTGTGTGTCTCAGTAGGTTTCCTCCACGATATCTGAGCCAAGCCATTGTTTTTGAAGTGGCTTACCTGGTAGGACACTATATGCAAGTGATGGCAAGTGATGGAAGCTTAAAAATTTATCCAACAGTCTGGAAAAGAAGAGGTTTCATCTTTCAGAGGGAATCACTACCAAAGTAGTTTTTATTTTATTTTATACCTAATGCATTTTGGCATTGCCCAACTGTAGTGATTTAGCAAAGCCCTAAATACTGCAAAAACATCAGAGAAGACCATGAGAAGTAAGTAAAACTGGTAAAGGGAGTCTATCAAGATGGGAAACAGCTACATTCATGTGTTTTGCTGCTGAAAATGACAGGTTATATAAAGGCACAGATGTGGCTGTAAGAATCAGTAATGAGGGGATAGGATAGGGAACTCTGGAAGTGCGAATTGTGTGGAATTGTACCGCTCTTATCCTAAGATATTTTCAGTCATTATTAAATCAATAATAAAAAATATATATATATAGTGTTTGGGGATGAGATTGTTTTCCTGCCAGTAAGCTGAAAACTAGATTTGAATGTGGCTCTGGAAAAAGAAGGAAGTATAGTGGTTAGATCAACAGGCGGTATTCACCATCTCTAGCATGACTATTTTGAAGGTAATTGAAAATAAGAGGAACTGGGCTTAGGAGTTAGCTCCACCAAGTTATTGAAAGCACAGGACTTTCATGCCTTGGAATCACCATAAGCCAGAGTTGAGCAATGTTTAGTTTTTTTTTTTTTTTTTTTTGCCTCCAGAGTTATTGCTGGGGCTCCGTACCTGCGCTACAAATCCACTGCTCCTGGAGGCTATTTTTTTCCCTTTTGTTTCCCTTGTTTATTATTGTTGTTATTATTGCTGCTCCAACTGGGATCCTTACGCCGGTCCTTGAGCTTTGCCCCATGTGTGCTTAACCCTCTGCACTACTGCTTGGCACCCAAAATAATTTTTTAAAGAAGAGTTGTGCTTTATTTTCAAAATCATTTGTCCTTATTTAGAAAACCATTATAGTGTCTAAGTATTTATTTTAATAATAAATAATTTATTGATTAATACATGTTTGACATTTTCAGAATCAGAAAAGTCACTTTTGGACCTGTTCATCAAAGTCTATGCAGAACTACTGAAGCAATTAAAAGTTGTTGAAGTATTTTAAACCCCAAATGATAGTACTATCAACCATTGTTGAGTAATAGGAATGTGTGTGTGTGTGTGTGTGTGTGTGTGTGTGTGTGTATGCTTGCTCTCTGTTTAATCATCTGCTTTTCACTTGAGCTCACTTATGTATCTCTACATGAATGATGTCTAAGAAAGTAGTGCTCTTGGGAGTTGGGCAATTGCGCAGCGGGTAAGCACAGGTGGCACAGAGCGCAAGGACTGGCTTAAGGATGCCAGCTCGAGCCTCTGGCTCCCCATCTGCCAGAGAGCCGTTTCACAGGCAATGAAGCAGGTCTGTAGGTGTCTATCTTTCTCTCCCCCTGTCTTCCCCCCCCTCCTCTCTCCATTTCTCTGTCCTATCCAATAACTACAACAATAAAACAACAAGGGCAACAAAAGGGAATAAATAGATAAGTATTTATTTTTTAAAAATACCAAAAAAAAAAAAAGGAAGTAGTACTCTTTTTGCAGAGGTTTGAATTAGATCATCATTAGGGCGAATCCTAACATTCAACCCCAGATTGAACCTTAGAAATACAGATAAATAAAATTAAATATTAGCACAATAGGGACTATATTACTAGCCATAGAAATTCCATGTAAGAAAAGAAAAGCCCAGATGGCTAGGAAATAAATCAGTATCATTAAGATGATATTTTTGCATGGCCTATGAAGTAGTTCTGTTGAAAGTAACTATAGTCACTTGGCTTCTATGTTTCTCTCCCACTGTAGTGAATTCCCTGAAATAATCCCATTATTTTTATTCATTTTAGTAGGTCAGAGATCAGTAAGTATTGATTAGTTCTGAAAAATTTAATTGATTGATTTTTCCTTTTCCCAGGACTTTGGAGTAATGTTCCTGCATCATGTTGTAAGTATTTTCTTGCTTAGCATTTCATATGTCACCAATATGGTCCGAATTGGAACCCTGGTCCTCTGCCTACATGATATCGCTGATCCTCTTCTAGAGGTAAGAATAGTCTTTCATCTGTAAGAGTACAAAATCTGTGGTTGGAGAAATAGCACAATAGTTGCATGCTAAAGGTCCAGGCTCAATCCCCAACACTACCAATAGTCAGGTGAATAATAGTGTAGTTAAAAAAAAAAAGTAATGGTACAAAATTCACAATTCTGGAATCTCTTTAGATTATCAATTCTTTCTTGCATTAGATAGTATTAGGGGAAGATAAAACATGACTATTTTGAAACTGCACTGTCTGGTGAAAGACTTGAGCATGCAACTTTCTAGACTAAAAAAAATGTTTCTAGACAAAAGAAAATGTTTCTATAAAAAAATGTTCATAATACCAATATTCTTTGTTATTAGAGTAACAAAAACCTTTATATTTCCACGCTAGAAATCGAGTAGTTTGGTACCAGAGAGAGGCTTCAGAGTAATGAGCATGCCTTCCATGAAGGAATCTCTGGGTTCAAACCCCAGAATTGCATAAAATGGCAAAGGGATGCTCTGGTTTGTTTGTTTGTTTATTTATTTATTTATTTATTGCCTCTAGGGTTATCACTGGGGCTCAGTGCTATCACTACAAATCCATTACTCCGAGTGGTCATTTCTCCGATTTTATTGAATAGGACAGAGAAAAATTGAGAGAGGAAGGGGAAATAGAGAGAGATATACCTGCAGACCTGCTACAACACTTGTGAAGCATCCCCCCTTCAGGTGGGAAGCAGGGGGCTCAAATCCAGATTCTTGTGCTTAGTACTATGTGCGGCTAACCACTGCCTAGCCTCCCTCACTCTCTTAAAATAAATAAACAAATACATACTTTAAAAAGAATTGAATCTTTTACACTACGATTGTTACTTGTATATGGTTTTTTTTTTCCGTGTTTGAGGTTCACATTAGCTTATCTAGGTGTACAGAAGTCAAAGTAGTTATTCGTCCAATTGTACATCCTAATTTAATTAGTTAGTAAGGCCTAATTGCTTGTACATGTGCTATACTAGTAATTTTACAGTTAAAAGTGTTATTTGAATTGCCAATTATGTATCAAAACTCTTCTGAGTATATGTGTGAAGAGCATCTGAGGAAATACTGCAGACTGATCAATCCGCTAAGCCATTATCATTTAGAATTATTAAGGAGACTAAAGAATAAATAAAAGAAATATGCTTGTACCATATGTCAAAGGATAAATTTAAAAGGGAAAAGTCAGGTATTTTATTTACTCTTTTTTAAATTGAAGTAGCACATTGGTTTACAACCATCTATATTTTAGGAGTATTGTTTCACACTTCTTGGGCATGGTATTGTCTCTTAATTATGACTCATACAGAGATACACTTAGTAATGTTTGCACTTTAGAAAAATAAACTTATATAGCAGGCCAAAAGTCAACTTGCTACATTACCGATGCCTTTTAGATATGGGTCTTAAGGGCTGGCTAAATAACTTACTTGAATAGTGAGATGTTTTGTCATGTATGTGACCCAAGTTCAAGCTCTGGCCCCCACAACACTGAAAGAAGCTTTGATTCAGTGGTCTCTTTCACTCTCTCTACCTCTTTTTGCCTCTCTGTCTCTAGCTCAAGAAGAAAGAGAGAGAGAGAGAAATGGACCTTAGTACCTTTATGCTCATTTTTTACTCCTCTTGGCTTATCCATGTGCTTCTTTGAAGCATTTTACCATTACTGCTAATATAGACTACAAGTACTTTCAAATAATAATCTATAATATAAGCATAATTGTCATTCCATAAAATTGAGTTTACTATAAACCAGAATGAGTGGGGGCCTGGGCCCAGAGGTGGAGAACCTACTCGCTACCATGTACACAGATCCAGTTTCCAGTCCCCAGTCCCCACCTGTAGGGGGAAACTTCAATAACATGGATGGGGCAGTGCAACAGGTGTCTCTGTTCTCTGTTTCCCTCCCTCTTTCTATCTCACATCTTCACTCAAAACAAGAAAAAAAAATGGCCACGGGTGGGGGTGTGTGATAGAATTATATATGCAGGCAGCCCCACCAATATTCCTAGTGGCAAAGAAAAAAAAAAGAATAATAAACCAATGTGAGTGGAAAGAAATCATATTTTAACCCTCTGGGTTGTTCAGTTCTAACCAAATGACCAAATACAAGGTAGATTGATAAAAGAAAAAGTAAATGTGAATTTTATTAGTAATGTGTGTAACCTTCTGTATACATGGAAGCTTTCAATTCAGAAATTCTGAGTGACTCACTACATGACTTCAGATATCAACCTAACTAGCTTTCTTACACAAAAGATTTGGAAGAAAGAGAAGATAGTCAGGGAGGCATGGTCATGCAGACACACATCTCTCCCACCTTCTCCACAAGTATAAAAGATCAGTTAGTAAGAAAAGTTACCTCAAAACATCATAGATGAAAGCCAAGACTTTAGTTTTGCCCCCCCTCCACACAGACCAGAGATCCTCACAGGGAGAAGTCTTTCTCAAAGCTAATATACATCCTACTTCCAGAGCCTCTCCTGGGAAATTAACCTTTTGCCTAGGAACTTTGTGTTTATTTTTACCAGAGCACTGCTTCCCTTTGGTTTGTGGTGTTGTAGGGGACTGAATTTGGGGCCATGGAGCTTCAGGCATTAGAGTCTATGTAGCCATTATGCTATCACCCACACCTCCTGCTTTCTTGTTTTGGTTTCTGACAAGCAGTTTTTGTTCCCTTAAAGGAATTATTCAAAGTTTAAAATATATAGTCCGCGATTTAACACTCTGATTCCTATAATGCTTTGAAACAAACAAGCAAAGAAAAAAGTCCTAGTGGTCTAGATATGTCAGATAATGGCTTGCTGCTATGATGTTTAAGTTACTCAAGACAAACACCTAAATTCTAACACATTTTAAAGAGAAATATAATTAGTTTATGAGCAATTCCCTGAAAAATAGTTACTGTTTGATTAAATCCAAAGTATGCTTATAAAAGTAGTAATTGAAAAGGAAAAAAAAAGTAGTAATTGATGTGGAAATCTACAGCTTTTGAAATAAGTCCTGTATTTATAATCTGTCACTTCTAATGTCTGTGGAAATGGCTGGTGTGATGGTAGTCAGTACCATGGTTCAAAAAAATATTAGTTGAGTTGTTGTTGTCTACCACTTTTACCCAGAAAAGAAAAATAACCTAGAAATCAGAGTCTTTAAAATATTGAAACTGCAGCTTTTAAAGGCTTAAAAGCAAACCTCATCATCTAAATTTTCTGTGATAATAAGACAGTCATGCTTGAGAATATTCAAATAATGCGATATGTTGAACAACTCTTCTGTGGCCTATAACTTAGATATTAAAAAAAAACCACCTGATTTTAACACTTTTTATTGAGTGCTACTGAATGAAACGTAAAAGAAAAATGATGTGGTTTATTTACCTCACCAGAAAGAGGAATGCAAATTTTCCCCCGTACTATAATTTGCCATGTTACACTCAAAGTGTACTTGAAATTAAAAGTTCATAATCCCAGATTCCACTCAGTCAGTGGTTACCTTCCCTTAGGAATGCATTTCTTTCCTGTCATTGTGTTTTATTCAGACCTATTAAATTATAGCTTCTGTGGCTACTATCATTAGTTCTTTCAAGTCTGTCTCAGCTAATTTAGCTTTCCATGAAAGAGAAAGTAATGTTATATATGCCGAAGTATCTTTGGTTTATAACCTTTTGTGTGTGGATGCTATGAATTCTATGTAAAAGTGTATAAAAGAGTGATGAAGTCAAATTATGTTTTCAATGTCAATTTTTCTTACCTATCTGCTAAAAAAAGGTGGTAAATAAAAGGATGTAATTTTTCCCCTAGATTAATATATAGTGTAAAAAGAAGTCAACTAAATCACTATCACAAATTATTAGAGTACTTTTTATAGATACATTATACATCAATGATATTCTCTAGAAAATTACCCATTAATATAAGATAGAAAATTATACCTAAGTTATTATTGAAATAATACTATCTTGACACATTGTTCATTTCTGAATTTATGACAATAACTTTCTCCCTCACACATGTTTAAGGAAAAACCAGAATTCTACATAGAAAGAGAAAAGACATAGAGGGTCTCCACATACTCTTTCTTAAATATTTTATTTATTTTTATGTGAGAGAGGTAGAGTGAGAGCAGAAAACTCCTCCGGTTTATGGTGGTGCTGGGGAATGAACCTGGGACCTCAGGGTCTCAGGTCTGAAAGTCTTTTATATAATCATTCTGCTATTTCCTCACCCCTCACATAATCTTTATAGTTTAAGATCTCGTTTGGGAGACCTCTTCAAGGTTTAAAAGATTTTCTAGCACTTTCTAACACTTTTACCTATCAGACTAAATTCCTGCATTAGTATCTGACTTGTTAATCTCATCACAAAAATTTATTTATCTGGTTGTTTTTGTTTTACTAAAATCAACCATAGAATTGAACTTTTCAGCTTACTGAATATCTTATGAAATCTGAAAGTCAGTAATTTTACTTATAACTAATTCTGCCTTTCACTTGGCTTTGGGTAATTTCTAAATGCTGATGTATGATGCATGAGATTTCAAAGTAGAAGGCAATTTTATGCCTCTGATGAACTATCTCAGACAGAAGATTTATGCATATTGAAGGAAGCATTTCATTTATTAGTTTAACCTAATATACCACATTTTTTCCCCTTTCATAGGCTGCCAAAATGGCAAATTACATCAAGTCCCAGAAACTTTGTGATTTCATGTTTCTTACATTTGCTGTAGTTTTTATCTTCACACGACTGGGTGCTTATCCTGTTTGGTGAGTATGTCAGTTTTTCTGATAGAACCACTCCTCCTACTAAATCAACTTTGCGAAACATTTTTATTTTGAATGTCACTGCAAATACATAGTAAGTTGTTGAAAGAAAGCAAGTAAAAGCAACTGAGTAATCTTGATCTCTTTGCACAGAGCAGTTATTTTCTTCAGTGATATTTCTTCATAGGATGTTGAAGATGAGGGTGGCTTACCTAACTTTTAAAGTCACGGTAAATCATCGACCATTGCCTGCTCCAGTTTAGTCTTGTTTTAAAAAGTAACTATTAGGTTTGAGTAAGGAGAGAAAAGGTAATGCAACCAGTTATATGCCAGGGATTCACCTATACAACATCCACCATGGACTGCCACTGGACTGATAGTAGTGACCACATCACTTGGGGATTTGTTGGTCTGGGGGTAGGTACAACTTGTTGTACCTACCCCCAGACCAACAGCGATACAACTCTGGAAGTGGGCCTAGCTATCTGCCTTTTGATAAGCCTTCCTAATGACCCTACTACACATAAAATTTGAGAACTACAACCCTATGTAATTCTTCTCAACTTTACTTAGCACAATAAATACAAATATATTTAAGGCAAAAGCTATCACTCAGAATCAACTCCTAAAATTCAGTATGGCCACTTAAAATATGAATGCCTTTTCTTCTGTTGAAAACTGAGAAAGAAGATAACAGAATTTGATGGTATTAAGCAGTGTTAACTGTCTTATGAAAAAATGATTAAAATAAAGATGTTCCCTCACTAAAAAAGAAAAACAAAACAATAAACAAAAGTTATCTGTAGAAAGTAGGTCCAGTGTCATTAATTGTACTCTATAAGGCTGACTGAGAGAAAGAGAGAGAGCCCAGCATATCATCTAAAAGATACTATTAATAACATATTTTTCCATTTTAAGAAACTGATTCAGAGGAGAAAGTAAAGCAGTAGGAATTGGTGAAAGTAGATGCTGCATTAAAATTCAGATTTTTAGCCCCAACAGAAAATAACAATAATAAAGTTGGGACTTTAAAAATGTGTAACATTTATCACTATGGTTCTGTAAACAAATTAATAAAAATATACACACATCTACACCCACATATACACACACAGCTTCTTCTTGAGGCTCACAGCCCTAGGACACTTATCATGAAAATGATTTCCAAGCAACAGCACTGAATGTTAAAAACAGGCACTTATAAAACCTCATTATAGTCTTTATGTGCTTGTAAGTAGGAGAAAGTGAAGTACTTTGGAATATAATGTGTCTGTAATTATAGCAGGATTGGAGCTCCGCATTGTATTCATAGAACCTAGTGGTGAGAATTTAAGTAGAAATTCAAGCAAGACCCAGGAAATATTTCTCAGAATGAAAGAAAGCCTTTCTTGCATAAGACCTCTGAGAATGTGAGTTTTACAGAAGAATCACTCAAGTGTTCTGATCTGCTTTATTCCTTTTAGGATGGAACCAAATTAGAGATGCATCTCTCCTACCCTCTTGCTGAAGCTCTTCAGTCTTAGATAGCAATGTTTCCTGGAACATAAACCCCAAATATTGTAAAATACAATAGTTTGTACATGTATAACATTTCCACATAACAATACAACCTCCACTAAGTTCCCCTCTTTCATCATGGTCCAGGACCTGAAACCTCCCCCTGACTCCAGAGTCTTTTTCTTTGGTGCAATACACCAACTCAAGTTGCTTAGTATTTTCCCTTCTGATCTTGTTTTTAAACTTCATTCTATGAGTGAGATCATCCCATATTCATAGGATGTCTATTTTGGGTATGTTCCTAGAAACCCAGGAATTTAGTTATCTTTGCTTGAACTTAATAGCTAATGAAGGTGGACTAGAAATATTGCATGGGAGGATGGTGTCAGAATGGAGAACAGAACTTGAAAGCTGGATTAGGTTAAAAGAGTAGCTTTCAAACTTAGAAAAAATATACATATAATACAGTTAACTATTTATCACATCAGTCTGCCCCAGGGCCCATGTGTATTCATATTTTGCACAGAAACCTCTAGGTCCTTGTCAGTCTGAACTCACCTGGTCACAGCTGGGAACATTCTAGGCTGCATACATTATAGGACCAGTCCTCCTTGAGTGGTAGACTAGGATATCCCAGCCTCCCTTCAGAGAGTGGGACAGTCCTTACTAGTGCTAGTTTGTAGTGATAGTAAGGTCCTAGAGAGGCCCACAGAAGGGTTAGTGAGGACATTTCCAATGCAAGTGACCAGTGATCAGAACAGAGAGCTATGTTAGAGGTCTAGGCCCATATTATCAATAGGGAAATCCAAGAATTACCCCAGGTCAAACTTATTTTATTTTCTTTTTTCTGATTTATTTTTATGTATGTGTTTATTGTTTCCACTTATGTTTTATTGAGGGGTTATTGGTTAACAGTATAGTCATTTTTTCTCACCAGCCCTGTCACCAAAGGCCTGTGTCCCCACCAACATCCCCATAGACGCCCATTATAATTCTCCCACAGTCTTAGATAGAGGTTGACTTTTTTTTCACGTTTGTATATTCAATTCTTTTTATATTCCATATATGAGTGAAACCATTCTGCAGTTGTCCGTTACCTCTCTGCTTGCTTCACTAAGCATAATCTCCAGTTCCATCTACTTTATCCCAAAGATCACAATACCATATTTTTATTTCGGAATAATACTCCATTAAGTAAATGTCCTTTAACTTTTTTATCCAGTCATCTGTTGAAGGGCATTGTGGTTGTTTTCAAGTTTCTGCTATTGTGAAGAAAGCCTTTATGAAGATGGGGGTGCATATATATCCCTTTGAATCGTTTATATCATTTGAGCAAATGCCTAGGAGTGGAATTGCTGGATCACAGAGAATTTCCATTTCTGTTTAAGATTCTCCAGACTGTTCTCCATAATGGTTGTGGCAGTTTTCAGTCCCACCAGCAGTGCAGTAGAGTTCCTCTCTCTTCACATCCTCTCCAACACTTATCTTCTCTTATTTCGTTGATGGAGCCCATTCTCACATGTGTGAGGTGGACTCTCAATGTGGTTTTAATTTTCATTTCTCTAGTGATGAGTGAACTGGAGCATTTCCACATATGTCTGTGGGCCATGTGGATTTCTTCTTTAGAGAACTGTCTATAATTATCTTCTGCCCACTTTTTTAAACTGATATTTTTATTTATTTATTTATTTATTTAAGAAAGGAGACATTAACAAAACCATAGAATGAGAGGGGTACAGCTCCACATCCCACCCCCTCCCCTGATAGCCTTCCCATTCTCTGTCTCTCTGGGAGTATGGATCCAGGGTCGTTGTGGGTTGCAGAGGGTGGGAGGTCTGGCTTCTGTAATTGCTTCCCCGCTGAACTTGGGCGTTGACTGGTCTGATCCATACTCCCAGTCTGCTTCTCTCATTCCCTAGTAGGGTGGGGCTTTGAGGAAGTGGCACTCCAGTACACATTGATGGCGTTGTCTGTCCAGGGAAGTCTGGTCAGCATCCGGAACCTGGTGGCTGAAAAGAGAGTTAACATACAAAGCCAAACAAATTGTTTGAACAATCATGGACCTAAAGACTGTTATAGTGCAGATGAAGTGTTGGGGGTATTCCCTGCATGCTCTTGTGTACGTCTGCTTTCAGGTATATATTTTTCCCCTAGTTTATGGGCACGGGTGAACCTATGCTCTATCTCAGGGGACCTGGACTATATCTAGGTTTGGGGACTTTATTGGGGAGTGGAACACCTGGAATGGAATTAGAGAATACTATGAAAGGAAAGGTCTCACCCGAGTGATGAAGCTGAAGGGTTGTCATTCCACACCTGAAGTCTCTGGTCACAGTCTGAAGTGCAGCATGCTGGGGTGGCACTTGTTGTGTTGATTAGGTTGCGATCCGCGGATGCAATATTATTTGATTTGAATTGAGAGCAGCATGCAGAAAAGTGGGCCTCACCCTAAGGTTCCAGCATTGGGGGAAATATAGGCTCTATAGTGGAAATGTGAGGTTCCTGTTGTCTTAGGGTTCAAGAAGACAATGGATAGTTATTGTTATCATCACATTATTTGGTGATAGGGTTAACTGTGGAAAGTCCCTTTGATAGGGTTTGGGGTATAGTACCCAGCATCTGGTATATAGCTGTGCTGTCGGTTGCTTCTGTTCTCCCTGGTCTAGGCTTTTGGGAGAGAACATATCAAAGACAGCCTATGTATTAAAAAGACTCAGTCTGTGTTTTAAGAAGTTCTAGACATATCATCAGTTTTTTTGCCTCTCATATTAATTAAATAGTGGTTTATATGATGTTTACACTTTAATAGGATTGTACATAAACACCACTCCCACCACCAAAAACTGTGTCCCATCCCCCCCACCCCCCACCCCCCCCACCCTCTTCTGTGCCGGGAAGCCCAATGGCCACCCTCCCCTTCACCACAGTATTTTTACATTGGTGCCCTGCTCTTGATTTAATCAGATCCTGCTTTTAGTTTCCCTTTCTGTTCTTCTTTCTCAACTTCTGTTGATGAGTGGGGACATCCCATACTCATCTTTATCTTTCTGACTTAGCTGACTTAACATAATTCCTTCTAGCTCTGTCCAAGATGGGTCAGAGAAGGTGGGCTCATTGTTCTTAATAGCTGCATAGTATTCCATTGTGTATATGTACCACAGCTTTCTCAGCCACTCATCTGCTGTTGGGCACCTGGGTTCCTTCCAGGTTTTAGCTATTATGAATTGTGCTGCTATGAACATAGATGTACACACATCTTTTTGGTTGGGCATTATGGAATCCTTGGGGTATATCCCCAGGAGAGGAATTACTGGGTCATATGAAAGGTCTATGTCTAGCTTTGTAAGAGTTCTCCAGACTACTGTCCAGAGAGGCTGAACCAATTTACATTCCCGCCAGCAGTGTAGAAGGGTTCCTCAGTCCCCACAGCCTCTCCAACATTTGTTGCTGCTGTCCTTTTTGATGTATGCCATTCTCACAGGAGTGAGGTGGTATCGCAATGTTGTCTTTATTTGCATCTCTCTGACAATTAGCGACCTGGAACAGTTTTTCTGATATTTTTCTTCTTATTGAGCTGCATGAGTCTTTATAGATGCTTGATATCAACCACTTCTAAGAAGTGTAGTGTGTAAATATCTTTTACCATTTTCTGAGTTTCCTGGTTATGCTTATGAAATTTTTTAATTAGGGGATTAATGTTTTTACAGTCAACAGTAAATATCATAGTTTGTTCATGCATAATATTTCCCAGTTTTCCACATAACAGTACGACCCCCACTAGGTCCTCTGCCTGGAATTTTCTTTTGATATGTAGAAGCTTTTCAATTTTATACAGTCCCATTTGTCTTTTTGTTGTTGTTGTTGTTTCCCTTGCCCATGGGGTAGAGTCTACAAATACATATTTAAAAAAAAAATCTTTATTTATTAGATAGAGACAGCCAGACAAAAAGAGAGAGAAAAAAGAGACACCTGCAACACTGATTCACTACTTGCAAAGCTTCCCCCCTGCTGGTGGGGGCTGGGGGCTCAAACCCTGGTCCTTGTGTATTATAACATATGTGCTCAACCAGGTGCACCACCACCCTGCCCCTCCAATACTTCTTTAATATTAAGGTCCCGAAAAGTTTCATTGATGTATTCTTCTATGTATTTTATAGTTTTTTCTCCAAATCTTTTAGCCATTTTGAGTTAACTCTGTTGCATCGTGTTAGGTGGTCTAGTTTCATTTTTCTACTTATGATCACCCAATTCACCCAACACCATTTGTTACAGATATCTTCCTGGGACGGGAGGGTGGCATACCTGGTTGACTGAACATGTTTCAATGAGCAAGGACCTGGGTTCAAACCCCCAGGGGAAAAGCACCTGCAGGGGAAAAGCTTTGTGAGTGATGAAGCAGTGCTGCAGGTGTCTCAGTCTCTCCTCCTCTCTATCTCTCCCTCTCTTCACAATTTCCGGCTGTCTCTATCCAATAAATAAATAAAGATTTAAAAAATGGAGAGATTTTTTTTCTTTACTGGGTAGTTTTGGCTCCTTTACCATATGTAATGTGCCTATACATGGGCTTAGCTCTGAGCTCTCGATCCTGTTCTAACAGTCCTTATGCTCGTTGTTGTTCCAATACCACACTGTTTTAACTCCTGCTGCTTTGTAGTAGAACCTGAATGGGGGCACTGTAATGCATCTTTTTTTTCTTCTTTTTCCTTAGGAGTGTTCCTGCTATTCATGTTTTTTTATATATATGTTTCTACACAAATTTTTGGATAATTTATTATGGAGGAAAATAAAATAATGTATTTAAACAAAGACGTACGTACCCATTCTCTCTGGACACTTGTCCTATGACATTGTTTATCTCTGCGTAGATCTGCTAAGTTTCAGTCTTCCCTGCGATATTTCTCAGCATTATCTTTCTTAAAATTAGAGTCATAAAACTAATGATGAGATACAATTTTTGTTGATGTTACATTTAAAAGAGTTTCATCTTCCTCAGCCAAGACACCATCTTCTAAGAATCATCAGGTGGTGTACCTGATTAAGCTCACATAGTACTAAGCACAAGGACCTGCATAAGGATCCAGGTTCAAGCCCCCAACTCCCCACCTGCAGGTCCTGTCCTCAAAGGAGCTTCCTTTCTAAGACCCCACCTTCTTCCAAAACCTCATCTGTTCTTCCTCTCCCACTCCCCACCTGGAAATTTATAGACAAAGGCTATGGTCTAGCAGATGAAATTATTATTATTGTTGTTGTTGTTATGCTTCCAGGGTTATTGTTAGGGAAACCTACTGTGACACTATGGGAGAGACACTTGGGTCTCTTTCTCCCTCCACCCCCCCCCCCCGCTGCCCCTGCAACAGCATCCCTCAGGGACTCCAGGGAGGATGATGAGTTTCACCTTAAACTGCTGAAAACAACCTGGGCCTATTCCAGCGCTTTCTGTTCCAGCAGAGGAAGTGGTGAAGCAGCTCTGCAAGTGTCTAACTTTCTCTCTCTCTGTCTCCCTCTCCTCTCTCAACTTCTCTCTGTCCTATCCAATACAAAAATTTTTTTAAAAAAAGGGGAAATGGAGCACTACTACTACTGCCAGGAGCAGCAGATTTTGTAGTGCCAGCACCAAGCCTGAAGGCAAAATTAATTAATTAAGTAATTAATTAAAATAAAAAATGAGCACCATCATCTACTAACCATACATTAGAATCTGGCATAAAGTCTACGATGATTTGATGATTTTAAAAAAAAATAAAACCTTAGAAAGGCTCTTACTGTCACAGTTCTTCCTTTCATTGAGTGTCTGAACACCTAAGTATGTAACTTCTTTGCCTCTATATTCTCATCTGAAAAATAAGAATAATAGTAATTATTTACCTACCTTAATAGGAAATGTTAAGGACCAAAGAAAACATTTGTAGTAATTTGTATAACTATAAAGAAATGTATATACATTAGGGTCATTAAAAAATATGAATTATTGACGGATCCATGTGGAAATTCTTTCTATTCTCAAGTGGACAGAAACTTTTATTACATTTTATAATCTCCAGTGAGTCTAGACTAAAGGAACCTAAATATAAATACTTTTGAAATAAAGTGTTTAAATGGAATCTACAGTTACAAGACTCAAAGTACTTTTTTTTTAATTTCTTTATTGGGGAATTAATGTTCTACATTCAGCAGTAAATACAATAGTTTGTACATGCATAACATTTCCCAGTTTTCCAGATAACAATACAACCCCCACTATGTCCTCTGTCATCCTTTTTGGACCTGTATTCTCCCCACCCACACACCCACTCCAGAGTCTTTACTTTGGTGCAATACGCCAATTCAAAGTACTTTGTTTTAATTACTTGTATTCTTATTAGTTAGTGACCATGTAATACTCAATATGGGCCAAATTGCCTTATTCCCCCAAATTCTAAGTGACTTTACCTCCCCCTAACCAGCCGGCATCACCGTTGCTATTCACAGAATTGCATGTAATTTCATAAAACACAGTGTAGGTCAAGCCTGTTGCCTCCTAAAAGTCATAAAGTCACAAATTATTTTCAAGTCAAGAATGGACATAAAATTATCACAAGTTCTTATCATTTAGTGATCTCATTCCACATCCCAATTCATGTCACACCAAGTACCAGTCCATCGGCTACAGAAAAGATAGGGTTATAATCTGTTGCTATTTAGACAGAAGCTTGTGATTTCTCAGAAAGTTACTGTCTGTTTATCTTCATCCTGCAGAGTAGGATGATTATGTGCTGATTTGTTCTCTCTGAAGGTCTCAGCAATTAAGAAAAGGAGGGGGGGAAATGTTACAGAGTTGCCAAGCTCATTCTTTTGCCAGTTTCCATAATAAGATTTAAAATTCATCCAGATGCATTTGGGAAATATATTCTCCCTCCATTGATTTTTCTCAAAATGTATTTTACCAAAGCAGTGTGGCATATCTGCTTTTCTGAATATCTGATAAGATTAGTTCCAGAGTTCTTAAGTTTAGAGATGCTGGGTTTTATTTCTCCTTTCTGTCATCTTTTGAATGATTTTTCTCTAAAGTTTTCCTTTAACACTGGCCTAAATATATTTGGAAAATGTCAGAACCTGAAGTCCTTTGAATGTTAGATGTGTTGGTATGTTTTCAGTAAGATTTGTTTGTGTTAGTATCAGTTAATACCTTCATAGGGAGGAATAGAGTTGGATGGAATGCGTCAATGTAATCTTTTGTGTCTTCTTGTGTGAACAAAGTCATTTGAATGGGATTTCAGTATCAAAATGTCAGGGGTCAACTGTGTTCTGTAGATAAGTCAAGGCACTGCCTTAATAAATATATATTTTAGGAAAATAACCTTGCTCGTGTCTTGGATGCTTTCTGCTACAATGGCATGGTTGAGTCATTGTTGGGGAGTTTATAGCCCACAGAGTCTAAACTATTTATGTACTCTTTGATCCTTTACAGGAAAAAAATTCATATCTTAAATTAGGCATTAGGAATAATTATATGAATAAAAATAAGATAGTTGAAACGATGATGCTATACTGCTGGCAAAGATGAGTTATATATATTCAGCATTTAGATGCTCTCTAAAAGTATTAACTTGGGTTAAAATACACAAGTATTTTTAATATTGTATGTGGGGGTGAAGGTGGGAGGATAAGTACTCTCAGTTAAGTAACAGACTTTATCCTTTTGCGATTTGAAAGTCAACAACAAAAAAGGTGGTATCCTAGTAACGCTCTCTACACAAACTAAACCTCTTAAGTGTTTTCTCCTTCATTCCTAACCATTACAGAGAATCCTTTGCTAGGGAAAGAGAATAATGAAATAAAAGATTGTTTACTCCATGCATTAGAAAATTCATTTATATGCCATCTGCGGAGAAAAATTGGTCTGGATATTTCATCTGTTTTTAAAATATCTAGGTTTTACACTGAAGTCTAATGCCAAGACCAGTGATGTGAAAATTGTGTACTTACCAAAAAAAAAATAGTTTTCTTTTGGTTACCATTAAGTGAAACAGAGAATTTCTGTTCATCAAGAATGTAGTCCAGGAACTGGAAGGATAGCATAGTGATTTGTATCAGACTTTTTTCATTCCTGAGGCTCAGAGGTCTAGATTCAGCCCCCAGCATCACCATAAGCCAGAACTGAGCAGTACTGCAGTTAAAACAAAATGAGCAAAGAATAAATTCTTAAACGAATAGGAAGAATTTAACCTATCAAATTTCCCTGGTTTTTACACTATGAACATATAAGGGCCTCCCCTCTCTCTCTCTCTCTCTCTCTCTCTCTCTCTCTCTCTCTCTCATCTGTGATGAAAGACAAGCACATGCTAAGACAGCAGATGCTCTTAAGCTGATATAAAGATATAAAGTTCAATGCAAACACATTCTAGTTGGTCCATTCTGGAAGCACAAAAGAATTTTTTTTTCTTGGAATGCAAACTCCTTAAATTATCTTCCTTTCCCAGAATGTGGTATTAGATCAGCAGTGCATCTTGAGAAGTCAGCACTTGATTAACAAGGGTCAAAACCCTTTCCTATATATTAAGTCTACAATACCTCCCAGAAATGTCAGGTACTTCACAAAATAGGTTAAAAATGATGTCCTGGAAGTGGGGGGGGGGGGGGTTTTGAACATCTCTTCTAGGAATAAATTATTCATGCAGCTTGACCCACTTTTCTCTTTTTACTAGCCATAGGATTGCATTATTCCACATTGTGTCTCCTTAACCCATTCCGAACTATAAGTAGGGGAGTGAGGCACTGGCTCATCTGATAGAGCATACATGTTACCATACACAAGGATCTGGGTTCAAGCCCCCACTGCCTACCTGATGAAGTAATACTTAAGTTGTCTCCCTTTCTCTATACTCTCCCCCTCCTACCCTCACTTCTCTCTGCCTCTACAAAACAAAATGAAAAAATAAAAGTTACCAAGAGCCATGGATTTGTCATATATGTGATACAAACAAAGGACCTGTGACTCCTGTCAACATCAAGTAAATACCACACCAGCTGCTCCCTTTAATTCCCGGGGCTACTTTATTTTTTGAAAGTAAAAAGTGGTGAGATAATTCATTGTTACCTGTTGCATAAAAGGGTTAAAAGTGAATGATGCATTTTCCATTTAAAATGACCTTAATGACTTTGAGATTTTAGATTGTATCATATTTACATGCAAACCTAAAAGTGACAGTGAAACTCTGTTTTGCTGGGATAATTTATATATGGAGGGTCTTGATGGTACCAGCAATTCTGAAATATCCACACCATCCTAACTAGCCACATTCAGGATAGGCTTCCCTAGACCAGTGTCCTGAGAATCATGAAAAATAGTATATTTCTGAACCAAGCTATGAAGCAAGTTGTTTATTTTCTCTTCATCAAACTAAAATAAGCAACTTGCTTCTCCTCCCTATTGTTTATATCCTTGAACTTCTTGGCAATTAAGAAAAAAGATGAATTTTCCATTTGAAAAGGAGAGAGACATGTTTCATGTCAAAATGTGTATGGACTGAATGAACATTCAGCCTAATGAATAGTAGGATGTTAGTAGGATGATGGATGTATAATAGATAGATAGAAACTCTAGGGGGTTGGGCTATGGTGTACTGAGTTAACTGCACATAGTATGAATGCAAGGACCCATACTATAAGAGTTAGTGAGACAGATACCTTAGGATTAGCAGTCAGAGGGTAGGATAACCTTCCAGAAATGGGAAGCTTGTCCTTTTAAAGTATGGCTCAAGAAAAAAAACAAAAAACAAACAACAACAAAGAGAGAATAAGAGTATATGTGAAACAAAATTAGTTCTGATAGTTTATACGTTCTTCTTAATAAGAAAATCACAGTCATACTTGAAAAGATGTGTGGATTGTATTGGGATTTGGGTGAGAGGTCCTGGGGGATGAGTACAGAGAAATGACAAAACTTCATTCATTGAAACCGCTGTTACTTCCTGAGGGCCTTGACCATTAATACCAATGATTTAGTTCACAAATTACAGCATGATTGTCAAAACTGGTGTGTCTGCTCTTGGAAAGGATAGTACCAAATTGTCCTGCTGTCCTCTGGGTGCCAAGCCTCTGCCTCTAGATGTAACTGTGTCCTGTGGAACAGAAAAAGCCTCAGAGAAAACTGAAGTTGAGGAAAATTAAGTGATATGTACAGAGGTACAGTGAGGTTTTCATCATAAGCAAGAATAGAAACATATCTTCTAGACTGACAAAATAGTTCATCTAGATGTGCACCTATGACCTTTTCAATGTGTGTGACCCAGGTTTGAGCCACACTGGAAGAAGTATTAGTGCTATAGAGTCTTTCCTCCTCTGTCTATTTAGGTATATAAACTATTTATTGACAAGGCCTAGATTCATTTCTTCCTGGACACACCTGTGGTGTGGCCACGGCATCCTATGGTCTTGGTTGTTGGCCACGGACTCGGAGTCCCCAAAAGTGTTGCAGCCCTCTGAGGACCCAAATCTTCTTCAGCTGCTCCAGATCTTCATGGAGCTTTTTGTCCAAACCATTAGCCAGTACCTGACTGTATCTTCCATCCTTCGCATCCTTCTGTCTGTTCAAAAACCAGTCAGGTAACTTGTATTGGCATGGATTCTGCATAATAGTGATCACACGTTCCACCTCATCCTCAGTGATTTCTCCTGCCCTCTTGGTCAAGTCAATGTCAGCTTTCCGCAACACCACATGAGCATATCTTCACCCCACACCCTTAACTGCAGTAATGGCAAAGGCTATTTTCCGATGCCCATCCATGTTGGTGTTGAGGACTCGCAAAATGTGCTGGAACGTCTCAGGAATCACTAGAGACATGGCGGCAGCAGCCCAGTGGCATGTAAGCCTCCTGTGGAGGAGCAGGGAAAAAAATGTGTTTTTTTATTCTCTTTCGTTGTTGTTTTATTGTTGTAGTTATTGACGTCATTGTTATTGGATAGGACAAAGAGAAATAGAGAAGGGAAGACAGGGAGGGGGAGAGAAAGACACCTGCAGACCTGCTTCACCGCCTGTGAAGCAACTCCCCTACAGGTGGGGAGCCGGGAGCTCAAACCCAGGTCCATAGGTGGGTCCTTGCGCTTCATGCCACTTGCTCTTAACCTAGAAAAATGTTTTTAAAAGTCAGCCTGAAGCAGTGATTTCCCAATTATGATAAATAAGTAAATAATTCTTACTTCATGTTCTTTTTTTACCCCATTCTATACAAAGGAAAGAAGTCAATAAGGGAAGTCGGTCTGAAAAATAAAACCAGCTTTGAGCTTTGCCTTGACTTTTCCACCGACCTTGGGTGATGCAATATCTCTAGGTCTGAGATTATTTGCTCTTAAAAAGTTCTTCCCTTTAAACTTCCAGGTCTGAAAGAATATACAGCAGCTTCTAGACCAATTGAAATTAAGTGTCAGAGGTCCTAATAATGCTTGGATTTCATTAGCTGGCCTCTAGTACTTATGGGGTTATAGAAAGAAGAAAAGCTTACCTTACAGGAAAGTATCGAGTAATGAATCAGCCATTTACAAGATGAGAGACCTCTCAAGAATTCCTCTCACTTGCTCTTAGTGGCTTTCTCACCATTGATGTCTAATGAGATAAAAGACAAAGGGGGGGTGCTGGGTGGTAGCACACTGGGTTAAGTGCACATAATACGAAGCGCAAGACCCATGCAAAGATCCTGGTTTTAGTCTCCAACTCCCCACATGCAGGGGGTCGCATCACAAGTGGTGAAGCAGGTGTCTATCTGGAGGTATCTCTCTGTCTCTATCCCCCCTCCTTTCTCAATTTCTCTCTGTTCTATCAAAACAAAAAAAGTGGCCTCTAGGAGCAGTGGATTTGAAATGCAGGCACCGAGCTGCATCGATAATCCTGGAGACAAAAAAGAGAGAGGGAGGGAAAGAGAAAGAAAGAGACAAAAGGTGATAAAGCAATGCAATCTAGTTCAAAATGAAACTATAAATAACATAGCATATGTAAGAAGTCAGGGAAGTGATGCTGCAGCTCTTCTGTAAAGCAAGGAAGACTTGGCAGAACGTTTTAACAATTGATACTAGGAAAATTACAAGGGTATTGACATGATACGTACTTCAGAAAAGGAAAGATGTGTTTTCAGGGATTATGACGAACCCTTGGGGGAAATGTTGCAATCTTGGATATTGTAGCAACTTCTTTAAATGTGTCATATATACCTAGCACTCTGTTTTGAAGATTATATAATCTTCCCAATCACATTTGCTTTCATTTTGAGTTTGTTCTGAGGATTAATAATTTTTTGTGTTGTCACTAGGGTTTCGCCTCTCTGAGCCAACTTTTTCAGGTAGAACAAGTATACCATGGTATGGGACCTTCACCAAGTGCTATGAGGGCAGGGCTTACTACTGGCTTGTATACTTGACAAGGCAGGTACACCATCTAGGTAACCTATTTTGTGTGTGTGTGTGTGTGTGTGTGTGTGTGTGTGTGTGTGTGTGTGTCCTGCTCTAAGAATTAGAACCTACTTGCAATCATAACTTAAATTTGATTAATAAAAGAAAAATTCATCTTGAATTTTTTGTTTCCCAAAATAAAATCTTGATAGAGCCTTTTAATAATTGTTTTATATGAAATTTTTATGCCACGTGAAGTGAATTTGTTTTGAATGGCCCCATTTCTTTTATTTATTTATTTATTTTTATATTACAGAATTACATGTCAACAGGTGTTTGAATCCACACCATTCCCACCACCAGAGTTCTGAATCTTCACTTTCCCCAGTGCAATCCACCACTGTTCCCCTAAAGTTGTAGACATGGGCCAGTTATCTTCTTTACAGTTATCTGTTCACATTTATACATCGTTGCCCTTTCTTTTTCTGATTCATTTTTCTCTTTCCCTCTAAACCACTCATGACATCAAAGCTACCTCAGTATGTCCCCCCCTCCTCCTCCTCCTCCTTCTGCTCCTCCTCCTCCTCCTCCTCCTCCTCCTCCTTCTTCTTCTTCTTCTTCTTCTTCTTCTTCTTCTCTCTCTCTCTCTCTCTCTCTCTCTCTCTCTCTCTCTCTTCCCCCGGGTGCTGATGGAGCTGGAGTGCAGTGTCCTCTTATCTTCATCCTATCTCTTTTCCCCCACTGGGAGTATGGATCAAGGTTGTTTACGGGGAGCAGAAGGTAGGAGTTCTGGCTTCTGTAGCTGCTTCTCTGCTGAGCATGGGTGTTGACAGGTTGATCCATATCCCCAGCCTGTTTCTATCTTTCCCTAATGGACCAGAGCCCTGCAGAAGTGAGGGTCTAGGACATATTGGTGAGGTCGTCTGCCCAGAGAAGTCGGGAGCCATGATAGCATCTGCAGTCTAGTGTCTGGAAGGTGGCATGACCTAAGTTGAGACAAGATGGTTAATGAACAGGAACCAGAAAGTAGGATCAGAGCAGATGAGCTTAGGGATTTTAGGATAGAAGAAAGCTAAGATAATCATTTTAGGCATGTTCCTGGGGGTATACAACTATAGTAGTTTTGCTTGAGTTTGGTAGCTAGCGTGAGGTTGGATAAGAGTATCGATAATCTGAGAGAATGGTGTCAGAATGGATAGGGGCTAGAAAGTTGGATTAGGAAAGAGAGTAGTTTCCATTCTTATAAAAAAAGAATTTTGTGGCTAACTGTTTACCTCCACCCACCTACTCTAGGGTCCATATGTAAATGCATATTTATATTTAGTTCCAGAACCTGTGTAATCTCTAAGTCCCTATTGGTCTGAGCTTATAGTTCATGGTCACATCTGAGGAACATTGCAGGCTGCACTCATTTCAGAACCAGTTTTTTTCAAGTGGCAGGGTAGGATACCCCCAGCCTCCCTTCAGAGACTGGGGCTATCCCTCTGGTACAGCCAAAGTCCTGAGAGGGTAAATGGCCCCATTTCTATGGCAGAGTTTCATTGAATAATTCAAGGAGGACTCTGATACTCAGAATTTAAAGTAGATATAGTGTTTCCATGATCTTTTAAATCTGATCTATAGAAGCTGAGTGAAATAAAGAAAGCAAAAGAGCAGGGGGAAGCAGGTATGAATTGTTAGTGTCAATGACAATCCAAGGAAGTAAAGGACCCTGTATCATTAGAGACTCAGGTGATAGTATTACCAAAGAATTTAGCCTACTGGAGGAAATTAAGAGATTCCTAGAATAAACCAAGGAAGATAAAAGAATCCAGTATTTGAGTCCATGATTTTATTTCTGGCTTTCCTTCATAGCTTTACTCTATTTTTACCCTGTTATCACAGAAAACAAAGGCCCCTCCATCCTTTTCCTGATGGGAAAGGCTTAATATCAATATTTTCTATTCTTCCCTAAGCAGACAGAGATGTGCTTGGAGTGAGGAAATACTCTAAAATAGAGTGCTTTACCCAGATGCAAAAGAGGTTTGCTTTGCCTAGCCATGGAGGCAGAACAACTGAAAACAAAATTTAGAGAAAACAGTTGGTTTCAATTAGTGAGCTGACATTGATTTGCCTTCATAGCAACACTTTTCCTTTCATCAGCTTAATCCCCAGAATCTCAAGGAGGAAACAGCAGTTGATAGCTTTCAAGGCAGCTCATCCTTCTGTTGAGATGAAAGTCTTTTTCTAACCAATTTCACATTGCCTGACATAATAATACTAATCCGCTTTTGGGATTCTCACTAGCCATGAACTTTATTAACCTGAAGACACCCAGATAATTGTCATGGTAACCAGTTTGGGTCCTCAAGATACCAGAAGAATGATGTCACTGCTCATTTGGTACAGATAAACCAATTTGAACAATCAGACACAATAAAAAACTGAACTGTAGTACAAAGGGTCAGAGTCCTCCAGAAGCATTTGAAGCTCACTGACCATTAACTTAAATTGCAGCAAGAGTTGTACTCATCCCATTTGGGTAGCAACATCTAGATAATGTGTATCATTCAGGTCGCCTAAAACATCGATGATGAAATGGAGTTAGGAATGCCATGGGTTTATAAATGATAATGTCAGATTGTGTTAAAGGGCAGAAAACAGGAATAAAATGGGTGAGAGCTTCAGACAGTGATCTGACAGTTACGACTACAAGAGTCCCAGAATAATGATTGCCTATTAGAATCCTGGGTTGAACAATAGCCATTACAAACCTACATGTTCAATCACCGAGTGAGAGTTGCCCAAGCTTCAGCTCAGACATGGTCTCAGCTCTAACATAGTGGCAGATGCTAAGGCTCCTTCAAGTACCTTCATCTCACAACTGAGTAGCCAGGTCTTTGTTAAAAGAGGAACTAATCAGCGTATTTCCTTTGTATGATTTATGCCACCGTAGCCTGGAAGCCAACACTAACCCATTCCAATGAATGAATCCCTCAGGAGCAGAAAGCATCACACTCATCAAAATGTTGATGTTTGGTAGTCTGTCAGTTGCAAATTTCAGTAATAACAGGGCTCATTAGATTATATTTTGGGAATGCACATTACTCTCTTACAAACTTAATTTTATTCTGCAGAACAGCAATGCTAAGGAGTTCATCCTATATCAAAGAGTTTGGTTGAGAATGCTGCTTAACAGTGGGACAAAGTAAACAAAAGAAGAAGAAATTAAGTTTATATTTAGTGATCTATCTATATGCATTTGGAGCACTGTTTGGGAATAATTCAAAAGGGCCAATCCATTTCATGCCTCCTGCTGCTACATGAGTGTGGGAGTCAAGCTGCTATTTTCACAGTGCAAGACATTTATTGTTGACTTAAAAAAAATAAAACTTCTCCCCCGTACATATAATCAGTATCCTGCAAAATGAGACTGTAGAATTTCAGCTCCTTCTGCATAAGGTGGAACAATCTTAAGAAAATAAGCTGTGAGATAAAAATTAAAAATTAGTCAATGACAAGTCAGAGCATTTAAACACATCTACTGTGTTTAAACCAACAAGTTCTTCATAAAGTTTGTGTTGCCTGGGTTGACAAGACCTCCTCCCTCAGCTGGGTGGAACAGCATTTTGACTCTGCAGTCAGTGTAGTACTATTAAGCAGCCTCTAAACTCACGAACAGCTGTGCGTGTTCGCTAATGCTTTTAACAAACTCCTTCTCCATTCCCTCACCACTCTCAGCCTCTTCCCCCCAAATATATAACCTCTATAGTTGAAGTTATGTTAGATATAGTCCTATGCATGGCTGTGACCATCTTAGTCATTTCTCCTGCCTAAAAGGTTATTTAAAGAGAAAGACAAATGTTGCTGAGATGTGTTGAGGATGGAGTGGGATGAGTTACACCTTGATCTGTTTCTTATATTCTTCTATTTAGATGAAATGTAAAAACATTTATGATCAGACTTCTCTGACTCTTCTTCAGATTTTTGTTTTTCGAGTGATATGTGTGTTTAACCGGGTGCACCACCACCTAGCCCCTCTATTTCTTTCTTTTTTTTTTCTTGCCTCCAGGGTTACTGCTGGGGCTCAGTGCCTGCACCATGAATCCACTGCTCCTGGAGGCCATGTTTTTCCCATTTTGTTGCCTTTGTTGTTGTAGCCTTGTTGTGATTATTATTGTTGTTATTGATGTCATTCATTGTTGCATAGGACAGAGAGAAATGGAGAGGGGAGGGGAAGACAGAGAGGGGGAGAGAAAGACACCTGCAGACCTGCTTCACTGCTTGTGAATCGACTCCCCTGCAGGTGGGGAGCCAGGGGCTCAAACCTGGATCCTTAAACTGGTCCTCGGCCTTTGCGCCACGTGCACTTAACCCGCTGCACTACCGCCTGACCCCCTCAAATACTATTTCTACATTGACTCATCTAAGAGACAACTTTTGAAAACACAATTAGCCATTACACTATTAGGAAACAGATTATATATGCATGCACTCTTAGTCACATGCATTGCTTTTCTTTAGCTGCTCATTTATTTGAAAGACTTGTCTTTGAAACTGAAAAATTTAGGTTAAAGAGGAAAACACTTAAAAGAGCCAAGTGGTGGTACAGCTGGTTGAGCTCACATATTACAAAGGACCTAGGTTCCAGTCCCAGTCCCCACCTGCAGGGGGAAAGCTTTTCCAGCGGTGAAGCTGTGCTGCAGGTGTCTGTCTCTTTGCCTCTTTCCCTTACTGTCACCTCCTTCCCTCTTGATTTATGGCTATCTCTATCAATAAATAAAGATAATAATAAAAAAATTTAAAGAGGAAAACACTTAAAAGTATTGTAATATGGGGCAGGCACAAAGGTTAAGTCGATAGAGACAGGAATTCCCAGTACTGCATATTAGAGCAGTGCTCTGGCCTCTCTAACAAACGATATTTAAAATGCTACATACCTATTGAAAACATACAGGTCTATCTATTCCTTCATTCATCAACCTCTTTTTTTTAACTTAGGTCAACGATTTTCTTTTATCTCATTTTACTTAAAGAATTTTGTTTTAGTGGTCTGGGAGGAGATGGTGCAGTGATAAGGCTTTGAATTCTCAAGCATGAGGTCCCAAGTTTGATCCCCAGCAGCACTTGTGCCAGAGTGATGTCTGGTTCTTTCTCTCTCCTCCTGTCTTTCTCATAAATAAATAAAATCTTAAAAAATATAAATAAGTAATTTTGTTTTAAATGAAAACTTAAAGTTATTACTGAAAACTCTAAAGCACATTTGTTAATTTTGCAAACTACACATTCATGTAAATATCGATCTTAACTCATACACTTCTTACACCTAATCTTTATACTCTATTTTAGAACCATTGAGCTAGTCATATTATCTGTATTCTATTAAAATTTTATGTGACCCCAAAAGGTTCAAGTCATTCCTTAAAGTTTTTGTTCCTAAGATGCTTTTTTTTTACTATTTTATTAATTATTTAATAATAGTTTAAAAGAATATAAGAGTACAGGGAATAGTTCCACACCACACTTCACCAAAGTTCTGTGGCACCCCCACCTCCATCCCAGTGATAATTCTAACGAAGTCTCAGAAACAGTTTGGTCACTTTTTGTTTTTGCGAGTTCAAGTTGTTTTAATGCCTCATACATATAAATGAAGATATAGTTGTATTTCGTTTACGTATCTAAAGAGCTTCTAACCCATTTTCTAGTGTATGTTCAGCATAAAAGTTGTACAGATACAGAAGATTAAAAATGTTCCTTCTATATGCACATATAATCTGTTATCCAGGGTTGTACAATTTAGGAAAGTAAAATCATCCTGCACTGAGCTCCTGTTACCTGAATTATACTAAGCATTTTATACACAATGCTCACTTTAGCTCTGTTTATTTGCCACCTTTTTCTTCATGTATGTGCCAAGTATCATGTCAAAAGCATAAGAAATAAGATATACTTCTTACCCTTAAATATAATTTTATTATAATTCCAGTCCTTTCAGTATAGCATAATTTATATCTGTGCAGTAAATATTAAGACATAAAATTTTCAGGGCATTACTGACAACCAAACATTAGTGGAGGACAAACCAAGTGTAGTGTTCAGAAATAGAAAATATCATAGCATGGTCTCTAAGTAATCTTCTTGCTTTGCTGAGACTCACTGAAGTTGCTAACTTATTAAAGGTCCCAAGAGCAAAAATGGCAAAATAAATATCTATGCTCTTTCATTACACTTTTCATTACTTTTTCATGGTTATCTGGTTTCAAAAAAAAAAATGTGTTTATTATACCCCTTAACAACCTATAGCAGACATCACTAATCAATCAGAGTTGATTACCCAACACAAAGAATCATTTTCACTCCCACTGCTACCATAATCTAGTCCATTGTTTTCATTTTCTGCCATGCCCCCTCACCCCCAGATTGAACCAAGGCGTCGCCCATGTGCAGTTTTACCACGTGGGACCTCTTTTCACTCAAGAGACCGAGAAAAGTAGAGGGAGACACCACAGCATCAGAGCTTCTGCCCATTGCCATAGCATTTCATATATTGGGCCTTTGGTGTGGTAAAATCCATGACATACTCAGTGAGCTATCACTCTAACCCCATCCTCTTCATTTTGTAATGAGACAACTTAATTAAGTTAAAGAACTGCAGGGGTAGATAGCATAATGGTTATGCAAACAGAAAAGTCCCAGGTTCAATCCCATGCACCACCATAAACCAGAGCTTATCAGTGCTCTGGTTAAAAAAATAATAATAATACTGCCTGATCTCTCAAAGCCAGTTCTCTGAGAATCATTTTGCTAAATGTTCTTTCTTCCAGACTGCCATGCTCCTCAGGAAAAGACAAGCAGAAATACTTAGTCATATTTGGCTTACTCTCTGTTCTGCAATAAGTAAACAAGGCTTCTCCTTCTCTTGAGTGGTGTCTGCCCATGTACTGAAACAGCTTGTGATATGCCCACTACTCTGAGGGATGCTTGAGAACTGCTCCCAGAAGCAGAGGTGCATGCCTCCCAGGAGTTAGATATATGTCTCTAAACCTCTATGTGTCAAGTGTATATGTGATGTCATTAAATCAATATGATAGGATCTTAAAACACAAGCATGAAAACAAAATAGCATCTCTGAAGTTAAGACACTTTATTTAATAATGATAATGCACACCAAAGTGCTGTGAGAGGCTTCATAGACTGAATAGCACTCTTCCTAGCTCATTTGGAGATGATGGCTCCTGCAGATGAAGAGGACATTCCCAGACATTGGCAGACTATAGATGTGAGTACTGAGGGAGAAGGGAACACTTTTTTTTAATGAAAAATTATTAATTTTTATGAAAGACCGCTCTGTCATATATGGTGCCAGGGGTTGAACCTGGGGCTTCTGGGACCTTTGGGAAATCCTGTGCTCTAACACTGAACTATTCCCCCAGTCCCAGAGGAGGGTTCTTCAAGGGAATAATAAAGCCCAAGTATATATATGGATGATCGAATGAAACAGGAAAAATTATAAATAAGCCACTGCAGCATATAGTTATTTTAAGGAAAATATAATTTCCTAAGAGCTGGCCTTTTCCTTTCACATTTTCAGAGGGAGGCCGTGCACCTGATACGGCAGCTGGCACAAAGCTCATGCCATTTGTGCCTGGTCTGCCCCCTCAGCTTCTTTTTCTCACCTTGCCTTGCCCTCATTAGCCATCACAGAATTCTGTTGCGCTCCTTTGACACTGCTCCTTGTCAGACAAATGTGTTGATCTTATTCGTGCATGGGAAAATTAATCTAGAATTTGTACTACCATCTCTTTCTCTTCATCACTGTCCCCCTGTTGTTCCCCTCCTTGAACAGCTCCTGCCTTGTGTCTGTCTGCCTTGTTCTCTTCTTGACCCAGTAGCATGGCCAGCCTCTTAAGAGGCATGAACAGTTGTGATGGAGACCAGAGTGAGTAATGGGATGACAGCATCTTCCATTAGGGCTGTACTCAACGATGAATGTGTCTGTAATCCATAAGAAAGTCTGAGGAAAAACACAATGAAAACCTTTCAAGACTGATTCAATTAAGAGTCTCCCAGGAGAGACTGAGCACCAACAATGGAAAATTCAATATTGAGCTCACCGAAAGCACTTCATCTCCTCAATGCCCCTTTTCTCTACTATGTAAGGAAAAATTTGCAGCAACCTTTTGAAAAAGATGGCATTTGTTCCTCTTTAAACAACTGCTATTTTCAGATTTTTTAATACCAATGTTGATTGGAGATTCAGTAAGGATGATGGAGGGTTTTCAAATGAATGGTGGCAGTGTCTAAAGCCAACTGTTAGGAGGGAGAACTGAAATCCAGCATGAATTATCTGTGTTTGTGACCCTAGGCAAGGTTGAAAATGAAAAGTGACTGTCAAGCTTGACATGACAGTGAGTGCTAAGGCCTTGTTCTTTGCCTTCTATGTGTTTAAAGATACAAAATGTGCATCTCCTTTCCAAAAACAGAATTCACTGTTATACAACATTCAGGGAAAGAGCTGTACTCCTAGAAGTAGCTTTATAACAGTTGATCACTGTGGTTAATAAAAAGGGCTTTAATAGATGTTTACAGGGAAATATGCAGTAAGATTCATTTCTGTAGCAACTTCAAATAAACTCAAGTAGTGCATGTGAATTGTTAATGCCTTCAGCTGTGATAATGGCATTGTGATTAGGTTCCTGAAAAAGGTTTGAAATATCTATAAATTAAACAGTGTGATATTGAAGATTAGTTTCAAAATAATTCAAGGTGGATAGGAAAAAGAGATAAGATAGGATTCTCTTTGTGATAAATGAAGTTAGATATGGAAGTGTTGTTTTCTGCTAACAGCAATGTACCAAGAGCTCATTATATCTGGTCAAGGAAAGGTGTGAATTAGCTTTGCAATACAGTGTTATTGGCAGATGGTGTGAGAAATTTAAATGACAGAAGGTGGCAATTATTAAACAATAAAGGATGGTAATTTCTCTGGGACCAAACAGAAAGTAACTACTTTTGCTTCTAAATAATGTATCTAAATTTTCCTTAGTTATATAATTGGCATTTTGGCATTGTGAGAGGTGTGCTCTGCTAAGATGAAAGTTAAGAAGTTCAGAAAGGTCAAAACATTAGGTCTAAATTGAAATTGAATATATTAAGCAAATCCATTGAGGGATGAGTTGCTCTGTATTTCTATGTGAAAAAGTTGACCTGGTGGCACCTGACAGTGGCACACCTGGTAAGCACACATGTTATATATAGTGCACAAGGATTTGGGTTCAAGATCCCTGTCTATACCTGCACAGGGAAACTTCATGACTGGTGAGACAGTGCGTTAGGTGTCTCTTTTTCTCTCTCCCTCTTTTTCTCTCCCTTCCTTCTCTCTGTCTCAATCCAAGAAATAAATAAAAAATATTTTTAAAAGTTGTCCTGGTGACAACCAAAACTAAATTATTTAGAAAAATAAAAGAGTTTATCATGTATTTAATTTATTTTTTCTTTTGCTCTTATGATTATGTTTTGTTATTTTACTGTTGCTGATTATAAATAGTCAAATTCTCAATTTGAAATATGTAATGTAACGGTGTTACTATGACTTAGGAATGTTTGGAGAGGATGGGAAGAGGGGTGATGTTGAAAAGGTCAGAATTTAGAGGGATATGCATTAAACTTTTCAGGTGAAGTTATAACCTGGTATTCAGAAGCTCAAGAAGACCAAAAAAATGAGTGAAATACTAGAGCCCTGTCCATTTCCATATTGTACACATATTTGGTGCCTAAGGAGGGAAAAACTTATGGAATACTCATCACCTGTAAATTGTTTAAGCAGAACTTCCTTGTGGGTCGTCCCAGGGCTCTCCACCCCTCTGGCCACTGGCGGCAGAGACTGAAGCTGCCCCTGGGGGTCCTGGGAGACCCTGGTGATGAGGGAGAGTGCACAGAGAGGAATCAATCACACGACTTACCCCTCTGGGAGAAGCCTCAGAGACTACTCATTTATTGGGGGATACAAACAAGTAGATATACCCAAGGGTTAGAAAAAAGGTTGAGGTAATCATTAATCCACACACAATGCAGAGTTAAACCTTGACCTATCAAGTATTTGATCAAAACTGGAAAGTTACCGTATAAGGTCTGGTCATGAGCTCACAATACATGATTAGGCTTTTTTCTCTAAGGGTGAATTATGATCAACTTAGGGCAGGGGGGAAGGGGGCAGCTGAACAAAGCTAAGATATTTGTGGTGGGTTTTGGTTGGCCATACACAGTAATTCATGGCCTTTGTTCAAAGGGAATGAGGAAGTATGTGCAGGAAGGTTCCCAGACCAAAAAAAAAAAAAAAATCCACCATAATTTCACAAGATCGGGTAGGACATGCCAATTACCCCTCTAGGAGGGGGTTCGGGGTCAACCCACTCAGACTCTCATAGAAATAATGGCTTGGACTTCTCAGACAGTGGGCCCTTCCCCACTCTTCCTTCCCATGATGTTCATTCTCAACAAGTAAAAAGACATACAAAACAATCATAACTTTTTAAATTAATGATTTAGTATTGATTTATATAAGTACAAGGTAACAGAATGCAATGTTCATCATTAAAAGCTACAACAGTTCTCCTAAGGCTGCAGATATGGGCTAATTATTATTTCTACAACCGTCTGTCTATATTTGTATATATTTGTCCAAGTTTTTTAAGGTCCCATCTTCTCTTCCTTTCCAAGTCACACATACACCTATTACTACATCCAAATGTCCTTTCTTTCTTTCCTCTTCTCTCTCTGGGTCCTGATGAAGTTGGAGTTCAGAGCCCTCTGCAAACCAATCATAACTTGAAGGGGAAAAAAAAAACTGGGAATATATTGACTTTCTTAAATTTTTTTTCAGGTAACTTAAAATTTTCATATATTACTTAAGAATTAGAAAATATTAAAGTCATTCTAATTTTGGAAAATTTCTGTTTAATACTACAAGTGTTCAAAAGCAGGTTATTTTTTTCAAAAACTCTATTAAGTAATTGGGACAAATAGTGAAAAAGGCAAATACTTTAGTCTCCACCCTTATAAAGTTTCAATCTAGGGAGTCAATGGTCAACCTATTCTGAAAGGCAGATGAAGAAGATGCCCATAGGAGTGTTATTTAAGCTATCAGAAGAAGAGTATATCAAGGTTAGCTAAGCCATATAGATATATTGAGAAATTGAGAAATTCTTGTAAAGTTGTTCATAATAATAATCTAATTTTTAAACATATATTCTGAGTTACTTGCATGACCATTCCCTAATTAAATACTTCCTCTTGACTTCATTGCTCACATTGTCCTTTTGTTTGTGATTATTTTTAAACAAGGTATAACTAAGGTGCTTGTTTAGATATCTATAGTAACAGGTTAAGTAGGGGGTTAGTAGTTTAGATAAAGTAGTGATGGAGGTGGTAAACAGAAGTAAATGAATTCTCAAGGAATTTAAGGGATGGGGAGAATATGTAACTGCCTTGTTTATAGAAAGACTGTGTAGAGAAAATAAAGTTGTAGAACTTTGACTTTGGGGCCAGGCAGTGGTGCACCTGGTTAAGCACACACACAGCAGTGTGCAAGGACCCGAGTTCAAGCCCCTGGTCCCCACCTGCAGGGGGAAAGCTTCATGAGTGGTGAAGCAGGGCTGCAGGTGTCTCTCTGTCTCTCTCCTCTATCTCCACCTCCCCTCTCAATTTCTCTCTGTCTCTATCCATTAATAAATAAATAAAATTTAAAAGAATTTTTAAAAAAACTTTGACTTTAGTAACTCAGTTTTTTTTTCTTCTAGCATTTGCCCTTCTTCCGTAGCCAGTCAACAGCGTCAGGTTGAGCCTGATGTAAAGTTTCGAGACCTCCTTTGAATCTGGAGAGGTGGCAGTCGTTGACTATGTGTGTGGGACATAGTCTGTCTGTAGCCGCAGGGGCAGTTCGGGTCGCCTCTGGCTCCCCAGCGATGGAACATAGCAGCACACCGGCCATGGCCTGTTCGATAGCGATTGAGGAGGGCCCAATCATAACGTGCTAGGTCAAAGCCGGGTTGACGCTTGCAGGGGTCTGTGATGAGGTGTTTGTTCTTTACCTCAGCTGACTGCCAACTCTGTTTCCAAGAGTCTGGAACAGAGAAGTTCAGTGTAGGCGTAGGAGACCAGATTGGATGATGAGACGTCAAACGTTGTACAGGGTGGACTCGAAGAGCAGGACCAACAGCTTGAAAGCTGTCAGGAGCTTGTTGCTGGCTTTGAAAGTGACTGGGATCCATGTGGATTCAGTCGGCTAGGAAGGATCGTCAGTTTCCCCAATGAATGGGTAATCACGGGATGCACCACGGGAAGGTCGATCCAATGCATCCCAACTCAGTGAGAGATAAGGTGATTTACTAATGTAAGAAAATGGATATTGGGAGTCGGGCTGTAGCGTAGCGGGTTAAGCGCAGGTGGCGCAAAGCACAAGGACCGGCATAAGGATCCCGGTTCGAACCCTGGCTCCCCACCTGCAGGGGAGTCGCTTCACAGGTGGTGAAGCAGGTCTGCAGGTGTCTATCTTTCTCTCCCCCTCTCTGTCTTCCCCTCCTCTCTCCATTTCTCTCGTCCTATCCAACAACAACAACAACAACAATAACTACAACAATAAAACAACAAGGACAACAAAAGGGAATAAATAAATTAAATAAAAAAAAATGGATATTAAGAGAAAAGGCTTAGGAAAGACCTTGTATGTGTTAAAATCTGGTTCTGTCATTGTCTGTAAGACTGATAAGTTGCCAACTTATTCTGGCCTCTTTTAAAAATTTTTTTTATTTTAATGAGAGAGAAATACAGAAAGGAAAATAGACACAGAAACCAAAGCACTGCTCAGCTCTAACTTATAGTGATGTTGAGGATTTAACCTAAAACCCCAGAGCCAAAGGCATGAAAGTCTTTTGTATAACCATTTTGCTGTCTCCTTAGTCACTCACTCTAGCTTCTTATACAAAATTTTGGAATAAAAAATAGTTTATCTCTGGAGTTACAGTCAGGAATGATATTACTAAAAGTAGTGTGCTATTTTCAGTAGTATTAAGGTTGGAAGGATTACATGAATTAAATTTTGGGAAAATCTCACAAATATTCAAGAGGAGGTACCAAGTAGGAAGTAACACACGCATGCACAAACGAACACCAAAACAAAATAAGACTAGACAAAGTTATCTGAAAAATCAAACTGGAGAATCATAAGCATGACTTGCTTTGACTGTATGCTCGGTTGTTTGATTGGAACAGGATGATAATAAGACAAAAGTTCATATATAAATAAGGAAAAAGTATGCCCATAGCCCCTAGCTCAAGCAAACAACTTTTCAAAAAAAATTTATGAAATGAAAATATTGACAAGGCCATAGGATAAGAGGGGTACAATTCAACACAATTCCCAATACCAGAATTCCATATCCCATCCTCTCCCTTGAAAGCTTTTCTATTCTTTATCCCTCTGGGAGTATGGACCCAGGATCATTATGGGGTGCAGAGGGCAGAAGGTCTGGCTTCTGTAATTGCTTCTCTGTTGAAAATGGGCATTACCAGCCTGTTTCTATCTTTCCCTAGTGGGACAGGCTCTAGAGAGGTGGGGTCCCAGGGTAATTAGTGAGGGGAGGGGAGAGCCGAATTAACAGAAGTCAAAAGCAGAATTAGCCAGACCAAGGATGAAATAGAGAAAACTAAGAAAGAACTAAATGAGCTAGAGAGAGAGACGGAGGCATAGAGAGAGAGAGGGATTGAGAGATACTGAAAACAACAACAGAGACATATGGGCAAATCTTTCAAAGGTCATTATCCTTACCCAAAGACCTCACAGTGGCTACAGTACATTCAGGCACGACAGTACTGTTCTAAACATTGGGTAGATATTTAGAATATGTATACAGCACAGAAATCTCAAAGTTATACAGCTGACATCTGGAAATATCAGTTTTAGCACAGAAAGTAACAGATGAGCAAGTTCTTGCTGGTTTCACAATTAGTAAAAGTTCAAATTTAAGCCAAACTTTAAAGAAAAAAGTATAGAGGGCCAGCAAAATAGCTTAATTGGATAATACATCTCCTTTGTCATGTTCACAGCCCAGACTTGAGTCTGCCCTCCACCACACAGGAGGAAATTTTGTTGCTGTTTTGCTCCCCCTCTGCCATCTCTCTGTCTCTTTTTCTGTCTGTCTCTTTCTACCTGAAAAAGCTGGCAGAGAACAATGAAGTCCCAGTGACAACCACCCTCCCCCCCAAAAAAAAAAAGTTAGTTGTTTTTTTTTAAAATTTTAGCTATGACAATTGTTTTCACAAATCAGGGCATATAACAATTAAAATGCATAGCACTTGTATTTTGTTGGTATTGCAGCTTTCTTCAGTTCTGCATGTTATGGTGTTCACTTGAAGCAGCTTCCAAAGTCACTTTGTATTAGGCTCAATGTGAGATTTCATCCCCTTTATTGCTTACCATCCTAATAACTTTATTTTCAGGGGCCTAATGTTATTATTCTTTTTTCCATTGCGTGTCTAATGCTTTCACTAGAGCTAAAGGCCTGGAAGTAAACAGGCCAAAAACAATTATCATGGTGCAATGCACTAAAAAATTAAGCCTATGGGGATAAATATTGCTAGGCAAGTGTAAGAGACATCCTTACTCCATCTCTACTTGTAAAATCGTGTATCTTCAGGGACTGTTCTGTGAGTGGTGGAAGTGAAGACCATGCCAACTATCTGATTATTTGGAATGAGAATTTATCAAGAAGAACTTCATTATCAGTACCTGGAAGACTTAAGTGCCTCAGCAGTTCCAAAGCAGGAGGAGACAATGAGATCACGAAAAACTACCTAATACGAAAAAGGATAGCCATAGGCAAAAACAAGACACGGGAAACTGCAGAGGCCAGCATCTCAGGATTCAAACAGCATTGGCCTGGTTTTTTGTGTTTGTTTGTTTGTAAGAAGAAAACTTAATGAACAAGAAGAAAGAGGGAAGGGTTGTGGTCAAAGAGGTAGAAGCGGCCCAGATTAAGCACTTTTGTGGGCCATGGCCAGTAAAATTTTGTTCTGCTTAACAATGGTTGGCCTAAGATTTCAAGCCAGAGAATGATTACGATTACCCTTGAATCCTTACAGGATTTCTAGGTGGACTAACTTTCATTGATATCAGTATCTTAGCTAAGTTTGTCCTATGTCCTCACACTACTTAGGGTCAGTGTTACCCCAGTATGAAAACTAAGCCAGTGAGATATCAGCTCATTGTCCATGTTTATATTTGTCATGATGGTGGAAGGGCAACCTACAGCAAAGTGAAGAGACAGTGGACTACTACTAGCTGGAATTTTAGAGTCACTTTTTTGATAACCAACAGGAACATACACCTTTATAGAATCTGCTCAGATATTGTAAACATCAAGAGCTTGTAACATATTTTAGGAATCGTGATGATGTTGACCAAATCTAAACGGAAATATTTTCATTAAGTAAACAGCCATGAGGAAACACTGCTCTGTCTTTAGAAGGGTTGGTTTAAGTTAGAGGAGTAGAACAAAATAGAGGAATACCACTGATTGTGTGTGTGTGTGTGTGTGTGTGTGTGTGTGTGTGTGTGTGTGTGTATTTTGTAGCCTGCTACCTTACCACATTGCCTATTTCATGAATTTTCTGATGGATTCTCTTCAATTGTCTTTGTATATCATATATCATATCATATCATATCTATTTCTCTTTTAAGTGAGGAACTTGCATGAGATTTTTGGAGTCTGTATTTATCACATGTAATATGACAGGCAAGATTATTCAAAATCAGTGTCTAATTGGAAGAGTGCTTTTTAATATATAACAAATTTTCCTTAAGTGGCAGATTTCATATCATCTGCAAATGATATCTTAGTTTCTTTGCTTCCAATCTTTTGTTCCTTTCTGTTCTCAAATTGCTATGGCTAGAACTTCTAAGTCTACATTAAATAGCAGTGACAATAGTTGTCACTGTTCTGTACCTGATCTCAGAAGAAAAGCTTAAAGCGTTTCACTAAGTATGATGTTGGCTATGGATACAGAGACTTGACTAGATTGAGAAAAGTTCCATCAATCACCTTTCTTTTTCCCAATATTTTGATCATCAATGGGTAATGTATATTCTATAAATGCTTTCTCTGAACTTTTTGAAATTATCATGGTGGCTTTTGCTTTTTCCCGATGTTGATATGGTGTGTTATATTTATGGATGAACTTTTATATGGCGAACAATCTTACACCAGTGGGGTAGATCTCATTTGGTCATGAGGTTATGATGTATAAATTTTAATGTATTGTTGTAAACAGTTTGTTAATATTTGGTTCAATATCTTAGAAAACTATGTCCATCAGGGATATTCATCTATAGTTTTCTTTTTTTTTTTAGTGTTTAAATTTTTTTAATTTTTTTATTTAAGAAAGGATTAATTAACAAAACCATAAGGTAGGAGGGGTACAACTCCACATAATTCCCACCACCCAATCTCCATATCCCACCCCCTCCCTTGATAGCTTTCCCATTTTCCATCCCTCTGGGAGCATGGACCCAGGGACATTGTGGGTTGCAGAAAGTAGAAGGTCTGGCTTCTGTAATTGCTTCCCCGCTGAACATGGGCGTTGACTGGTTGGTCCATACTCCCAGTCTGCCTCTCTCTTTCCCTAGTAGGGTGGGTCTCTGGGGAAGCAGAGCTCCAGGACACATTGGTGGGGTCTTCAATCCAGGGAAGCCTGGCCAGTATCCTGATGACATCTGGAACCTGGTGACTGAAAAGAGAGTTAACATACGAAGCCAAACAAATTGTTGAGCAATCATGGACCCAAAGCTTGGAACAGTGGAGAGGAAGTGTTAGGGAGGTACTCACTGCAAACTCTAGTGTACTTCTGCTTTCAGGTATATATTTTGCAGTAGTTTATAGATACGTGTGAAGATACGCTCTCTCTCACAGAAACTGGTGTATATCTAGGTTTTGGGACTTTGTTAGAAAGTGAACCACCTGAGATGAAATTAGAGTGTACTATGAAAGGATAGGTCTCACCCGAGTAATGAAGCTGAAGGGTTGTCATTCCTCATGTGAAGTCTCTGGACACAGTCTGAAGTGAAGCATGTTGAGATGGCAGTCGTTGCGTTGGTTAGGTTGTGATCGGCGGATGCAATATTATTTGATATGGATTGGGAGAGGTTTCTTAAAACCTACCTGTGTTGTGGTTTCTCCCCCCACACACACACACTCCATTTCTCTCTTACTGTCTCTCTACCTGAAAAAAAGTTCTTAAAAAAGTGGAGAAAACATGTTTCTGAAAGCTACCATTTAAGGAGAATGTGCTATATATTAAAAGCACTATTCCAGTTACACATTGATTTTGAATAATCTTGCCTGTCATATTACATGTGATAAATACAGACTCCAGAAATCTCAGCATGTTCATCACTTAAAGAGAAATAGCTGAAAACCAGAGAAACACAAGATCGCTAACTCTCCTAGATGAGCACACAGATTACCATGGACAAACCCTGACTTTAATCCTCAGCATCATATAGGGGCATCACAGCCTCAGAAGCCCCCTGCACCAAATACTCTAGAGTGGTACTCTAGCTTTTTGCCTCATTTAAACTCTTTATCTCATATGAAATAACGTAAATCTTTAAAAATCAAAAAATGAAGCTATGCTTCTCAGAATTTCTTTTTTTAATTTTTATTTAAAAATGGAAATACTGGCAAGACTATAGGATAAGAGGGGTACAATTCCACAGAATTCCCACCACCAGAACTCCATATCCCATCCCCTTCCCTGACAACTTTCCTACTCTTTATCCCTCTGGGAATATGGACCCACGGTCATTATGGAGTGCAGAAGGTGGGAGGTCTGGCTTTTGTAATTGCTTCCCCATTGAACATGGGTGCTGGCAGTTTGGTACATACTCCCAGCCTGTCTCTCTCTTTCCCTAGCGGAGCAAGGATCTGGGAAGGTGGGGTTCCAGGACACATGGTGGGGTCATCTGCCTAGGGAAGTCAGGTTGGCATCATGTTATCATCTGGAACCTGGTGGCTGAAAAAGAGTTAAGATATAAAGCAGAGGGAGTCGGGCTGTAGTACAGCGGGCTAAGCGCAGGTGGCGCAAAGCACAAAGACCGGCATAAGGATCCCGGTTCGAACCCCGGCTCCCCACCTGCAGGGGAGTCGCTTCACAGGCGGTGAAGCAGGTCTGCAGGTGTCTATCTTTCTCTCCTCCTCTCTGTCTTCCCCTCCCTCTCTCCATTTCTCTCTGTCGTATCCAACAACAACAACAACAATAATAACCACAACAATAAAACAAGGGCAACAAAAGGGAAAAAATAAATATTAAAAAAAAGATATAAAGCAGAACAAATTGTTGATTAATCAAGAACCTAAAGGCAAGAAGATTGCAGATGAAGATTTGGGGTCTCCATTTTGGAAAAAGCTAGCAGGTCTATTTTAGGTCTATTCCAAAGGTCCCATGACATTACTAGTTGTTGCCTGAGCCTGACAGCTAATATGCAGGTGGACACAGGTATTGTCTGAGGGAAATGGTATCATAGTGGGAAAAAAGACTAGAAAGCTGGATCAGGGAAGAAAGTAGCTCCCAAATATGTGGAAAGTATATAAATTTTGTTAACTGTAAACCCCATCAAAGGTTCTTTATCTTTCTTCTTTTGTTTCTGAGACTTTTCTGTCTTCTTGGTCCCTATTCAGATCCCCCACACCAGCAAGTCACAGCCAGATATATTTCTCCCTAACTACTTGATTGTATTGCAGTGGCTACTCACAACATGCAAGAAGGAACATAGCATATAGCTGGCAGCTGCAACAACCTAAACCGGAAAGTTACTAGTGAGCTAGCACAGTGGTTATGCAAAATATCCCCCATGCCTGAATCAAAATCCCCCGTTTGATCACTATTCCACCAGAAGCTGGAATTTAGCAGTGCTCTGGAAACAAACAGATACCCTTGTATCCACCTGTGGTCTTAGTTAAAATGCTGTGCTCCTGAAAGGTTAGACCCAGTTTACTATTTTAGTTTAGCCAGGATTATGCAGACATTTGCTTTCATAAAATTCACACTTACTCGAAGTCTTGTATGCTTCATTAATTCCTTCTTTAAAGTAAAATGTTATACTTTTTTCCTTATTGTCTACTTTCTTGTTTGCTTCTCCTCATATTTCTGGATGCAAAGAGAACAAAACCTTCCCTCTCCTTTGAATTAGTTATGTGGTTATTTAATTTAGAACAACAAATACGGCTTCTTATATAGAAAATATTGATACATAGACTGTCTTGTAAGTGGATAAAATTATCAGAAAAGTAAACTTGTATTACTTATAAAAAATATGTAAGTCTGTAAGGCTATTTCAAAGTTTAAGAACTTCTTAATAATCACATTATATAAAGCCTCCTTTTTTCTAAATGATATATATTAGCTTTGGGAGAAAAACAGATAACCTCATAGAGATAGTGAAAGGAAGAACTGAGCCTATAATCTAGCTGTTTTAACATTTAGTTCAAACATAGTACTCAGAACTGTCAGTTATTTAACAAATAAGCTCCTTTTCCACCCACACTCCTAAGCATGTTTATTATATTCTACAAAAATTATTCCAGTAGTTAAAAGACCAATTCCTTTTTAACCAAACTGCTATGATTATAAATGGTTTTGTTGATCAATTGCTTTATTATTCAGTGCATATAGTTTCACATTTTTTTTCAAACTATTGAAGCCTATAAAAGCCTTTTTTTCTTATCATAAAAATCTCCGCATTAACTCTCCTAGGATGGTTGTTTGATTTTAGTTTGGCTCACATGTTTACCTTGACTTTCAGAATCTTACAGTTGAGCTTTACCAACTCTTACTCTAGGGAGACAAATCTTTGTGAAAGACATATTTACTATATTTCTCTTGTCAACTAGCTAGCCAAAATAATGTGCAGTGTCCCTCAAGACTGCAGACTTGTGATTCTCTTTCTTTTTGTGTCAGAACTTTCAGTTTTATTCAGGGACCTTTCTCTAAGTTAGCGTTGAAGATTGAGTTCCAAAAAAATATTTAAATAAAGCCCACAGGAGGTGGAAAAGAAAACAGGAACCTTGTCCCAGAGACAAGGTCAGAATTCAGTACAGTAGGATTTATTAGATGTTTAGAAAAGCCACGTGCCAAATAATGTCCCCACACTGAGTTAAAAGTGGTGGGAATTGTGTGGAGTTGTACCCCTCTTATCCTATGGTTTAGTCAATGTTTCCTTTTTTATAAATAAAAAATTTAAAAAAAAAAAAAAGAGGAGCTCCGCTTCCCCAGGGACCCACCCTACTAGGGAAAGAGAGAGGCAGACTGGGAGTATGGACCGACCAGTCAAAGCCCATGTTCAGCGGGGAAGCAATTACAGAAGCCAGACCTTCTACCTTCCACAACCCACAATGACCCTGGGTCCATGCTCCCAGAGGGATAGAGAATGGGAAAGCTATCAGGGGAGGGGGTGGGATATGGAGATTGGGTGGTGGGAATTGTGTGGAATTGTACCCCTCCTACCCTATGGTTTTGTTACTTAATCCTTTCTTAAATTAAAAACAAAAGAGGAGCAGTTTAATGCAAGCTATGTGGAAGTAAGAGACTATTTTCTCCTTCCCTCAACACTCTGATAACCCTCTCTTCATCCTCCCTCCTCACTTAAAAAAAAAAAAAAAAACAACTTATTAGTGATTTAATATTGATTTACACAATTATAAGATAACAGGGGTATATTCCCATCACCAGAGTTCTGTGTCCCTATTCCCTTCATTGGGAACTTCAGTAGTTCTCTCAAGATCCCAGATATGGGTTAACTATTATTTCTGTAACTATTTATCTACATTTATATACGTTTGCCCTTTTTTCCCTATGGCCCTGCCTTCTCTTCCTTTCTAAGTAACACCTACTTTTATTTTTTTTTTTCTCATTTTCTCTCTCTGAGCCCTGATGGAATTTGTGTTTAGAGTCCTCTGGTTATCTTCCCTTAACATTTACCCCTCTGGGAATATGGACCAAAATTCTTTATGGGGTGCATAAGGTAAAGAAAAAAAAAAGTCTGGCTCTGTAATTGCTTCTCCTCTGGATATGGGCATTGGCTGGTTGATCCATACCTCCAGCATGTTTTTGTCTTTCCTTAGTGGGTAGGGCTATCGGTAGGTGAGGTTCCAGGACACATAGTGAAGTCACCTGTCCAGGAATTTAGCATGAATTTGTAGTAGCATCTGTGATGCATGTGTGCTTAGTGAGAAGTCTTGGTTTTAAAGGACCAAAAGGCATGCATAATTTGATTTTTTTAAATATTTTTTAGAGATGAGAGAAAGACACACAAAGCCACACTTTGCCATCCATAGAGTTTTTATTGCTGTCCCCAGATAGCATTAGAGATCAAACTCAAAGTTACACATATGTGAAGTGGAAGCTCTACTACTGAACCACCTCTCCAGTCCTGGTTTTATGTCTTCAATATTTCACATACATCATCAGACAGTAGTGAGAAACGTGATGTTCAGTTGTGGCCATGGGGATGTAAGGATTGGAGAAGATAGCCTATGTGGCTACCTAAGTCCAAATGGAGTACTTAAGCAGGAAGGTCCTGAAATGACTACCAGAAACCAATGTTAGAAGCCCATGTGATAAAAAATAAAAAAGGCCATAGGAAGAACATGGAGTCACAAACCAAAGAGAACACATGCTTGTGTACTTTCTCTAGTATGGTAATGGCTGGGCTCATGTTGGGATCCTTCGTAGACCCTCTCCTCGGTCAGACCTAGTCGGCTAGGCTAACCCACTCTGTTGCTCACCAAAGGTGGAGGCCGAAGAGGTCCAGACTGAGGGCAGCAGGGGTGAGTGCGCTGAGCTCTTTCTCTGGAAAGCTGTGGCCAGGAGTCACAGATGATTCAGGATACTGTTGCAGGGAATAGTACATTTATTGTGCAGCAGAGCAGAGTTTTAAAGAGTGGTAGGGGGAAGCAGCTTATTCATATATATATAGATATATAGTCAAGACAGCAGGGGGTAGAGAAATGGTGAGGGTCTTTCCTGTAAGTGGTCTAGCTAGTTTGGGGAATGAGGAAGTGAAACTAGCACAGCTAGCACAGAGGGGGGAGGGGGGTCTTTGTGTAAGGGAGAGACTGACAGGGGTACTGAAACCTGTTAGTCAGGTCCCCAGGCTCAAACCCCCCCCCCCCCCCAGTGGTGCAGACTGACAGGCGACTGTACTTCCAGGCACTTGCGAGTGATCCCTGAGAGTGGTCCACACCATGCTCGACCTCGGTCTCACAATTTCCCACGGGCTCTCTGTGTGGACCAAGAGTAAAGAATTAAGGAAGATCTGGAGGAGCTGGGTAGAGAGTAAATTTCAGTGGTAGTGATTCCTGAGGGTCCCAAACCTGCGGACAGTAGATTCACATATTTACTAGAGCTGACCTTTTGAATATTGTTTAGATACTCTGGCTTTCTTCATTTGTAAAACAAGCATAATAGTATCTCCTTCAAAAATTTTTTTTCATACCAGAGGGTTTACTTCCTACAATTAAGCCTTGTTCCTGGCACACAGTTGAAATATGTCACCTATAAGTCTCGTAAGGACTAAGTACAGCAGTGACTATAATTTAGCACAAAGCTTAACACCTAATAATTAAGTAATGACCAGTTACCGGAAAAAAGCTTGGTTTAGGGACATGCAGGCCTCAGAGTTAGACTGAGGCTGGAGGACATGCATGTTGGAATCAGGATACATTCTGAGACACATTGGGCCTACACATTGCCTACTGGGATGTCAGAAACATCGGTGAACAGTGGTAGAACAGGGAATATGCACAAACGGATAACAAATGGAGCACAAAGGAAATAAGAACTAAGGGTGGGGGTGATACCATAATGGTTATGCAAAGAGACTCTCATGCCTGAGACTCCAAAGTCCCAGGTTCAGTCACACTACCACCATAAGCCAGAGAAGAAGAGGAGGAGGAGGAGGAGGAAGGAGAAGGAAGAAGTAAAAGAAAATAAAAATTAATTTTTCAAGGGAAACCCTTGTCCCATTGAGAAAATAATTTTCTTTCACATAAGAGACCAATTGCTAAGTTTGGCCAGGCTAGTTCCTAAAAATAAGAATAAATGTGTTAACTTCATGTCTTATCTTGCATAACAATAAGAAGTGATGCAATCATGACTAAATGAAAGATAGAGGATTCATTTATGATCAAGTTTAGCTTCCTCTTGGAGACAGAAAATTACTTCTGTGTTGGATGCAGAGTTTAGAAAATCCATTCAGTATAATTAGGCACTCAGGCTGCGAGCTACCCAGAAACCATCCTCCTAAAAAGAGAACTTGATGACAAGCCACAGTGTTGTGGAAAAATATGAACCGTGAATGGGGCCATCTTGTTAAAAGAAAATTGCCTACGTTTCAACCTTGTAGCAGCCTTGACTACTCAACCCAGCATTTTAGCAAGATTACTTTTTTTTTAAGGCCTAGAGCAAACACAGAGGGTTGCTCATAAGAGTGAATTAACTACCAGATCCTTCTCTCTCTTTTCTATTTTTTTTTCCAAGAGATAGTGAGTGTGATTTCTGTCTAGGTAAATTTTGCATGCTTTTTCTTTCAGATTAAGTGATCAAAATAATACCAGTAGGCTACTAGTGATCTCTAAATAGAGTTTAGTTTTCAATTATGTTTTGTGTTGGCCACATGGAAATTATACTAGAGAAACAGACACCATGAAATATACTGAGGTCTAACTAGGGAATCAAAGTCTAGGCCATTCAGAAGCATAGAAATAAAGAATTTCTTAATTCTGAACACAGCAATTTTTGACTTGTTGCTGCACTTTCTCTGACAGCATTCAGTGTTCTTCAAAGTAAAGTCCTGACTCTGACTCTCTGGAAAAGCAATCTTGACTTTGTTTGGATACTTCGCAAGGGTATAATAACTATTCTTTTTATTTATTTATTAATGAGAAAGATAGGAGAGAGAGAAAGAACCAGACATCACTCTGGTACATGTGCCGCCAGGATTGAACTCAGGACCTCATGCTTGAGAGTCTAGTGCCTTAGCCACTGCGCCACCTCCTGGATCACACGGTATAATAACTATTGTAGTTTTTATCAGAAACACAAAAACCCAAGACTTAAACAGAGCACCTTGCCTAAGTAGACGTGAGAAGGGGTACAGGAAAGTGTGTACGCTTCCCCCTGTAATTCATTTCCACGGTCAGGTCACCTGGCCCTCTGTCATTTTTCACATTTCAGCCGCCGCTTGTGGTCCTTTCTCCAAATCACTGGAAGATATAGAGAGCTTTTTAAAAAGGTCATCAAACTTTGCATATTAAAATAATAAATGTAACTTTTCGTGGTCGATCATGATAGAAGTCAAGGAAATGAACGTGCATTACAGGTGTCCTGAATGAGGTCTTTTCACATTGTGCCCTATGGCAACACAGGACCTCCTGAATTCTAGGCCTTACAGGAAGCAGATGCCACATTAGTGCTTTGAGTGTCAATGAATAAGGCCTTAAATTTTATGTTAAAATAAACTCTGTGCTTATAACTAGAATGTTGCAAGCTTCTCGGCATGAATGTTTGTGCTCTTCTTCCACAGACATAGGCTGTGTAATTTTCTCATGATTATCAAATTTAAGATGAAGAATCCTTAGAAGACAATTATGAGTGAAAGTAACCAGAGGGCATAGTCTGATTAAATCCTTATAATTCATTAAGTCCCCATTAAAAAATAACCCAGCAAGGCTAACCTTGGGGTGGTGGCCAGAGTACTTGCATTTCATCCATGAACTGTACGAAGCTCAGCTTTGCCCTTCAGACACTCATTTCTTTGGAGAATCATGCAGGAAGGGAAAAGTTCTGCCTGGAGTCTGTGAATTTCATTATTTGACCAGAGTCCCAAAAGAAAGGGTGTAATGTGAAGATCATAGGTTTTACTTCTGGGAAGGACAAAGACTGGCAAAATATAGACCTATTTTACATATTTTGTATATGTGTTATGCGCCATCTAGTGGTAGAGTGTTCCTAGTTTTAAGAAAAAGGAAGATGATCTCGTGCCTTCAAACCTCCCATCACTTCATTTGAGCAGCACTAGCTTTGATGCTACAAACAGACTAGTATTTGGAGGAAGGAGCATAATCCTTTTTTTTTTTTACAGTTATATAATTAACTCTATAGGCCAGAGATTTCAAATGGGCAATGTTTGACCCACACGGTACTTTTTAAAATAGTTTAAAAAAACTATTTTAGGTAAGAGTGAGTTACAGAAGACCAGCTAAAATACAGTGAGACCAGCTGCTCACGTCTGTTTTATAGGTGGTTCTGGGGCTTGAGACTGGGTCTTTGAATCCTCGGGCATGAAAATATTTTGCATAATGAGTATATTGTATCCCTGGCCCTAAAATGTCAGCCTGGTACATGCAGCACCGTGGATCTAACTGGAACCTCGGGTATGCAGATGTGATGCTGTAATAACTGAGCTAGTTCTCTGGTCCATTTTATACTACCAAGGTATCATTCACATAGACAGTACAAACCACATCTACATTATGCCTCTTCATTGCACATTAAGAGAATGCTCATGTACATAGTGCGCTCACATAGAGATATGGAACATTCCCAGCACCCCAAGTACCTTCCGTACTCCCTTGTATCAGCCTTCCCTCAAGATGGCCGTGTTCAAAATTCTGTTACTATAGATTTGTAGTGGCATCATTAAAATACTCCTAATCTTAATCTCGGATAAAGGTCAAAATCCTACAATCATCCTTTTAATAGGACACTTTCTTCCTTAGAAATAGTCTGTGACTAGGCAAAGTCCCAATTTCTAGTTGATTATTTGTCAAAGTCTAGTTGGCATAATCATACCTCTCCCCAGTGTATTAAAGTGAAAATACACTGTTTTTTGTTTTACCATGTTTCTAACTGTAAACTCTATTTATTTGTGCACTGATTGTATTTTTCCCAAACATCTCTTCAGGCATCCAAGTCAATTTTTAAAAATTCATTACTTTTGAGCATCATCTCAGAGGTATCATGACTGTAATGGCAAAAGGGTAAATTCTGATGCACTATTTCAGAAATTAATGTGAATGGCATGTCACCAGCAACCTCATGATACTGTGTCCAAGTTAAGCCAAGCAAATCAAGAAGGCTTGAAACCTATAATCCAGCAAAAATTCAGTGTATGATAAATAACATAATGCAGTGATTGTTACTATTTCTACAGGGCCACTTTCTGTTCAAATGAAGCAAAATTCTCTCTGAATGTCAAATTTTGTCAAGCAAAATTCATTCTAAAATAGAATTATTTTTATTTCTGAACAATTTTATGGGCATACCTATTTATTGATTGCTGAAGAAGGAAGTACACAACATGGCTCTGTGTGTGCGTGTGTGTGTGTGTGTGTGTGTATGTGTGCGTGTGTTTCTCATTGCTGAGATTATACCACTCTGTGTCAACTTTTTCAGTCAGAAAGACAGAGACAGAGCTAGAGAAAAAGAAACTGCAGCACCCAAGCTTCTTTCAGTGCAGTGGGGTCAAGCTTAAACCTGGTCATTCTTAAGACACAGCAAGAGCACTAGCGAGTGAGCTATCTTGCCCACCTTCAACCAACATAGCTTCTGAGTGTTTTACTTCTAGGAGTCCTACAAGATGTCAGAAATAGAAAAAAGTGTAAAGCATGTGGATCCTCCCTTGCTACTATAGACTTGAACTTTGCTTTGGCCTTCTATACTCTAGCCTGTAAAACTGTGTTACATTAATAAATTTCCCAGTAATAATCCCTGCCTACCAGAATGACTATTACTAGATAATGGCATAATTAGTTTAAATGAATTGTCAAATTTCATGTTATACAACTGATTGTCATAAGTTCCATGTCTCTGTTTATAGTGCACTCTTCCTTTAGAAACAACTGTTGTGATAGGGTTGAAAAAGTCCTGTTGACCTTTTCCTTGTATATAAATGTGATTGTTGAAATTAAGGATGTGAAAGTAGATCTTGTTCCTGCCTTGTTCTCATTCCCCCTTCTGCTTTACTTTAATTCCAAGTACTGGGACTTTTCTGGTGTTTTCACTAGGCACTTTCTTTTTAAAAACATTTTTTAAATTTACTTATAAAGTGGAAATATTGACAAGACCTCTTATAGGGTAATAGGGGCACAATTCCACACAGTTCCTGCCACCAGAACTTCCTATCCCATCCCCTTCCTTGAAAGCTTTCCTATTCTTTATCCCTCAGGGAGTACAGACCCCGGATCATTGTGGGATGCAGAAGGTGGAAAAGTCTGGCCTCTGTAATTGCTTCCCCGCTGAACATGAGCATTGACAGGCTGATCCATACTCCCAGCCTGTCTTTCCCTTTCCCTAGTGGGGCAGGGATCTGGGAAGGTGGGTTTCCAGGACACATTGGTGGGGTCATCTGCCCAGTGAAGTCAGGTTAGCGTCATGGTATCATCTGGAACCTGGTGGCTGAAAAAGAGTTAAGGTATAAAGCAGAACAAGTTGTTAAACTAGGAACTTTCTCAACATCTTCAAAAGTGCTCACTGCCTTTTTCCTTCTATTGAGAAATTACCTGTAAAGTTGTCTTATATGAGTGGTTTGTATTGAAAAATAAAGAGCTTTCTATCTCTCCCCCGTAGTCACTAAGAACTATCCATCTAATCTCTTGTGTAGAGTCCCATCGAAGCACTGCAGTGGCAGATGGTGGGAATGCAAAGATGTCTCATCAACACCCTTAGATCTCCAAGCCAGTGTCACAGTGGAAGTAAGGAAATTACCATATTCCAAAGTTATGTCAATGCCATGCTTCTCTGTGGCAATAGCAGGAGTCTCAAAGACTTAAGTCAACCTTCCAAGGCTTATGAGTAAACACAGCAGTAACTGAAACAACGTACTAAAATCATTCCTCACCCCCTGATCCAGGTGACTGCTCCAATCCAATACACGTGATGATAGATCACGTGTAGAGGCACTTAGTTCCAAGTGCTTTTGCCTACCTCCTGTACATGCTTTTAAACCTAAATACATTCATTATTTTCAGATAATTTTCTTAATCCTTCCAGTTCTCACCCCAGCGCGTCATTTCACATTGTTATTCCTCAATTGTCAGATTTTATTTTTCTTCCAGAAGGTTTGCAAAATTAAGAACTCTCCAGAAGTTGCTTTGTGAAGCATATTCGAACTTCCATTGTGCTAGACGAATGATTCACATTTAACTGATATTTCTGGAATGAATTAATCTTAATTTTCTTGCAGTGTTATAGAATTGTACACCTTATACTTACTTACTCACATTTATTCTTTGCACTTACTTAAAAAGGCAAAAAGAAAATTCCAAAGCAGATTTGCCACTGTTGTTAAAGGTTATTACTGATTGCATTTCTCTACAAACTGGCATTCTTCTGGTGAAAATTGTTTTCAATAATTATTTTCTCCCTTTCCCTAGGATTTTAAATAGCACACTGTTTGAAAGTTGGGAGATCATTGGGCCTTACCCTTCCTGGTGGATCCTTAACCTACTGCTGTTTATAATACAAGGCATGAACTGCTACTGGTCTTACTTCATTGCAAAAATAGCCTGCAAAGCTCTTTCAAAAGGCAAGGTAAGGTAAAAACTAACCCTTCTCAGAAAATTTTGGGTTTTGGCTTTTCTAAAAAAAAAAAAAAAATACTATTTGATATCTCTGCTCTTACAAAAATTGATGTAGTATTTCTTTGAAATTTAGGGTAGTTTCTTTGAATCATGAACAAGTTGTCACTGCCTACAGTTGAGTTCATTTTCTGAAGTCGTCTTTCAGCATTTTGCCAATGAAATGATCTGCTTTTTTAAAGCTTCAGCGTTCTCTTGCTGACGACAGTTTCCATGATCTGTATTTATACTTTGATATTTAAGGGTATTTGTGGTATTTAAGGGTAGTTGTGACCTTTCTGCCCCTCTCTCTGCCTCCCCCTACTTACTCTCTGATTACACTTATGCTGAACAATACTTTAGTAATTCTTTCCTTTTATGATTCATGGTTCCTACTTACGACTTTTCCAATAAAATTTAGTTAAATCTTTTCCATTAAAAATGAAACCATGGTGGGGGGGGCGGTAGTGCAGCAGGTTAAGCGCACGTGGTGTGAAGCGCAAGAACCTAAGGATCCCAGTTCAAGCCCCTGGCTCCCCACCTGCAGGGGGGGGGTCGCTTCACAAGTGGTGAAGCAGGTCTGAAGGTCTGAAAGAGAAATTGAGAGTGGAGGGGAAGACAGAGGTGGGGAGAGAGTTCTCTCCCCACCTCTGTCTTCCCCTTTTCTCTCTTGATTTCTTCCCCTCCTCTCTGGATTTCTCTCTTTCCTATCCAGCAACAATAATAACAACAGTGATAAACAACAAGGGCAACAAAAGTGGAAAATAAAAATAATAAAATGAATCCTTGAGGCTAATTCAGATAAAGCTTCTAGAGCCTTACCTTTTCTGTGTAGAATAGTGACTTTTGGGGGATCATTGACTGTGATGTTTTATTACTTTTATTGTTTCTTCTTGTCCTTTTGCCACCCTGGAAGGCTGGGAAATGGAACCCTTTACATGTAAGTTTTTCTCTCTAACCTTGTCCTGGCTCCCACTTTAGCCTGTTGGAGAGGCACCCACAGGCTTTTCTTTCTAAACCTATTGTTCTCTCTCTAACCTGTCAACACTGACCAAGCTCTAGCTGGGGCTTCCCCCAACTGCAAAGGACACTAGGGCAGCTAAGTGAATGAGCACCCTTGGGTGAAACTTTGCATTCTGCTTAACGCAGGAAGGAGAGAAATTTGTTCACTGGTGTTTAAAAACATTGACTAAAGAAAAAAATAGAAATTAATGAAATGAGAGAAGTAGAACTAAACTGAGAAGACGATCAACGAGGTCCAGAAATAAGACCTCAGTCTAACCCTTGTTCAGCTCATCCTCAGAAACAGCCCCTACCCCTGGGGAGATGCAGGACTTCTAATCACATACTACGCTGCCAGTTCTCTGCATAGCTCTGGTATAATGCCAGAAGAGTTTGATCAGATGCTTAAAAGAAAAGTTGTTTTTTTTTTCCTTCTGTGGCCTCTCACTATTTAAAATGAACATGTACTTCTATTAAAGACTATATACTCCTTAGATTCAAATTAAATCTATCCATGCAATTCTGTGTATGGTAACAACAGAAGATACAAGGACACTGCACTTTAATTGTTTGTGTCTTTATTGCATTGCTGCCTAACGTGTTGTTCTCTCCGACTTACTCCTAAAGTTTTACAAAGAGACAGTCACAATATTCATTTCTGATCCCAGACTTCACAATATCTTGACTACCACTGCTGCTCACCGAGAGTAGTAAGATTCATGTTGGCCATGACTTGTGGACTCTTTTCCAGTGGGCTATTTTGAGATGTTCTAAATTGCCCTTGTCTTTGAAGGTAACATGAGTATAGATTTTTTTCCCTAAATGCAATTTAAAATAATGATGTTAAGCTTGCAAATGTTGATTAATAAGCTCTATGATTTAGTTCTCTTTCCTACTAACAGCTTATTGTGCATCTAATGGATTTTTAAATACAGCAGAACTTTACTATATGATATTTTGTGATTCATGATTTTTTAAGATTACTTATTATAGTTCAGTTGTTTTGTTGTTTTAGTACTTAAATCTGCTTGGGGGTGATCTTTGTGAGTTCTGTCTCATCTCAGAGGACATTGGAATAAAGTTCATTTTCATATTTATCTATTAATCAGCAGTTAGAATGAAGCAGTAGTTTTTACTAGTTCCTGTCCATTTCACCTTGAGAAAAAAATAGCATTCTCTCACTGTCATCATCATCATGATCGTCATCACTAGAGATCAGCTCCGGCTTATGGTGGTGCAGGGGACTGAACCTGGGGCTTTGGGGTTTTAGGCATGACCATATCTTTGCATAACCATTATGCTATCTACCCCCAACCCACATCCTCTCATTAAAGGTGACATTTCAAGCTGAGGGAGCAATGGATTCCCTGGTTCTCAGTGAGGAGTTAGCAGTAACAGAGAATAAGTATGAGGAAAGCACGCATGTAATCTTACTATACCTCAAAGGAGACTTTACCTATTGCCCAGCTCATGGGAGACTAGACTAGGACACTTTCTATGAAGCTGGGTTTACCTGATCTCTGTTGTCACCCCACTTAGAAAATAAGTACAGAGAGTGGGGTGGTAGCGCAGAGGGTCAAGCGCACGTGGTGCAAAGAGCAAGGACCGGCGGAAGGATCCCGGTTTGAGCCCCGGCTCCCCACCTGCAGGGGAGTCGCTTCACAGGCGGTGAAGCAGGTCTGCAGGTGTCTATCTTTCTCTCCTCCTCTCTGTCTTCCCCTCCTCTCTCCATTTCTCTCTGTCCTATGCAACAACAACATCAATAAAAACTACAACAATAAAACAACAAGGGCAACAGAAGGGAATAAATAAGTAAACATTTTTTAAAAACTACTAAAAAAGAAGAGAAGTACAGAGTGCCCAAATGCAAAAAGAGCCTCCTGGAGGAAATGCTTGCTGTAATTGAGACTTACAAAGCAGGAGGTTCAGATTACTAATTTTCAAAAGTAGACTAGTATGTCCTTAACTCCCCTCTCAATTATGTCCTTGCTAAACAGTGGAACTTTTTCAAAGGTTCTTCTTGGTAATGTATAGATTCATATCTTGGTGCCTTGTTTCTCAATCCACCTGATTCAGGAGGACCATAGGGATGACTGAAGAACCCTGAAATGAGGGGAGATCATTCCTGCTGTTCCAGTGAGACTTTCTTGGGAAATATTTTTTAAACTAGACCCCACTCATCAGATTCCCAAAATGTCTCCTGTTGTCACCAGTCATGATGTAGTCTGTAACACAAAGTTTCTGCCTTGGGCATAAGCAGTGGCGTACCTGATTAAGCGTACACATTACAGTGCACAAGGACCCAGGTTCAAGTCCCTGGCCCCCACCTGCAGAGGGAAAGCTTCATGAGTGGTGAAGCAGGGCTGCAGGTGTCTGTCTCTCTGTCTCTCTCCCTCTCTATCTCTCTCTCCTTCTCAATTTCTCTGTCTCTATCCAATAATAAATATTTTTTTAAAAAGACAAAGTCTCTACCTTTGTTTTATCAGATTGAAAGAGAGAGAAGTAATTGAATCATAAAGCAGTGTATTACACTGCTGAATAAAAATGATGACTTACTGATCAGAGCTAGTGAATACCTCCATCAGTGTTGAGAGCCAACTTTAAAAAACTAAGGAGAATCTGATCATCAGAGGATAAACTGATTCATTTGTGCCACTTTCCTATCATGCTGTTCTAGTAGCAAAATATGCCACTCAGCTCAGAAGAATAAGATGTGTGGTCTGGCATATGTTGGGGATTGAAAAATGCCTTAGAAAGGTCAGTATGTCTGCTCCCCAAGATGCCAGAACTACTTCCATTCCTTGGTCAATGCTACTGTTGCCCAAATTCCATCTTCCCACTGAAGATGATCGTTCTATGACTTTAGCAATGTTCTTATCAGTTTTGATTGTGGGATCTTTTGATTGGGGTCCTTCCCCTTCCTTGTATGATTGTATGTGCTTCTGAGCATGCAGTACTGCAGTAATTCCTGAGTGGCTGGTTATACTAACTCTCTCATATTTCCCAGGTGTCCAAGGATGAACGAAGTGATATTGAGTCTAGTTCAGATGAGGAGGATTCAGAATCCCCAGAGAAGAGCCCCCACACTGCAACCACCACCAATGGGACCAATGGCTATCTCCTGACCGGCCCTTGCTCCATGGATGATTGATCACTCCAAACTACAAATCCCAAACAAAGTGAACTGTCTGTTCTTTGGAAGTATTTAATAAGTCGAAGTGCAGTTCTTTTCATACTATATCAGCACCAGAAACAAAAGTTAGGATTCTCAAAGCATTTTGAATAGTGCACTGCCATGTATCCTGTCTATGAATGAAGAAGAATTACCATTCTCTATATGTAGGCATGCTGTATGTAATTGACACGAGGGAACAGTATTTGCATTTGTACCATCTTAGAATATTATTTATATTGTGTTTGTAAATCTGCAGACAAAAGAGGGTTTTCTTACTTATTTTCCTCTCTGAGTTCATAGCAGTGAGGGAGATGCTTCATCTGCTGCGTCCCACATGTATTGCTGTAACCCAGGCTGCTAGGAGCATCAGCTTGACTTATCACCAAGAGCAGACAAAACCCAAGGCAAGATTATCATACAACTCCAAACAGGTTTACTTTCTACTGTCACAGTGTCCATTTTGAAACTGTCTACTCAGCCTCGGTAACCCTCCTCCTCATATAAAACTTAAACAGGATGAGCTATGTGTTCCAGTTATTTATTTTTCATAGTCAAATGAAAGAGCTGGAGGTAGCATAGTGACCATTAAAATCTCTTGAGCCTGAGGCTCTCTGGTCACAAGTTCAATCCCCAGCACCACTTTAAGGCCAGGGCTGAGTGGTACTCTGGTTTAAAAGAAAAGAAAAGAAAATTGCAAGAAAGAAAATACTAATTGGTGGGTTCTTTTGAATTGTTTTCTTATAAACGACTTTGCTTTATACTTCAATTTTTGTGCACACAGTCAAGATTTCTTTAATGAATGTGGATGTGGATGTTAACTTTGTAGGTTGCAGAATATGTATTTTTGTAATTCTCTACTATGAGGTCAGTACTTTGGTTGTGAAGTGGAGTATATACTTAAGATCATGTAGTAGATAATCTAATATTCGAATGTGTCCTGTGATCCGAGAGTACCACCAAGAGAGGAGCTGATTTCAACCAGACCTATCATTGTACCCATAATTAGCACACTGTTAACGTCAGATTATTGGGATAGAAAAAAGAGGCCTTTCAAGAGATAACAAGGGTTACTCCTCAGTACAAATCACTTTATTGCAAACAGTCCTCAAGAAGGCATCCTATCTAGTATTTGAGCTTGATGTTTCTGTTTTTCTAAGCAAAGCCAAGTCAATGGGAGAGAAACTGTTTCACCCTTTGTCTTTTCTCCTTAAACATATCCCAGAATGAGTTCCCTGTTACAAGGAACTGAGCAGTATTATCCTCTAAGTCATTTTGGTTGCTTCTCTGAGGGTGTGTTCAGTGCCCAGCTATTTTTTCCAAACAGAACTTTTTTAATAAAACAACAATTATATTGGACAATGGCAATATTATCAATAAGGAATATGACTAAAAAATGAATTCTCACTTCTACATGGCAGTGTTGTTTATGTATAGATAAGAAAAAACATACTCAGAAACCAAAGATTATAAGCCCTTCCAGCTTTTAGTGAGAGTGAATACAAGGATATTGCAAATATTTAGCTCATACATCAAAAAAGCCAACATCTGAAAGAAAAGTCCAATGTAAAAATGCAATGATATAAATATGTAAATTCGAGCATTGTAAAGACAACAGCAGGAGGCCAAGAGATGGTGCACCCAGTAGAGTGAATATATTATTATTCTCAGAGACTTGGGTTGAAGCCCCTGGTCTCAACCTGTGTGTGTGGGGGGGAGCTTCACAACTGACAGAGCAGTACTGTAGGTATTTCTGTCTCCCTACCTCTTTCTCTTTTCCTCTGTTTTTGTTTCTCTGCCTCTATCAGAAAAAAAAAACGATAAAAAGGTCACCAAGGGGGGTTGGGTAGTAGCACATTGGGTTAAGTGCACGTGGCACAAAGCTCAAGGACTGGTGTGAGGATCCTGGTTCGAGCCCCCAGCTCCCCACATGTGAGGCCGGGGGTGGGGGGTAGAGGTCTACTTCACAAGTGGTGAAGCAGGTCTGCAGGTATCTATCTTTCTTTCCCCCTCTCTATCTCCCCTCCTGTCTCGATTTCTCTCTGTCCTATCCAACGTCATCAGTGGTAACAATAACAATAAGGGCAACAAAATGGGAAAAAATGGCCTCCAGGAGTAGTGGATTTGTAGTGCAGGCATCAAGCCCCAGTAACCCTGGAGGAAAGAAAAAAAAAAAAACCACCAGGAGTGGTGGAGTGTGTAGCCTAACCCCAGCCTGACAAAAAAAGGAGAAGAAAAAGAAGATGAAAGCAGAAGAAATAAAGTATGCACGTCCCACTCAGAGCCAGTCACATTCAATTTGATGTTGAGAAAAAAAAAAGCTTTTGTATCCTGCCAGTTAATAGTTAAAAGAATGCTCCCAAACAAAGAAAAAACCAATTAAATTATCCTTCATTATTCAAAAATAACACACTTCACATATAAGTCCATAATAAAAGTGAAAGAGACTTTGAAATATATGCTTGTACATTGAGAAAATAGTGTGATTAGAGGTCAGGTGGTGGCACACATATTACAATACGCAAGGACCCCGGGTTCGAGCCTACAGTCCCCACCTGTAGGGGGAAAGCTTTATAAATGGTGAAGTAGGGATGCAGGTATGTCTCTGTCTCTCTCCCTTTCTCCCCTCTTGATTTCTGGAGGTCTCTATACAATAAATAAAGATATTTTTTAAAAAGAAAGAAAAAAAAAGAAAAGAAAATAGTATGATTGATTTTGCTTGGAAATCCTTATTATTATTTTATTTCACAAGCAAGGAACCTATCTAAAGTTGTCTTTTGTGCATGGCTTAAGTTTGTAATACATATCATAAGACATCAAAGGCACTTACTAGTCATCTAAACATTTACTAAAATTTAAATATGTAGAAACTTAGAGTAAGCATGTTATAGCTGAAAAAAAATACTGAGGTCAAAGTTTCTTTCCTTGTCAACTAAATCATGGAAAAGAACACTGAATTTTATCTGACTTTAGTGTTTAGAACAAGTCCTCTTAATATGTGAAATAAAACAGAATATCAAATGTATTGTGTCATTTGGCACTCTTTAGTACCAAAGAGTAATTCCAAAAGATTGACTTATAAATTAAAGGCTTACAGAGTTGTGTACAATGATCTGTCCTCAGCAAAAAGCTATCTAAGCAGTGTTTTGTTTTTCCAGGTCTGTAAAGACTCCGCATCTTTGATCAATTGCATTAACTTAAATCTATGTATCTACAGGTTTTTATTTCATTTTACAAAAAGGTGTTTGTAGTTTGTTAAGGTAAAGAATAATATGTCTCTATTGTGATCCCATTGGCCTGATAATCCTGAAAGAAAAAGAAAAAAAAAGAGATATCTTGTCTTCTTCCTATACTGGGCCATAGTTTTGGAGGTGGATTTTGTAAATTAAACTGTAGGTTTGTGAAAGTGATGTTCCCCATTAATTAACTTAGCCTGTGTTGATGTCTCCTTCCTCCTGGTCATATTCAAACCTTCCCAGGATACAAGGGGATATGTAGGGAGGAGTCTAGAAAAAAGTAACAATTTTATTCTCTAATGTTATTGATTTTCTAGAACTATTAGTTGGGGGTGGGGTGGGGAGTAGAAAACCAAGTAGAATTTGGTCTTGGGTCAATAAAATGATTTTTGAAAATGTGTGATCTATGTATGTATATGTATATTTCCCCCCCAAAATTATGAAACCAAAATAACATTGACTCACTTTTACTCATAGTTTCATAAAAATCATTCACTATAGACAGTAGAAGTTTCCCACCTCCATTTTGAGTTCCTATTTATGCTACTCAGATAGCTGAGAGTGGTAATATTCACTCAGCCTTTTAGCTTCAGCACTACCTATGGTTAGAATCTTAGGCAGAGAACCTAAGGTCAACATCCAGGCCAAAGACAGTTCCCATTTCCAATCTTGTGGATAAAAATGTGGAGGATTAAGTAAGTAACAATTCTCAGCATTTTAGGTTTTACTATCTGTTGGGGGTAGAGGGAAGTGTATGACTGCTACTTTACCCTAGGATTTTACTAACATCCAACTCTTGCTAGAGTACTAGACAGTTGGTGTTCTGAGTTACCATAAGATAATAAAACAGGCAGCTGATAAAATTAAAAAAAAAAAAAAAAAAAGATCAGTAGGCTCTCCAAAGGAAGCAAGCAGTGGGTAAGAGAAGTAATTCCTTAGTGTTATTAGTTCAGCCAAAATAGGATAGTGTGTGAACTTGGCAATGTCTATTCTTGTCAAACATGACATTCTGAATACTGGTAGAGTTTGAATTGGGCACACTGAGTGCTTGTACCTTGGATAACAAGGGTCTGTATCTTCCACTTGGTATTATTCAATAATAATTGGTATTTTCATTTAGGTCAAAGTGAAAATGAGATTTCACTTAAACTAACCTATGGCTTTGCAAAAGAGCTCTTCAGTAGGAAATTTGTTGATAACCATGAGTGTTCCCAATATGGTTTATGAGTTTACCTTGATAGTTATTTTTTGTCCCTTTCTTGGAACTATTAATGCCAAAGTTGACAATTTGAATATATTTCTTACTTTGAAATATAAACAGTATACAGAATACCCCAGAAAGTATTTTAAAATTCTCTTTATCAGTATATATAATAAAGTTGGATCCAGAGAGATTTTAAGAAGTCCTTTGGAAATTAAAGGTTAAATGTTTACATTTTATGTATTGAGACTAAGATCTTAAGATTTTATATTCCTTTTTCTTTTTCCTTTTGTCCTTGGCTGTTTCCTGCTTTGTATATCTGGTGTTTCCAACATCCTAATTAAAAAAAAAATCATATCAGGTCAATCATTTGATGAGAATGTGATGACAAGACACTTTCAATTTCTAAGTAACCACATACAGAAAGAGAAAATCTCCCAAGCCTCCCTTCCCCTAGAGTTCCTTGCAGAAAGATTTTTTTTTTTTTTAGGACGATATGGTTGACCAGAATTAACTGAAATTTTTCTTTATAATATCTGAGTGTTCTGTGCTCAAATTACTTGATGGTAACTGACACTGGCTCATGGCTACATTTGAGTTCTTAGAGTAACAGAGTAGAGAAGGGCTCTGTGTTTTGCATTGCGTGCTTGGTTCCATATCCTTCCCTAGGGGCATTTAGGAGATGTTAAGAAGGCCAGTCCTCTCTGCTGTTGGGTCCTCTAAAGTATGCTCCTAGGGGATGTCCCTGATGTACATTTTCATGGGGAAAAGTATATTAACATGAAACATCAGAAGTGACTGTAAATAAAATCTGCAGATAGTCAAAGGAGAATCTTGGTGGTTTTTTTTCCAGGTGTTTCCTACAGATGTCTTTGAAAGGAATGCATTTCCAAATAAATGACTACAAGCTAAAATCTCATTAGATCACAGGCATTTTTTTTAAAGTCTCTGCAGACAGATGGCATTATAACATAGTGTCTCCAGAAGACTAGGCCATTCTCAGGATTGCCTAGGTGATGGAAAGGGACCCTCAGCCTAAGAGCTACCTTATCTCATTTACTCACATTCCTTTAAGCCTTCAGGAACTCTTGACAAAAGGAAGCTAGAATGTTGTGACTTTTCTGCTAACAGTTTCCCAAAGTCTTTGAATCAGCTGTGTATCTACACATTCTCCTTTGTCTTATTCTTTTTTTTTTCTGAAAAAAAAAAAATTATGCCCACATGAGCCTGTTTTCCTGAACACAGGCCAGGAGAGCTAGGCTTCCTGCTTTGTTTTATGTTGTATGTCCTGGAAACCAAGAAACAGCAGCTTTTATTGCTGGCTTAAGTGAAAAATTAGATTTCATAGAGTTCATTTTTTCTTTTCTTGTTTGATCTACAGTAGTTTTTAAAAACAGGCATTGTCAGAATTCCCTTTAAAAAAAATAGGGGTTTTAAAAGACTAGTTGTCAAGGAGAAAATAACTCTGAGAAAGGAACAGTTATGTGAAAATTCTAGAACTTTAACCTAGAAATTCATTCATTTACGTGCATAAAACATCCTCCACATTTGATTGCTAAAAGTTCCATCAAGCTTCCAAGCTCACGGTGTTTGTCAGTTCTGCCCACTCAATAATTTACCTTCAGAGCCATTTGTTTCCATTCAGTGGGGTGATAGTTTTGAAATATGGGTTTTATTTTAATTTGCAGTGAGAAATAGGGTCAGTGAAAAAACTTTTTCTTGTCTTCAGATAATTCAGTGCTTGAGCATCTCTGTCAGAAATGGAATGGCATACTGTTAGCCAATTAGGATTATTCTGTGTATTGTTATTGTGTTCTGCTGATTTTTATATGAAAATGTGATTATCCATTCTTCATCTCCGGAAGCAATCATTATAATGAGGCTTTTACTTTGGAAACAATTTCATAATAAAGATAAGTATTAAGAGTACCATGTATGTGTCTTTTTCTGAATGCACTAGACAGCTTGTATGGAAAATAATGTCATGCCTTCTAGGACAAGATTCATTTTGGGAATCATAATTCTACTAGCTTCTTGCCGATCTCTTCAAACCCCAATACAATAATTGCTAAGAAAGTATATACATGTATATATGCATACACACATACCTGTACATATAATGTATGTTATTTTGTCAAGATTTTAACTAACCCATGTTATTGCTACTTCAGCATCCATTTTGTTTGTCCAAGTCACCCGAGGAAACTTAACCTGACAGTAGCCCCTTCGTGCAAGCACACATCCTAAGCAACAACACAAAGTCACGGGCAGATGTCAGTCCCTGATAGTACTTCTCTTGCACTTGTAGTTTCAGCATCTTATGTGTTCCTTACCTGCCCCTTGGAAAAGACCCCTTGGGTATTACCAGCCTTATCCCAGAAACCCTGAAGCACTCCACTCACAGACTCTGATAAAGGCATGTGCCCCAGTCCTGTTACTGTCTGCAGCCCCATCTTGACCTTCTCCTGTGGCCTCTTCAGGTTTGTCATGCACCACCTTCGGGGCCTGTGAGAAATGAGCCTCTTGTCACTATCCCTTAGGGTCTGTAATGGAACCTTGGTCACTATTTAGCATGTCATGTGCCACTTCACATGTTAATTTAACCAGGTCATAACAGAGTGATAATTTTTTCTAGAATTAAAAACAAAATAATACCTAAATTAAATTGTATACAGTACTTCATTCTGGGAATTGCATAACCTACAGAACTAGTAGTTGAAATATACTAGACAGAAATGATTTTTTTTGCCTCCAGGGTTATTGCTGGGCTCAGTGCCTGCACTACTAATCCACTGCTCCTGGAGGCCATTTTTTCCCTTTTGTTGCCCTTGCTGTTTATCAGTGGTGTTGTTACTGCTATTGTTGTTGTTGTTGAATAGGACAGAAAGAAATGGAGAGAGGAGGGGACGACAGAGAGGAGGAGAGAAAGACAGACACCTGCAGACCTGCTTCACCGCCTGTGAAGTGACACCCCTGCAGGTGCGGAGCCGGGGGCTTGAACCAGGATCCTTTTGCGGATTCCTTGTGCTTTGTGCCACGTGCGCTTAACCCACTGCACTACTGCCCGACTCCCGGAAATCATTTTTTTCCAAATCAGAAAAGGGGCCTTACGACAAACAACCTAACACATGAAAGGTTCCTGTGTCTCTGTGTCACACAGGAGCTTGGCTAGCACCGTCTCTGTATCTACACCTCACAGTTTTTAGATATTTTCTCTTCTTCCTTTTATATTTGTTTCTTGTTTATTTACTATTTTTGTCACCAGTGTTATCTCTGGGGTTCAGTGTCAGCACTATGAATCCACTGCTCCCAGTGGTGATTTTATCCTTTTTTTTTTTTTCCTTTCTATTTTCTTTGATAGGACAGAGAGAAATTGAGACGGGGTGGGGGGATAGAAAGACACCTGTTCTCTGCTTCACCTCTCTTGAAGCATCTCCCCTGCAGGTGGGAAGTGGGGGCTCTAGCCCTGGTCCTTCCACATGGTACATATGTGCTCTACTGGGTATGCAACCTCTAGCTCCATTGATCTTTATTCTTGTCACTAGGGCTATTGTTGAGGCTGGTGCCTGCACAAAAGTTCCACCACTCTTGGCAGCCAATTTTTTCTTGAACTTGGTAGTACAATGAGAAATTGAAAGGGGGTAGGGGAGCTAGTGAGAGAGAGATGAAAAATAATACCTATAGCACTACCTCACCACTCATGAAGCCTCTCCTCTGCAAGTAGGGAGCAGGGGTTTGAACCCAGGTCCTTGCACGTGGTAAAGTATACACTTATACTGGTGCATCACTGCCCCACCCCCAGTTTTTAGAACTTTTCTCCTTTTTCTTCTTGTTGTATAAGTCTTGTCTTCCCTAGCTCCTATTCTGCTGTGCTAAGCTTATATCGTTGAATATCTCAGGAACCATAAAAATAGCACTAAAGATGACTATCTCATCCCCATTATCACCAGTATTGTGAAAAATAAAGCAGAAACCTTAATTCAAAATCCTACAAGCATAACCACTCCAAACAACAATCTAATTCCAAGCATAAGGACAATTTTTTTCCGGAGCACTACTCTGTTCTGATTTATGTTAGTGCAGGGAATTGAATCTGGGGCCTCAGTCATTAAAGTCTTTTGTGTAACCATTGTCTATCACCTCTGCCCCAAGCTAAAATTATGCTAATAAATTTAATAAAATCCCCACAATGCATAAAATAAAGTAAAATAAAATATGCACAAGTACACTGCTGTTGGAAGCCATGATTTCTTCCTCTTCTGAAAACAAAGCATAATTAAACTCAGCAAGTACCGTTCCCAACTCAGTCTCTCTCCTTTCTTTAGTACTAGGACTACCACTACCTAGGTACATATTATTTCTGCCTTCCCCACCTGCAATTCTGTGTTCATCATTCTTGTAATTGCTTGATTAGGAACAGTAGTAAAAGATTTGACAACAGTGAAAGATATAGGACAACCAAGCTGGAGAGTCATGAGCCAAGATCAATAGGGACTTATTTAAGGTGGTACCTGAAACCGATCACCTGGCTGATCTCCAAAGCCTTTATAGCCTGGAGAAACAATGCATGGCTTCTAATCCTTGACCTTAAAATTATTGTACATTCTATATTAGTTAGGAACCAAGCAGGGAATCGTAGTCACTGTCTGATGTCTCAACTCAAGGAACTTCAACAAAACAATTAACTTCTGAGGCCCGAGCAGGATTTAAAAAAAAATTTTTATTTATAAAAAGGAAACATTGACTAAACCATAGGATAAAAGGGATACAACTTCACACAATTCTCACCACCAGAATTCTGTATCCCATGCCCTCCCCTGATAGCTTTACTATTCTTTAACCCTCTGGGAGTATGGACCCAAGGTCATTGTGGGATGCAGAAGGTGGAAGGTCTGGCTTCTGTAATTGCTTCCCCCGCTGAACATGAGTGTTTACAGGTTGATCCATACACCCAGCCAGGCAGAATTTTTATTAGGAAACATGACACCCAGATGCCAACAGACTTGTGAAGCCATTACCACTTGTGGACTGTAGCCAGGGGTCAGTACAAAGGGAGCTGAAAGTCTGGGAGTGAGCTGAATATAGGGAACAAATACACAGCATCTCTCCTCCTGCTTTCGCCTACTTATCACTGGCTACACGCATGCAGAAAGCTGTCGGCACTATTCCAGCCGTTAGGTCCATGATTGGTCAACAATTTGTTTGGCTTTGGATGTTAACTCTCTTTTTAGCCCCCAGGTTCCAGATGCTACCATAATGCCAACCAGACTTCCCTGGACAGACGACCCCACCAATGTGTCCTGGAGCTCCACTTCCCCATCCTACTAGGGAAAGAGAGAGACAGGCTGGAAGTATGGATTGGCCAGTCAACGCCCAGGTTCAATGGGGAAGCAATTATAAAAGCCAGACCTTCCACCTTCTGCATCCCACAATGACCTTGGGTCCATATTCCCAGAGGGATAAAGAATAGGAAAGCTATCAGGGGAGGTGAGGGGATATGGAGATCTGGTAGTGGGAACTGTGTGGAGTCGTACCCCTCTTATCCTATGATTTTGTTAAAGTCTCCTTTTTTAAATAAATAAAAAATACAGTATTTATACTATCAAAACAATAAAATAAACAGAAATGTCAAAAAAAAAAGCTGTTGGTGGCACTCCTGAGAGATGTCAATTAACAAAGAATGAGGGGCAGAAGATTTTGTTGTCAGGGTGCTGAAATCCTGGGACAGAGAAAGCTTCTGGGTTCTATTATGAGAGCAGTTTGTAAAATGAACAGATTGGCACTCGTCAGCTAGAGAAGGTCTCTCTGTATGAGGGCTAAGTTCCTGACTGACTGCATTTCTTTTTGTTGTTGTTATTTTACAATGTTTTTGTGGCTCCCAAGGCATCTTGCAGACTGTGAATTGGTGGATGATGGATGATGGCAATTTTCCCACTGTAGACGGGAAGAGTTCACTCACTGTTTGCAGGATGCATGGCTTCTGGTTGCTTTGGAGGGAATTTGGAGTGATGTTTTAGCATCATACTGCCCAGCTGAGATGAAGACAAAAAAATGTTTTAAGACTTCTCTCCTGTGTGCAAGAAATATCTCAAAAAATCCATGCCCTTAAATATGATATTTGCTTCTAGTTAACACAGTAGTAGTGTTCCACAAAGTCACTAGGAACAACGGTTCTTACAATACAGGGCACATTCCTGTGAGCCTCTTAGAGCCTCTTAGCAGCCTTTTCCTTTATATCAGCTGACCAATACATAAACTTGTTTTACACTTGCTTGTTTCTGAAAATAACTTATTTAACACATACTATTAATTTACTAGCATTGAACTCACAGCCAATAATACTATAACACATGCATGGACAAAGCTAGTATGGGCTGATTGATACATCTTATAAATCTGTAAAATCTGTTTATGAAGTTGCCATTATTAAAAACTATATAATCTTTACAGGCCTTGAAATGCTGCACCTGATTTTCAGGTGCAAGAACTGTGGCTCAAGCCCAGGTCCCCATCTGCAATGGGAAATCTTCGCAGATGATGAAATAGCGCTGCAGGTGTATCTCTTTTTCTCTCCCTCTTTATTCTCCCCCTCGCCTCTCAATTTCTCTCTGACCTATCAAATAAAAAGAAAAAAATGAAAAAATGACTGCCAGGAGCAGTGGATTTGTTATTCAGGCACCAAATCCCAGTGATAATCCTGGTGGCAATTAATTAATTGACTAATTAAATGAATTAATTAAAGTTAATGAATTAAAATGATATCAGTCTTCTAGGGCTAGTGAAATATGTCATTTGGATAATGTGCTGCTTTGCCATGTGCATGACCCAGGTTCAACCCAGGCCCCCACTGGATTGAAAGAAGCTTTGGTGCTATATTCTCTTCCACTCTTTCTGCCTCTACCTAATAAATACAACTGAATAAATAAAAACAAACTATAAAATTTATGTAAACTTTGAAAAAGATAAAGAGTGCTTGAAGACATCTCTTCCTGTTTATATTCCCACATTTAACAACTATGCATGCCCATAAAACTATCCATATTTGTATTTTGTATGGTAGAAATACTATGTAATGGTGAACTACTCTGCATTTCTTCCCAATCTATTCAGTGACATTAGATCTCTAGTATGGAATCAGCTGCAGTAGGAACATTGACTCTGTAGAAATCAGCAAAAGCCGCAAGTGAGGGTTTTGCTGGTTTTTTCTTAATGAGCCAGCTCTCTATCATTTAACATTTACCAGAACACTGCTGTACAAACTGTGGCTCAAAGAAGTTAAATTATTTCTGTCAAACAACTACCAAGCAGAAGAGGGGAGCATTGACCCTAGATCTGAGTAACTGCAAAACATAGACTTATCTTCATGGTCTGTCACTCATCTTCCAATGTGTACATTTCTTTCTGGAAACTGGACTGAAGATTTCTACTGCACTTGAATTGTTCATTGACTTGGTTCTTGTCTATCTCCTTGTGTTCTTCAGAGATCATGCACTTATATCTCTGTAGTTTTCAACCCTATTTGCCCTCTTTGGACATTACATACATTATTTCATGTTCTCGGCTATCTTAAAGGAACTTCTTGGGGGGAAGCCTCAGTAAGCCTGAATGTAAGTTATTAATAACCGAACCCAATATTCCTAATTCTCTTTAACTGCCCAGCTTACTACCTAACTCTGGAAGTTTTCAGGGCCAACTCTTTAACCCAAAACTCAGGTCTATTGGTATCAAATGAGTGTATTATAGACAATAATGATGGGAAATATGTAGGTACTGGAGCCAGCTATTAGAGGTCTAGAAATTTTAAATTAAGCTAAAATTTTCATTTAAAAATATCTCTAGGCTTAAATAGGGGGTGAGGTGCCACAGAGTGGGAAAATTAGAGGAAATGAAAGGACAATTACAAGCCCTTTTGTTTTATTGAGTCATAGCAGCTAATTAGATCCATCAGGATTAAACTCTTGGCCCTGGTTAGTTTTGCTGGTGCAGGATGTTAATAACTGTCTAGTAAGCGAATGAGGAAGCAATGTGTACAATGGCAGGTCAGTTGGAAGCATATCACCAAAGAAGAGTTCAAAAGGGTCTCTAGAACTTAATGGAGTGATGGCTGATTTGTTTGCTCAGTAGAGCTACTAGATGATTTCTAGCATAGTGCCCTCACATACAATACTGCTATAGGGCTGCAATTCTCCAATTATATCACCCACAGGTGTGTCCTAAGGGTACATGCAAGCCTTAGTTATAAAACAGAGGCCCACGATATGAATAAATTTAACAAAGTGCACTTCAAAATTGTCTATATATTGAGCACCCGTTCTTTATGAGATGTTTTATACAACACTGTAAAAGACAGAAGTAGGGTCTGGTTGTTGAAGCAGCCAACTGAGTGCAATGGCTTGAACATTGTTACAATGTTCAAGGACCCAGGTTCAAGCCCCCAGTCCTCGCCTGCAGAGAGGAAGCCTCATGAGCAGTGAAATGGTGCTACAGGACTCTCTCTTTCTCTGTCTCTCTATCTCCCCTTCCCTCTTTATTTCTCTTTGTTTCTATCAAATAAACGCATAAATAAAATAGCTTATATAAAAAAGAAAGTATCAGTTTCTTTAAGAAAGAAAGAGAGAAAGAAAGAAAGGGAGAAAGAAACAGAAAGAGAAAGAAAGGAAGGAAGGAAGGAAGGAAGGAAGGAAGGAGTCAGGGCTGAGGACATAGCATCATGGTTATACAAAAGACTTTTGTGAGAGGGAAGAGGATAAAGGAAGAACACCCAGAAGTTGTAGTAGCTGTGGGTGTGGCTTAGTACGGAAGGGAAGTGAATAATATGGGCATTAACTTTTACATGGGGTCAGCCATCATTGCCCAAATGACCCATATGTTTCTCTGGGGTGTGGCTTTCATTTGCCTGGTGACAAGTTTAAAATATTGGGGTGGGGGCAACCCTATGAGCAATAGTTAGAGTTGGAGGGGGAACCTTTAATCATGGAATAAAAAATGGCTAATTTGATTCTTATAAATATAAAAAACAAGGCAAAAGAAGGAGAAAAGGGAAGAGGAGAAGTTGTAGTACATGGGACACACACACAGTGGAGAACTACTCAGCAGTTAAAAAAAAAGACTCCAATGTGTCTGATGGAACTGGCAGTGCTAATGCTTAGTGAAGCAAGGAAGGAAGTAGAAGACAACTCCACTCATGTGGAGAGAACTGAAGCTCATGAACTTGGAATATATATTTTCAACACACATTTATGACCTTGGAAGAACTATGGTGGTTATTACTGGAGGGGGTGGGAGGCACAAAATTGGTGGTTGGAGTGGTATAGAATTATATCCTAATATCTTATAAATAATATATACATATATATATATATATATATTCATGCCTGAGGTTATCTGTCACCTATCTATCTATTGCCTCTTTTTCTCTGTATCTCTCTCTCATTAAAATAAATAAATAAAATATAAAGAAGAAATGAGAGCAAATTTAATAGTAAAAAAGAGATAGACGTCAAAGGCGGGAGTTGGGCGGTAGGGCAGCGGGATAAGCGCAAGTGGCGCCCAGCACAAGGGCCGGTTTAAGGATCCGGGTTGGAACCCCCAGCTCCCCACCTGCAGGGGAGGTGCTTCACATGAAGCAACTCGTCTGCAGGTGTCTATCTTCTCTCCCCCTGTCTGTCTTCCTTTCCTCTCTCTATTTCTCTCTGTCCTATCTAACAACGATGACAATAATAATTACTACAACAACAATAAAAAAAGAAATAAAAGGCAAAGCTACTGGATTGAAGGGGTTGTAGCCCTAGGGAGGATGGGCTTAAGAGGTGTTAGGTTACCTGATCAAGGCAGCGGTCGGTCACAAGAAGTGATACTTGTTCTGTAATGCAAATCAAACTTAATAAGAAAGGGGACATACATTTTAACTGTTAACTACACTGCACTGCCATATACATTGCCGTATACATTGGACGGAAGCTTTTTTACTGTGGTTTGTCTTTCTCATTGTCTATATCTGTCTTTGTCTTTCTATCTGAAAAATCAATATGAAGTGTGAAGCCCTAGTGATAACAAGAATAAATAAATAAATAAATAAAGTAATAGGGTGGGGGCATAGCATAATAGTTATGCAAAGAGACTTTCATGCCTGAGTCTCTCAAGTCCCAGGTTCAATCCCCCACACTACCATAAGCCAGAGCTGAGCAGTGCTCTGGTAAAAATAAATAAATAAATAAATATATATATATATATATATATGAAAATAAACTAACAAATAAATTAAATGGCTATGACTTTATCATTATCATTATACGAAATATTTTTTAAGATAGTGATTGCAAGAAAATGCCAGAAGATAAAAAGGTTGCTATTGGATCATGTATAAAGGGTTCAAGAAGAAAGCCAGAAAGCATATGGAAGCTTTGAATGACTCAAGTGGGAAGAAGAAACCATTTGAGACAAGGGATAGATACCATGATAGAGAGATGTCTGCAGAGAAGGATGACACAGCGTGGAGAATCAGAGTTTGGTAAAGAGGCCCTCCACAGGAGCGAGGCGCATCATGAAGTAGTGAGCTCCAGCTGAACAGCAGGGGGATTCCTTGTAAAGAAACAGCCTGCTGTGACAATCTAGAGTCTGGAAAGACAAATTCAGTGACCCCCCCTTGTTGCCTTATACTCCATCTTTATCTCTCCCTACAGCCTCTCCTAGACCACACTCCCAAGTTATATCTCAGAATACAAATTGCTGGGCTATTTCTCTGGTTCTTTGGTGATGGTGCACACATTAAATGATAATGATTTCCCCCTTATCTTCTTCATCTAATTCATGGTTGACCTTCAAGAGCAATTTATAGATCAGCTCCTATGGAACAGTCTTAGTCTCTTGGAAATATAGTGTTTTTTGTTGTTTTTTTTTTTATAAAGAAAAGAGATGAACATTCTACCTCATCGTATCCTTCCCTCACTTAATTACTGGCATACTGAGATTGAATACCTTACCTCTTTATTTAATATTTTAAAATAATTAATTTATTTATTCCCTTTTGTTGCCCTTTTTTATTGTTGTAGTTATTATTGTTGTTGTTGTTGTTGTTGGATAGGACAGAGAGAAATGGAGAGAAGAAGGGAAGACAGAGGGGGAGAGAAAGACACCTGCAGACCTGCTTCACCACCGCTTATGAAGGGACTCCCCTGCATGTGGGGAGCCAGGGTCTTGAACCGGAATCCTTATGTCGGTCCTCGCACTTTGTGTCACGTGCGCTTAACCACTGTGCTACCACCTGACTCCCCTCTGTATTTAATTTTTTACTAGTGACTTAATAGTAATTTACAAGATTATAAGATAATAGGGGTATAATTCCACACCACTCCCACCACAAAAGCTCTGTGCTCTTCCACTGGAAGCCTGCAATATATTTTCCTTGTCCCTGATTTTGGATAGTTTTATAATAATGTGTCTTGGTGTGTGTGTCATTTTGGATTAAAAAATGTAGGTGTGTGTTCACCTTCTTGGATTTCTATACTTTGAACTTTGCTCAGGTATGGAAAATTGGTAATGTAAGGGCATAATTTAAAACTCCAGATATGCAAGAGGCAAGAGAATGAAAGGCAAAATTCTGCCTCCTCTCTGGGCCCATCCCCCGGCTCCTCAACCCCTGCTGTAGAACCCAGATATATAAGCCTGTGAAATAGCTTTGCTTTCCCTCCGAGATTCAACCTCCATTATCTGACAATGATTTAAAAGACATAACTCCACATTTATGATTAATAACCTGGATGAACAGTCATGGTAGAAAGGGCAGATAAATCCTGTGGTGATAATTTATGTACATATGCAATGTATCAAACTAATACTTGGTGCTGATAACTGAAGCAGCCCTGCATAAATACTTCAGTTTGCATTCAAATTCTGATTCAGAAGAACAGTCTTAGACAAACCTTATCAATTGCAAGTAAGGGCACCTGAATAGCAAAACAGGTGGTCAAATGAAAATATAATGCAATTTAGATTAGTCTCCATTTGTAAACCACACCCCTCTCTTTATGCAAGTTAAAACCATTAATCAGAGCTATAGGGTGGCTTGATTGTTAGTGAGTTTACTTCCTGGGGCTTGGGGAGGGAAGGGGGGGGGGTCAGTTGACCTGATTTGTTTTGTGTAAATTCATCGACTTCGCTCCATCTTTATTCTCCACTAACACCAGGAGATTTTAAACAGTACATATGTAACTTAGACAAACAAAATGAAAATCCAGGCAAGTCCGCTGAATGCAGAGTTGGTGTGAATATATAAGGAAAGCTAATTATGATCATTTGGATTTAAAGGTTAGGTAATTTTAAAGTGGGAAAATAAAAGCTTGTTTTGTACAATTTTGGAGGCCACAACATAATTAGTATAAATCGAGCATAAAAGTTGCCTGATGTGCTACAGATTAAGCTGGCTACTAGCAATAATGAGATCCTTGTATTTCACTACTGTTCCTCTTATTGTTTTAAAACACTCACTGGTACTTCTAAACTTTATAGATTTTTTTTCACCCTGAGGCACTGTGTCAAGGTACTTAAAAAAAAATATGTGTGGGGGTCAACTAGGAATACCAAAAGAGATCACCTGGGATCATAACAAGATAGGACTGGAACGACTTTGGGAAACCACCATATCATCCGTGACTGCAAACATCTGTGGCTTGAGGACAGGGAGGAGCCTAAGGAGAGATTGAGTGGCTGGTAATAGTCTGTCAGGTTACCAGTTGAGGCACCACCTCCAGTTTTTCACCAACAATAAGCAACACAGTAAAACAAAGGAGCTAAATGAAGAGACAGGTAAACTAGAACTATTGAACATTTTCAGAGTAAAAATGGTGGTTTCACACTTTTCGGCCCATCTTGGATGGAGCTTGAAGAAATCATGTTAAGTGACATAAGTCAGAAACAGACGGATGAATATGGAATGATTTCATTTGAAGGCAGAAGTTGAAAAACAAGATCAGAAGAGAAAACACTAAGCAGAACTTGGACTGGAGTTGGTGTATTGCACCAAAATAAAAGACTCTGGGGTGGGTGGGTAGAATTCAGGTTGGAATAGGATGGCAGAGGACCTAGTGGAGGCTGTATAGTTGTGTGAAAAACTGTGAAATGTTATGCATGTAAAAACTACTGTATTTACTGGCAAATGTAAAACATTAATCCCCTTTGGGAGTCAGGCTGTAGCACAGTGAGTGGTACAAAGTGCAAGGACCAGCATAAGGATCCCAGCCCCCAGCTCCCCACCTTCAAGGGAGTTGCTTCACGGATGGTGAAGCAGGTCTGCAGGTATATCTGTCTTCTCCTCCTCTTTTCTTTTCTCTCTGTCCTATCTAACAACGACAACATCAATAACAACAATAATAACTACAACAACAATAAAAAATAACAAGGGTAACAAAAGGGAAAATAAATATTTAAAAATTTTAAAAATAGAACAGTAATCCCCCAATAAAGAAATTTTTTAAAAAATATATGTTTTGAAACATGACTTTAGAAATGTACCTTCCAGCTTTGGATTGATAGAGAGAATAAAGAATTAGTCATTGCAATAGGCAGAGGCTGAAAATAAAATAATAATAATAATAAGTATTTAATCAGAAAGAGCTTACTTTTCTATTTGTTTGGTTTTTGTTTTTCCTCCAGGGTTATTGCTGTGAGTCGGTATTGGCACTAAGAATCCATTACTCCTGGTGACTATTTTTTCCTTTTTCTTTTTAATTATTTTTTTATTTATAAAATGGAAACATTGACAAGACTATAGGATAAAAGGGGTACAATTCCACACATTGCCCACCCTCAGAGCTCCATATCCCATCCCCTCCTCTGATAGCCTTCCTGTTCTTTAACCCTCTGGGAGTATGGACCCAGACTCATTGTGGGATGCAGACAAGGTGAAAGGTCTGGCTTCTGTAACTGCTTCTTTGCTGAACATGGCAGGAAAGAATTGGTATTGGCAGGTCGATCCATACTCCCAGCCTGTCTCTCGTTTTTATTTTTTCCTTTTATTGGATATGACAGAGAGAAATTTAAGAGGGAATGGGGAGACATAGAGGGATAAACAATTGGGAGTCCAGTGGTAGCGCAGTGGACTAAGCGCAGGTGGCGCAAAGCACAAGGACTGGAGTAAGGATCCTGGTTCGAGCCCCCGGCTCCCCACCTACAGGGGAGTCACTTCATAAGTGGTGAAGCAGGTCTGCAGGTGTCTGTCTTTCTCTCCCCCTCTCTGTCTTCCCCTCCTCTTTCCATTTCTCTCTGTCCTATCCAACAATGACGACATCAATAACAACAATGATTACTACAACAACAATAAAACAACAAGGGCCACAAAAGGGAATAAATAAATATTTTTTTTAAAAAAGAAAGAAATACAGATATCTGCAGACCTGCTTCACAGCTTTTGAAATATTTCCCCTGCAGGTAGGGAGCTGTGAGCTCGAACCCTGATCCTTAGGCTTTGTACTATCTGAGCTTAGCCCTGAGAGCTTACGTTTGCACTCTTCTCTGAGGATAACTGGCTGGAGTGACACCAAGTTTTGTAAATGCTGTCTGTGACTCTCACATTATTGAAATATGACTGTTCAGACAGGCCAGGGCTAGATTTTATCCAACATTTGCTTTGTAGGATGGTCTTAGGAACAGGTGTCAAGAACCATCATCTAGTTCACAGCTGGGCCTGGGAAGAAAGTGCTTTGCCAATGGGCACTGAGGGCCAGCTGCTCTGCCTAACCTCCCCCTCCCCCCACCCCTCCCCCAGCCCAGCAGCAGCCCAGAATACATACTAGCCACCCCAAACCCAGATGTTATCCCTTTACATTTCTCTTGCTGTGAATGTGCTGAAAATTCTCTAAAATATTCTGAGCAAACTTTGTAGAACTCAGCTCATCTTTGACTCCAGTTCCTTCAAACTTATTCTTACCATTAAGTTACGCTTCTGCTTTAACCTTAGCCCCAAGACTCTTTTTATCTCATCTGTTTATATCTTTTTAACCAACAGATCTCCAAAAATGTTTTCTAAGTGGCCCCCTGGGATTCCTGATTCCTTCTCTGTTTCCTACTTGTCAAGGCCATTTTTATTCAGAGTGTCAGAGACTCCCTGGAGCATTCAAGCCATTTCCCATTTTAGAGTTCCTGCCCAGAAGGTCACACTTATCTTTGCTCTCAATGTTTTGAACTCTGCTTCCTGAGAGCTGAGAGGACAGGCCTGCCCATATGTACTGCTTCTCAGGCTTGTTGGGGGGGCAGATCTAGCCAATGAGGTTATTTTCTCTGTATTGAGTGCACATCAAATGAGAACATTTATTTATCGAACATTTAATTTGCTCAGGGTACTTTAATATCTAGAACTAACTGAGGACTGTGGAGGGCAGATCATTAAACTATTAATTTCAGCACAAGAGGTTGAACAAGTCAAAAAAGATGTGCACAGTAGATAAGAGTTGTACAAAGGCAAAATCATACTCTGAGGAAAATGACACCAGTTAGTTTGGAGTTAGACATCAGTCCCGAAGACAGAAGAATTTTCAATTAAAAGGAATAGCATTAGGCAATGACCTAGATTCATGCACCAACCGGATTGCTGTCACCATTTCACTGGAAGCCAAACTTAGAGCCCAGCCGCCCAATTTCACAGAAAACCGAATTCTGTCACACCAGCATTTGCACAGAGAAATTTGCTTTATTGCCTTTTTGAAGTTGCAATGGAGAATGGAGCATGCTCAAATTAACTCCCCCCACACCACAGAGTTAGTTTGTTCTGTGAATGAAACTAAGGGAGAGGGTATAAAGTCAGGAGTTGGATTGGGGGTAATCCAGGAGAGACTGAGAGCCCTCCAAATTTTCCTGTCCCCTCCACCTTCCAATAAACTCATTCTAGAACAAATTCAATCCAAAGGCCAACAGGAAGAGGGTGTGGGGGCTCAATCCCTTTGTCCTACAAGCAGCTCAAATCCTTTCCAATCCGTGTCCCCAAAGTCAAGCACAGCCCTTTGAGTGCCCTGTTACATTCATCAGATATTCCTCTTAAAAACAAAACAAAACAAAACAAAACAAAAAAACCTAAGAGTGAGTGGCCAGGGAACCCAGATCAACGGGTAGAGTACAGGGCTTGCTTGCCTGAGACTCACGGTTCAGTGCTCAGTGCCACATGTGCCAGTAGTTATTCTTTGTGTGATTTTTCATTTTTTTATTTGATAAGATTTGTGTTTCTAATGCAGCACATGTGCTACAAATATTAAAATTACCCAGAAATATAAGGTCTGGGAAGTCAAATTCTCTACTACCCCAATCAGAGATGCACCTTTGCGTATCTAGCATATATATGACTAGATCTTTTGTTTCTCTTATTTAAGTTCCAAAGTCATATTATACTTACCCAGGCGCCATCAGCCCTCAGGTCAGCACATATATGTAAATGTTCTCTACTACACTGTCATTCGGGGCCTGTTTCCTATGCCATTGTCCGGGTGGAGTGCCAGTGTAGCAGGGTAATTAAGCAATGGAAGCTCTGGAATTACATGAATCTCAGCTGTGCTACTACTACTCGCTGTACTTCTATGATTTGCATAAGTAATCTAACCTCCCCGTGCTTTCGTGTGCCCACGTGAATTATAAAGATCACAGTAATGCATCTATATCTCAAATGAATGCTGTGCTTATTAAAGCAGTTTGTATTAAAGCACTTAGAATAGCTCCAGGCAAATGGTAATTTTGTATTGCCATAAGGTATTTAACCAAGCCTAACTGATGGGTGTTTGTGCTGTTTTCAATTCCTTTCATGCTTTGGCTACTAAAGATAAAGATTTGAATTGTCCTTTACCTTTAGTACATTAAAAATTGAATAATGTAGATAGCTCATAGGTATAGTATGTGCCTTGCTATGTGTGCAGCCCGGGTTCAAGTGCTAGTACCACATGGGAATATCAATCACCGCACTAGGGGTAACTGGTCTGATATGTTTTTCCCTCTGATTCTCTGTCTCTCTCCCTATCTCCCTAACTGAAAGATGAAATATATACATCAGCTATGGAGCTGTAAACTCACACATGCAAGCCCCAGCTCTAGGAAAAAAATTATATTGAAGTAATATTTTATAAGACTATGCTTTAGTGGCACAGCCTCATGCCTTTTTTTGTGATATGTGTTACACATCACTCCCACCCCCAAGACACCAACATCCTTCCAACAAAGCCCACTAGGCCTCCTCTGCCCTTATAAGCTACTGTCCATTTAAGCTCCTGTCTCTTACTGACCAACTGATAGCTGACATTCGCATATAAGCACTTTCTAAAATCACACTCATATTGACACCGCTTGGAGGTAGCACAAAATAGGGTGGGTGGGGTGCAGTGGAGTGGTTTCCGGGTCAGATCCAAGCGATACTTGGCAGGAACTTTTCCAGGAAGGTGAATGCTGAGCACAGGCTGAAAAGGAAACAGGCCTAGGGTGGAAAGAAACCAGAGAATGTTTGCAAGCCAGCTTCAGCCTCCAGCTGGAATCACTGATCTTTCAGATCCTAATCAGCCTGCTTCCTTTCCCAATCAATGTTCAGATATATATATATAGAATGCACAGTGTGAGAGCTGCTTCAGGCTGAAGAACACTCACTCGGATAGCACAGCCTTTTGCCTTTAGCGTGTGCAACCCAGGTTTGAGCCTCACATCTACTGTACTGAAGAAAGCCTTGGTACAGTGGACTCTCTTTCTCTCCTTTCCTATCTAAAAAAAAAAAAAATTAACAAAAGATAAATAAGAGAAAAATAAAGAAAGAAAGATAGAAAAGAGATAGAGAGAGATACCTCTTCTGGGGGTGGGCAGTGGCACACGCTAAAGAGCAAGCATGTTACAGTGTACAAAGACCTGGGCTTGCATTTCTGACCTCCATCTGCATGAGGAGAAGCTTCACAAACAGTGAATCAGTGCTGTAGGTATCTGTCTATCTGTCTATCTATCTATCTATCTACCTATCTATCTATCTAATCTATCCCTTTCCTCTCAATTTCTCTCTGTCTCTATCCAAAACAAACAAATAAGTATTTTTGAACAAAAGAGAGAGATACTTCACTGTTATGTATTCCTCAAAAGCCTATAGATACCAGTGAGCTTATGTTAACATTAATTCCAAATTCACCAGGATCTTTGCTCACTTTCTTGAATGGAAATCTGGCTTTTCCAATCATTATTATTATTAGTAGTAGTAGTAGTATTTTGGTTCACTCCTGGGAGTCTATGAACTGGGTTTTCTCACATGTATAGACCAATATACTCAAGTTGGCCTGCTCTGGCCTCCCGTCAAAGTGTCTCCTCAGTCACAGCCTCAAGGTGATAGGGACATCCTAGAAAACCAGCCCTTCAGCTTCCCTCTCTCTACCTGCACCCCACATGGCATATGTTTTGCCATGTTCTTTGGCAAAGTAGACACAGGACCTGATGTGAGCAAGACAGAAGAAAGACCCGAAAGACCCTATCTCCATATTTCAGTCTAGATAATCTGGTAGACTTACCTACTCTTTTTTCTCTCCATAACCTCACTCTGTGCTCAAAATTCAAAAACTGTGCCCTGAGGTTGAATTGGGAAATATAATCCCTACAATGTCCTTTCTACTTTCTCTCTCTAATCTTCCAGAAAAATTGTCTTTAGTAGTAGATTTAATGCCATCCCCATCAAGATACCAACAACCTTTTAAAGGAATAGAACAAAATCTTCCAAGATTTATTTGGAACCAAAAAATCCCCATGATTGCTAAAGCAATCTTAAGGAAAAAAGAGCAAGACTGGAAGCATTATACTACTTGACCTAAAGCTATACTACAGAGTTACTATAATAAAAAAATGCCAGGTACAGGAACCAAAACAGCCACATAGAGCAGTGGTACAAAATTGAAGACCCAGAAATAAGCCCCCACATCTACAGATCACTAATTTTTTACAAGGGGGCCCAAACCATTAAATGGCAAAAGGGGAGTTTCTTCAACAAATGGATTTCTTCAAAAATTGGACTGAAACAAGCAAGAGGATGAAATTGAACCATCACTTATCACCATGCACAAAAGTCAACAACTCCAAGTGGACCAGGGACATAGACATTAGGCCAAAAACTGTCAAATACATAGAAGAAAACATTGGCAGGACACTTCATGATCTATGCTTCAAAAAAGCCTTCAAGGTTTCAAATCCAATAGCAAAGAAAACCAAAGCAAAAATAAACCAATGAGACTACATCAAACTGAAAAGTTTCTTCACAGCAAAGGGCACCACTACCCAAACAGAGAGACACACAACAGCATGGGAGAACATCTTTACACAAAACACAACAGGCAAAGGACTAATAACGAAAATACATAAAAAGCTCAATAAACTAAACTTCAAAAAAAAAAACCAAGCAACCCTGCTAGGAAATGGGGCCAGTACAGACATTTCACTGAGGAAGAGATCCAGAGGGCCAATAGATACATGAAAAGGTTCTCAAAGTCACTAATCATCAGAGAAATGCAAATAAAGACAACAATGAGATACTACTTTACACCTGTAAGAATATCATATATTAGAAAGGACAGACATGAGAAATGTTGGAAGGATGTGGAGAAAAAGGGACATGTCTTCATTGCTAGTGGGAGAGCAAAATGGTCCAACAGTTGTGGAGAGAAATTTAGGATATTAAGAATGGACCTACCCTGTAACTCAACAATTCCTCTCCTGGAAATTTACCCAAAGGAAACAGAAATCCCTATCAGAAGATATCTGGGGTATACTTATGTGTATAGAAGCACAGTCTGTAATTGCAAGAACCTGGAAGCAACCCAGATGTTCAACATCAGATGAGTGGCTAAAAACATGTGGTGTATCTACATAATGGAATACTAATCTGCTGTTAAAAACAACGAGGTTGTTTCTATTGCACCCTCTTGGACAAAACTCAAGGACATCTTGTTGAGTGAGATAAGCCAAAAAGAGAAGGATAAATACCAAAAGATCTCACTTATTAGCAGGACTTGACAAAGTAGTGACAGGGAACTACAGCCAATTATTATTATTATTATTATTATTATTATTATTATTATTATTTGCCCAGAGTTATCACTGGGGCTCAGTGCCTGCCCTGTGAACCTACTGCTCCTGGCGGCTATTTTTTCCCCTTTTGTTGCCCTTGTTGTTTAACATTGTTGTTATTGCTGTCGTTTTTTGGATAGGACAGAGAGAAATCAAGAGAGGAGGAGGAGGAGACAGAGAGGGGGAGAGAATGATAGACACCTTCAGACCTGCTTTACTGCCTGTGAAGCAACACCCCTGCAGGTAGGGCGCTGGGGGTTCGAACCGGGATCCTTGCACTGGTCCTTGTGCTTCACACTGTGTGCACTTAACCCGCTGTGTTACTGCCCATCCCCAAGCTAACTAGTTTTTGACAAGGGGGCTCAAACCATTAAATGGCAAAAGGGGAGTTTGTTCAACAAATGGTGCTGAGAAAATTGGATTGAAACAAGCAAGAGGATGAAATTGAACCATTACTTTCTTTTTTAAACACTTCTTTCTTTTTAAAAATATTTTATTCAATAGAAACAGAGAGGAATCAAGAGAAAAAAAAGAGAGGGGGAGAGGAAGAGGGAGACAGAGAGAGAGAGCAGCAGTAGTGCCTCAACACTCACGAAACTTCCCTGCAAGTGGGGACTGGTGACTTGAATCCTGGTCCTTGCCCATTATAACATGTGCACTCAACCAGGTGTGCCACAATCCAGTCTCTTAAATATTCTCTCTCTCTCTCTCTCTCTCTCTCTCTCTCTCTCTCTCTCTTTGCCTCCAGGGTTATTGCTATGGAGGGAGAGCACAAATTTAAAAATGTACTGGACATGGCGTATTGCACCAAAGCAAAAGACTCTGGGGAGAAGGGGAGAAGGGCAACAGGAGTAAAACTTGGGTGGGCCTATTGCATAATTAAATTGTATCATATATCAATGATTGCACTATAAAGCATTAACCCCCTCAATGAAAAAAAAATACCACCTCAGCATGCTTCACTTTGGAGTGTGTCTAGTGACGCCAGGTGTGGAATGTCAGCCTGCAGCTTCATTACTCTGGTGAGACCTTTCCTAACTCATCGGACTCCTTAATTCCATTTTGGATGGCTCACTTTTTTTTTTTTTTGAAGTCTGTCTATTCTTTCTTTCTTTCTTTCTTTCTTTTATTTATTTATTTATTTATTCCCTTTCGTTGCCCTTGTTGTTTTATTGTTGTAGTTATTGATGTCGTTGTTGTTGGATAGGACAGAGAGAAATGGAGAGAGGAGGGGAAGACAAAGTGGGGGAGAGAGAGAGACACCTGCAGACCTGCTTCACCGCCTGTGAAGTGACTCCCCTGCAGGTGGGGAACCGGGGACTTGAACCTGGATCCTTAACACCAGTCCTTGTGCTTTGCGCCACGTGTGCTTAACCCGCTGTGCTACCACTGGACTCCCGATGGCTCACTTCTTTTTTTTTTTTTTTTAATTAATTTTATTTTTGAGAGAGATGAAGAGAGGAGAGAGAGAGAAACACCAGAGCACTGCTCAGCTCAGGCTTATGGTGGTGTGGGGGATTGAACCTGGGACTTAGGAGCCTCAGGCATGAGAGTCTGTTTGCATAACCATTATGCTGTCTCCCCCACCCGATGGCTCACTTCTTAACAAAACTTCAAAACTTACATATAGACCAGGGTCCATGAGATAGGGCATATGTACATGTATCTATAAGTTAGGGGAAATATATATACGTTAAA